>NW_027590167.1:335595-671190 GCF_964213995.1 Mustelus asterias
CCACCACGGAACTTGGTTCCGACCGCCACCCCGGACCTTGGTTCCGACCGCCACCCCGCACCTTGGTTCCGACCGCCACTCTGGATCTTGGTTCCGACCGCCACCCTGGACATTGGATCCGACCGCCACCCCGGAACGTGGTTCCGACCGCCACCCCAGTCCTTGGATCCAACCGCCACCCCGGACCTTGGTTCCGACAGCCACTCCGGACCTTGGTTCCGACCGCTACGCCGGACCTTGGTTCCGACCGCCACCCCGGACCTTGGTTCCGACCGCCAACCCGGACCTTGGTTCCGTCCGACACCCCGGACCTTGGTTCCGACCGCCACCCCGGACATTGGTTCCGACCGCCACCACGGAACTTGGTTCCGACCGCCACCCTGGACCTTGGTACCGACCGCCACACCGGACATTGGTTCCGACCGCCACCCCGGACCTTTGTTCCGACCGCCACCCCGGACCGTGGTTCCGACCGCCACCCCGGACTTTGGTTCCGACCGCCACCACAGAACCTGGTTCCGAATGCCACACCGGACTTTGGTTCCGACCGCCACCTAGGACCTTGGTTCCGACCGCCACCCCGGACCTTGGTTCCGACCGCCACCCCGGACCTTGGTTCCGACCGCCACCTCGGACATTGGTTCCGACCGCCACCCCGGACCTTGGTTCCGACCGCCACCCCGGACCTTGCTTCAGAACGCCACCCCGGACCTTGGTTCCGTCCGCCCCCCCGGACCTTGGTTCTGACCGCCACCCCGGACCTTGCTTCAGAACGCCACCTCGGACATTGGTTCCGACCGCCACCCCGGACCTTGGTTCCGACCGCCACCCCAGACCTTGGATCCGACCGCCACCCCGGACTTTGTATCCGACCGCCACCTCGGACCTTGGTTCCGACCGCCACCCTGGACACTGGTTCCGACCGCCACCCCGGACCTTGGTTCCGACCGCCACCCCGGACGTTGGTTGCGACCGCCACCCCGGACCTTGGTTCCGACCGCCACCACGGAACTTGGTTCCGACCGTCACCCCGGACCTTGGTTCCGACCGCCACTCCGTCCTTGGTTCCGACCGCCACCCCGGACCTTGGTTCCGACCGACACCCCGGACGTTGGTTCCGACCGCCACACCGGACATTGGTTCCGACCGCCACCACGGAACCTGGATCCGACCGCCACTCCGTCCTTGGTTCCGGCCGCCACCCGGACTTTGGTTCCGACCGCCACCCCGGACCTTGGTTCCGACCGCCACCCCGGACCTTGTTTCCGACCGCCAACCCGGACCTTGGGTCCGACCGCCACCCCGGACCTTGGTTCCGACCGCCCCCCCGGACCTTGGATCCGAACGGCACCCCGGAGCATGGTTCCGACCGCCACCCCGGAACGTGGTTCCGACCGCAACCCAGGTCCTTGGTTCCGACCGCCACCTCAGACGTTGGTTCCGACCACCACCCCGGACCTTGGTTCCAACCGTCACCCCGGACTTCACTTCCCACCGCCACCCCGGACCTTGTTTCCGACCGCCACCCCGGACCTTGGTTCCGCCCACGACCCCGGACCTTTATTTCGACCGCCAACCCGGACCATAGTTCCGACCACCGCCCCGGACCTTGGGTCCGACCGCCACCCCGGACCTTGATTCCGCCCGCCACCCAGGACCTTGATTCCGACCGCCACCCCGGACCTTGATTCCGACTGGCGCCTCGGACATTGGTTCCGACCCCCAACCCGGACATTGGTTCCGACAGCCACCCCGGACCTTGGTTCCGACCGCCACCCCGGACCTTGGTTCGGACCGCCACCCCGGACCTTGGTTCAGAACGCCACCCCGGACCTTGGTTCCGTCCGACCCCCAGGACCTTGGTTCCGACCGCCAACAAGGAACCTGGTTCCGACCGCCACACCGGACTTTGGTTCTGACCGCCACCCCGGACCTTTGTTCCGACCGCCCCCCCGGACCTTGGTTCCGACCGCCACCCCGGACCTTGGTTCCGACCGCCACCCCGGACCTTGGTTCCGACCGCCACCTCATAGAACATAGAACATAGAACATAGAACATTACAGCGCAGAACAGGCCCTTCGGCCCACGATGTTGCACCGACCAGTTAAAAAAAAAAAAAACTGTGACCCTCCAACCTAAACCAATTTCTTTTCGTCCATGAACCTATCTACGGATCTCTTAAACGCCCCCAAACTAGGCGCATTTACTACTGATGCTGGCAGGGCATTCCAATCCCTCACCACCCTCTGGGTAAAGAACCTACCCCTGACATCGGTTCTATAACTACCCCCCCTCAATTTAAAGCCATGCCCCCTCGTGCTGGATTTCTCCATCAGAGGAAAAAGGCTATCACTATCCACCCTATCTAAACCTCTAATCATCTTATATGTTTCAATAAGATCCCCTCTTAGCCGCCGCCTTTCCAGCGAAAACAATCCCAAATCCCTCAGCCTCTCCTCATAGGATCTCCCCTCCATACCAGGCAACATCCTGGTAAACCTCCTCTGCACCCTCTCCAAAGCCTCCACATCCTTCCTGTAATGTGGGGACCAGAACTGCACACAGTACTCCAAGTGCGGCCGCACCAGAGTTGTGTACAGTTGCAACATAACGCTACGACTCCTAAATTCAATCCCCCTACCAATAAACGCCAAGACACCATATGCCTTCTTAACAACCTTATCTACTTGATTCCCAACTTTCAGGGATCTATGCACACATACACCTCGATCCCTCTGCTCCTCCACACTATTCAAAGTCCTCCCGTTAGCCCTATACTCAACACATCTGTTATTCCTACCAAAGTGAATTACCTCACACTTCTCCGCATTAAACTCCATCCGCCACCTCTCGGCCCAACTTTGCAACCTGTCTAAGTCTTCCTGCAAACTACGACACCCTTCCTCACTGTCTACCACACCACCGACTTTGGTGTCATCAGCAAATTTGCTAATCCACCCAACTATACCCTCATCCAGATCATTAATAAATATTACAAACAGCAGTGGCCCCAAAACAGATCCCTGAGGTACACCACTTGTAACCGCACTCCATGATGAATATTTACTATCAACCACCACCCTCTGTTTCCTATCCGCTAGCCAATTCCTGATCCAATTTCCTAGATCACCCCCAATCCCATACATCTGCATTTTCTGCAGAAGCCTACCATGGTGAACCTTATCAAACGCCTTACTAAAATCCATATATACCACGTCCACTGCCTTGCCCCCATCCACCTCCTTGGTCACTTTCTCAAAAAACTCAATAAGGTTAGTAAGGCACGACCTACCTGCCACAAAACCATGCTGACTATCACCTATCAATTCATTACTCTCCAAATAACTATAAATCCTATCCCTTATAATTTTTTCCAACATCTTGCCGACAACAGAAGTGAGACTCACCGGTCTATAATTCCCGGGGAAGTCTGTGTTCCCCTTCTTAAACAATGGGACAACATTCGCTAACCTCCAATCTTCTGGTACTATACCAGAGGCCAACGACGACCTGAAGATCAGAGCCAGAGGCTCTGCAATCACTTCTGTTGCCTCCCAGAGAATCCTTGGATAAATCCCATCCGGACCAGGGGATTTATCTATTTTCAGACCCTCCAGAATATCCTGCACATCCTCCTTATCAACTGTAATACTGTATATTCTACTCCCTTGCAACCCAGTGTCCTCCTCAGCTATATTCATGTCCCCTTGCGTGAACACCGAAGAGAAATATTGGTTCAATGCTTCACCAATCTCCTCCGGTTCCACACATAACTTCCCTCTGCCATCTATAACTGGCCCTAAACTTGCCCTAACCAACCTTCTGTTCTTGACATACCTCGGACCTTGGTTCGGACTGCCACCCCGGACCTTGGTTCAGAACGCCACCCCGGACCTTGGTTCCGTCCGCCCCCCCGGACCTTGGTTCTGACCGCCACCCCGGACCTTGGATCCGACCGCCACCCCGGACCTTGGTTCCAACCGCCGCACCGGACCTTGGTTCCGACCGCCACCCTGGACACTGGATCCGACGGCCACCCCGGAACGTGGATCCGACCGCCACCCCGGTCCTTGGTTCCAACCACCACCCCAGACCTTCGTTCGGACCGCCACCCCGGACATGGGTTCCGACCGCCAACCCGGACGTTGGTTCCGACCGCCACCCCAGACCTTGGTTCGGACCGCCACCCCGGACCTTGGTTCAGAACGCCACCCCGGACCTTGGTTCCGTCCGCCCCCCCCGGACCTTGGTTCTAACCGCCACCCCGGACCTTGGTTCCGACCGCCACCCCGGACCTTGGTTCCAACAGCCACACCGGACCTTGGTTCCGACCGCCACCCTGGACACTGGATCCGACGGCTACCCCGGAACGTGGTTCCGACCGCCACCCCGGTCCTTGGTTCCAACCGCCACTCCGGACCTTGGTTCCGACCGCCACCCCGGACCTTGGTTCCGACCGCCACGCCAGACCTTGGTTCCGACCGCCACCCCGGACCTTGGTTCCGACCGCCACCCCGGACCTTGGTTCCGACCGCCACCCCGGACCTTGGTTCCGACCGCCACCCCTGTCATTGGTTCCGACCGCCACCACGGAACTTGGTTCCGACCGCCACCCCGGACCTTGGTTCCGACCGCCACCCCGCACCTTGGTTCCGACCGCCACTCTGGATCTTGGTTCCGACCGCCACCCTGGACATTGGATCCGACCGCCACCCCGGAACGTGGTTCCGACCGCCACCCCAGTCCTTGGATCCAACCGCCACCCCGGACCTTGGTTCCGACAGCCACTCCGGACCTTGGTTCCGACCGCTAGGCCGGACCTTGGTTCCGACCGCCACCCCGGACCTTGGTTCCGACCGCCAACCCGGACCTTGGTTCCGTCCGACACCCCGGACATTGGTTCCGACCGCCACCACGGAACTTGGTTCCGACCGCCACCCTGGACCTTGGTACCGACCGCCACCCCGGACATTGGTTCCGACCGCCACCCCGGACCTTGGTTCCGACCGCCACCCCGGACCGTGGTTCCGACCGCCACCCCGGACTTTGGTTCCGACCGCCACCACAGAACCTGGTTCCGACCGCCACACCGGACTTTGGTTCCGACCGCCACCCAGGACCTTGGTTCCGACCGCCACCCCGGACCTTGGTTCCGACCGCCACCCCGGACCTTGGTTCCGACCGCCACCTCGGACATTGGTTCCGACCGCCACCCCGGACCTTGGATCCGACCGCCAACCCGGACCTTGGTTCCGACCGCCACCCCGGACCTTGGTTCCGACCGCCACCCCGGACCTTGCTTCAGAACGCCACCCCGGACCTTGGTTCCGTCCGCCCCCCCGGACCTTGGTTCTGACCGCCACCCCGGACCTTGGTTCCGACCGCCGCCCCGGAACGTGGTTCCGACCGCCACCCCGGTACTTGGTTCCAACCGCCACCCCGGATCTTGGTTCCGACCGCCAACCCGGACATTGGTTCCGACCGCCACGCCGGACCTTGGTTCCGACCGCCACCCCGGACCTTGGTTCCGACCGCCACCTCGGACCTTGGAATCGACCGGCACCACGGACCTTGGTTCCGACCACCACCCCGGACCTTGGTTCCGACCGCCACCCCGGACCTTGGTTCCGACCGCCACCCCGGACCTTGGTTCCGACCGCCACCCCGGACCTTGGTTCCGAACGCAACCCCGGACCTTGGTTCTGACCGCCACCCCGGACCTTGGTTCCGACCGCCACCCCGCTCCTTACTTCCGACCGCCACCCCGGACCTAGATTCCGACCGCCACCCCGGACCTTACTTCCGACCGCCACCCCGGTCATTGGTTCCGACCGCCACCCCGGACGTTACTTCCGACCGCCACCCCGGACCTTGATTACGACCGCTACCCCGGACCTTACTTCCGACCGCCACCCCGGACCTTACTTCCGACCGCCACCCCGGACCTTACTTCCGACCGCCATCCCGGACCTTACTTCCGACCGCCACCCCGGCCCATGGTTCCGGCCGCCACCCAGTATGTTGGTTCCGAACTCCACCCCGGACCTTGGTTCCGACCGCCACCCCGGACCTTGATTCCGACCGCCACCTCGGACATTGGTTCCGACCGCCACCCCGGACATTGGTTCCGACCGCCACCCAGGACCTTGGTTCCGACCGCCACCCCGGACCTTGGATCGGACCGCCACCCCGGACATGGGTTCCGACCGCCAACCCGGACCTTGGTTCCGACCGCCACCCCAGACCTTGGTTCGGACCGCCACACCGGACCTTGGTTCAGAACGCCACCCCGGACCTTGGTTCCGTCCGACCCCCGGACCTTGGTTCCGACCGCCACCCCGGACCTTGGTTCCGACCGCCACCCCGGACCTTGGTTCCGACCGCCACCCCGGACCTTGGTTCCGACCGCCACCCTGGACCTTGGTTCCGACCGCCACCCCAGACCTTGGTTCGGACCGCCACCCCGGACCTTGGTTCAGAACGCCACCCCGGACCTTGGTTCCGTCCGACCCCCGACCTTGGTTCCGACCGCCACCCCGGACCTTGGTTCCGACCGCCACCCCGGACCTTGGTTCCGACCGCCACCCCGGACCTTGGTTCCGACCGCCACCCCGGACCTTGGTTCCGACCGCCACCCCGGACCTTGGTTCCGACCGCCACCCCGGACCTTGGTTCCGACCGCCACCCCTGTCATTGGTTCCGACCGCCACCACGGAACTTGGTTCCGACCGCCACCCCGGACCTTGGTTCCGACCGCCACCCCGCACGTTGTTTCCGACCGCCACTCTGGATCTTGGTTCCGACCGCCACCCTGGACATTGGATCCGACCGCCACCCCGGAACGTGGTTCCGACCGCCACCCCAGTCCTTGGATCCAACCGCCACCCCGGACCTTGGTTCCGACAGCCACTCCGGACCTTGGTTCCGACCGCTACGCCGGACCTTGGTTCCGACCGCCACCCCGGACCTTGGTTCCGACCGCCAACCCGGACCTTGGTTCCGTCCGACACCCCGGACCTTGGTTCCGACCGCCACCCCGGACATTGGTTCCGACCGCCACCACGGAACTTGGTTCCGACCGCCACCCTGGACCTTGGTACCGACCGCCACACCGGACATTGGTTCCGACCGCCACCCCGGACCTTGGTTCCGACCGCCACCACGGACCGTGCTTCCGACCGCCACCCCGGACTTTGGTTCCGACCGCCACCACAGAACCTGGTTCCGACCGCCACACCGGACTTTGGTTCCGACCGCCACCCAGGACCTTGGTTCCGACCGCCACCCCGGACCTTGGTTCCGACTGCCACCCCGGACCTTGGTTCCGACCGCCACCTCGGACATTGGTTCCGACCGCCACCCCGGACCTTGGATCCGACCGCCAACCCGGACCTTGGTTCCGACCGCCACCCCGGACCTTGGTTCCGACCGCTACCCCGGACCTTGCTTCAGAACGCCACCCCGGACCTTGGTTCCGTCCGCCCCCCCGGACCTTGGTTCTGACCGCCACCCCGGACCTTGGTTCCGACCGCCGCCCCGGAACGTGGTTCCGACCGCCACCCCGGTACTTGGTTCCAACCGCCACCCCGGATCTTGGTTCCGACCGCCAACCCGGACATTGGTTCCGACCGCCACGCCGGACCTTGGTTCCGACCGCCACCCCGGACCTTGGTTCCGACCGCCACCTCGGACCTTGGAATCGACCGGCACCACGGACCTTGGTTCCGACCACCACCCCGGACCTTGTTTCCGACCGCCACCCCGGACCTTGGTTCCGACCGCCACCCCGGACCTTGGTTCCGACCGCCACCCCGGACCTTGGTTCCGAACGCAACCCCGGACCTTGGTTCTGACCGCCACCCCGGACCTTGCTTCCCACCGCCACCCCGCTCCTTACTTCCGACCGCCGCCCCGGACCTAGATTCCGACCGCCACCCCGGACCTTACTTCCGACCGCCACCCCGTTCATTGGTTCCGACCGCCACCCCGGACGTTACTACCGACCGCCACCCCGGACCTTGGTTCCGACCGCCATCCCGGACCTTGATTCCGACCGCCACCTCGGACATTGGTTCCGACCGCCACCCCGGACATTGGTTCCGACCGCCACCCAGGACCTTGGTTCCGACCGCCACCCCGGACCTTGGTTCGGACCGCCACCCCGGACATGGGTTCCGACCGCCAACCCGGACCTTGGTTCCGACCGCCACCCCAGACCTTGGTTCGGACCGCCACCCCGGACCTTGGTTCAGAACGCCACCCCGGACCTTGGTTCCGTCCGACCCCCGGACCTTGGTTCCGACCGCCACCCCGGACCTTGGTTCCGACCGCCACCCCGGACCTTGGTTCCGACCGCCACCCCGGACATTGGTTCCGACCGCCACCCTGGACCTTGGTTCCGACCGCCACCCCAGACCTTGGTTCGGACCGCCACCCCGGACCTTGGTTCAGAACGCCACCCCGGACCTTGGTTCCGTCCGACCCCCGGACCTTGGTTCCGACCGCCACCCCGGACCTTGGTTCCGACCGCCACCCCGGACCTTGGTTCCGACCGCCACCCCGGACCTTGGTTCCGACCGCCACCCCGGACCTTGGTTCCGACCGCCACCCCGGACCTTGGTTCCAACCGCCACCCCGGACCTTGGTTCCGACCGCCACCCCTGTCATTGGTTCCGACCGCCACCACGGAACTTGGTTCCGACCGCCACCCCGGACCTTACTTCCGACCGCCACCCCGGACCTTACTTCCGACCGCCATCCCGGACCTTACTTCCGACCGCCACCCCGGCCCATGGTTCCGGCCGCCACCCAGTATGTTGGTTCCGAACTCCACCCCGGACCTTGGTTCCGACCGCCACCCCGGACCTTGATTCCGACCGCCACCTCGGACATTGGTTCCGACCGCCACCCCGGACATTGGTTCCGACCGCCACCCAGGACCTTGGTTCCGACCGCCACCCCGGACCTTGGATCGGACCGCCACCCCGGACATGGGTTCCGACCGCCAACCCGGACCTTGGTTCCGACCGCCACCCCAGACCTTGGTTCGGACCGCCACCCCGGACCTTGGTTCAGAACGCCACCCCGGACCTTGGTTCCGTCCGACCCCCGGACCTTGGTTCCGACCGCCACCCCGGACCTTGGTTCCGACCGCCACCCCGGACCTTGGTTCCGACCGCCACCCCGGACCTTGGTTCCGACCGCCACCCTGGACCTTGGTTCCGACCGCCACCCCAGACCTTGGTTCGGACCGCCACCCCGGACCTTGGTTCAGAACGCCACCCCGGACCTTGGTTCCGTCCGACCCCCGACCTTGGTTCCGACCGCCACCCCGGACCTTGGTTCCGACCGCCACCCCGGACCTTGGTTCCGACCGCCACCCCGGACCTTGGTTCCGACCGCCACCCCGGACCTTGGTTCCGACCGCCACCCCGGACCTTGGTTCCGACCGCCACCCCGGACCTTGGTTCCGACCGCCACCCCTGTCATTGGTTCCGACCGCCACCACGGAACTTGGTTCCGACCGCCACCCCGGACCTTGGTTCCGACAGCCACCCCGCACGTTGTTTCCGACCGCCACTCTGGATCTTGGTTCCGACCGCCACCCTGGACATTGGATCCGACCGCCACCCCGGAACGTGGTTCCGACCGCCACCCCAGTCCTTGGATCCAACCGCCACCCCGGACCTTGGTTCCGACAGCCACTCCGGACCTTGGTTCCGACCGCTACGCCGGACCTTGGTTCCGACCGCCACCCCGGACCTTGGTTCCGACCGCCAACCCGGACCTTGGTTCCGTCCGACACCCCGGACCTTGGTTCCGACCGCCACCCCGGACATTGGTTCCGACCGCCACCACGGAACTTGGTTCCGACCGCCACCCTGGACCTTGGTACCGACCGCCACACCGGACATTGGTTCCGACCGCCACCCCGGACCTTGGATCCGACCGCCACCCCGGACCGTGGTTCCGACCGCCACCCCGGACTTTGGTTCCGACCGCCACCACAGAACCTGGTTCCGACCGCCACACCGGACTTTGGTTCCGACCGCCACCCAGGACCTTGGTTCCGACCGCCACCCCGGACCTTGGTTCCGACCGCCACCCCGGACCTTGGTTCCGACCGCCACCTCGGACATTGGTTCCGACCGCCACCCCGGACCTTGGATCCGACCGCCAACCCGGACCTTGGTTCCGACCGCCACCCCGGACCTTGGTTCCGACTGCTACCCCGGACCTTGCTTCAGAACGCCACCCCGGACCTTGGTTCCGTCCGCCCCCCCGGACCTTGGTTCTGACCGCCACCCCGGACCTTGGTTCCGACCGCCGCCCCGGAACGTGGTTCCGACCGCCACCCCGGTACTTGGTTCCAACCGCCACCCCGGATCTTGGTTCCGACCGCCAACCCGGACATTGGTTCCGACCGCCACGCCGGACCTTGGTTCCGACCGCCACCCCGGACCTTGGTTCCGACCGCCACCTCGGACCTTGGAATTGACCGGCACCACGGACCTTGGTTCCGACCACCACCCCGGACCTTGTTTCCGACCGCCACCCCGGACCTTGGTTCCGACCGCCACCCCGGACCTTGGTTCCGACCGCCACCCCGGACCTTGGTTCCGAACGCAACCCCGGACCTTGGTTCTGACCGCCACCCCGGACCTTGGTTCCGACCGCCACCCCGCTCCTTACTTCCGACCGCCGCCCCGGACCTAGATTCCGACCGCCACCCCGGACCTTACTTCCGACCGCCACCCCGTTCATTGGTTCCGACCGCCACCCCGGACGTTACTACCGACCGCCACCCCGGACCTTGGTTCCGACCGCCATCCCGGACCTTGATTCCGACCGCCACCTCGGACATTGGTTCCGACCGCCACCACGGACATTGGTTCCGACCGCCACCCAGGACCTTGGTTCCGACCGCCACCCCGGACATGGGTTCCGACCGCCAACCCGGACCTTGGTTCCGACCGCCACCCCAGACCTTGGTTCGGACCGCCACCCCGGACCTTGGTTCAGAACGCCACCCCGGACCTTGGTTCCGTCCGACCCCCGGACCTTGGTTCCGACCGCCACCCCGGACCTTGGTTCCGACCGCCACCCCGGACCTTGGTTCCGACCGCCACCCCGGACCTTGGTTCCGACCGCCACCCTGGACCTTGGTTCCGACCGCCACCCCAGACCTTGGTTCGGACCGCCACCCCGGACCTTGGTTCAGAACGCCACCCCGGACCTTGGTTCCGTCCGACCCCCGGACCTTGGTTCCGACCGCCACCCCGGACCTTGGTTCCGACCGCCACCCCGGACCTTGGTTCCGACCGCCACCCCGGACCTTGGTTCCGACCGCCACCCCGGACCTTGGTTCCGACCGCCACCCCGGACCTTGGTTCCGACCGCCACCCCGGACCTTGGTTCCGACCGCCACCCCTGTCATTGGTTCCGACCGCCACCACGGAACTTGGTTCCGACCGCCACCCCGGACCTTGGTTCCGACCGCCACCCCGCACCTTGGTTCCGACCGCCACTCTGGATCTTGGTTCCGACCGCCACCCTGGACATTGGATCCGACCGCCACCCCGGAACGTGGTTCCGACCGCCACCCCAGTCCTTGGATCCAACCGCCACCCCGGACCTTGGTTCCGACAGCCACTCCGGACCTTGGTTCCGACCGCTACGCCGGACCTTGATTCCGACCGCCACCCCGGACCTTGGTTCCGACCGCCAACCCGGACCTTGGTTCCGTCCGACACCCCGGACCTTGGTTCCGACCGCCACCCCGGACATTGGTTCCGACCGCCACCACGGAACTTGGTTCCGACCGCCACCCTGTACCTTGGTACCGACCGCCACACCGGACATTGGTTCCGACCGCCACCCCGGACCTTTGTTCCGACCGCCACCCCGGACCGTGGTTCCGACCGCCACCCCGGACTTTGGTTCCGACCGCCACCACAGAACCTGGTTCCGACCGCCACACCGGACTTTGGTTCCGACCGCCACCTAGGACCTTGGTTCCGACCGCCACCCCGGACCTTGGTTCCGACCGCCACCCCGGACCTTGGTTCCGACCGCCACCTCGGACATTGGTTCCGACCGCCACCCCGGACCTTGGTTCCGACCGCCACCCCGGACCTTGCTTCAGAACGCCACCCCGGACCTTGGTTCCGTCCGCCCCCCCGGACCTTGGTTCTGACCGCCACCCCGGACCTTGCTTCAGAACGCCACCTCGGACATTGGTTCCGACCGCCACCCCGGACCTTGGTTCCGACCGCCACCCCGGACCTTGCTTCAGAACGCCACCCCGGACCTTGGTTCCGTCCGCCCCCCCGGACCTTGGTTCTGACCGCCACCCCGGACCTTGGTTCCGACCGCCGCTCCGGAACGTGGTTCCGACCGCCACCCCGGTACTTGGTTCCAACCGCCACCCCAGATCTTGGTTCCGACCGCCAACCCGGACATTGGTTCCGACCGCCACGCCGGACCTTGGTTCCGACCGCCACCCCGGACCTTGGTTCCGACCGCCACCTCGGACCTTGGAATCGACCGGCACCACGGACCTTGGTTCCGACCACCACCCCGGACATTGTTTCCGACCGCCACCCCGGACCTTGGTTCCGACCGCCACCCCGGACCTTGGTTCCGACCGCCACCCCGGACCTTGGTTCCGAACGCAACCCGGACCTTGGTTCTGACCGCCACCCCGGACCTTGGTTCCGACCGCCACCCCGCTCCTTACTTCCGACCGCCGCCCCGGACCTAGATTCCGACCGCCACCCCGGACCTTACTTCCGACCGCCACCCCGTTCATTGGTTCCGACCGCCACCCCGGACGTTACTTCCGACCGCCACACCGGACCTTGATTCCGACCGCTACCCTGGACCTTACTTCCGACCGCCACCCCGGACCTTACTTCCGACCGCCACCCCGGACCTTACTTCCGACCGCCATCCCGGACCTTACTTCCGACCGCCACCCCGGCCCATGGTTCCGGCCGCCACCATGTAAGTTGGTTCCGAACTCCACCCCGGACCTTGGTTCCGACCGCCACCCCGGACCTTGATTCCGACCGCCACCTCGGACATTGGTTCCGACCGCCACCCCGGACATTGGTTCCGACGCCACCCAGGACCTTGGTTCCGACCGCCACCCGGGACCTTGGTTCGGACCGCCACCCCGGACATGGGTTCCGACCGCCAACCCGGACCTTGGTTCCGACCGCCACCCCAGACCTTGGTTCGGACCGCCACCCCGGACCTTGGTTCGGAACGCCACCCCGGACCTTGGTTCCGTCCGACCCCCGGACCTTGGTTCCGACCGCCACCCCGGACCTTGGTTCCGACCGCCACCCCGGACCTTGGTTCCGACCGCCACCCCGGACCTTGGTTCCGACCGCCACCCTGGACACTGGATCCGACGGCCACCCCGGAACGTGATTCCGACTGCCACCCCGGTCCTTCGTTCCAACCGCCACTCCGGACCTTGGTTCCTTCCGCCACCCCGGACCTTGGTTCCGACCGCCACGCCGGACCTTGGTTCCGACCGCCACCCCGGACCTTCGTTCCGACCGCCACCCCGGACCTTGGTTCCGACCGCCACCCCGGACCTTGGTTCCGACCGCCACCCCGGTAATTGGTTCCGACCGCCACCAAGGAACTTGGTTCCGACCGCCACCCCGGACCTTGGTTCCAACCGCCACCCCGGACCTTGGATCCGACCGCCACCCTGGACCTTGGTTCCGACCGCCACCCTGGACATTGGATCCGACCGCCACCCCGGAACGTGGTTCCGACCGCCACCCCAGTCCTTGGTTCCAACCGCCACCACGGACGTTGGTTCCGACCGCCACGCCAGACCTTGGTTCCGACCGCCACCCCGGACCTTGGTTCCGTCCGCCACCCCGGACCTTGGTTCCGACCGCCACCCCGGACCGTGGTTCCGACCGCCACCTCGAACCTTGGTTCCGACCATCACCCCGGACCGTGGTTCCGACCGCCACCCCGGACTTTGGTTCCGACCGCCACCATGGAACCTGGTTCCGACCGCCACACCGGACTTTGGTTCCGACCGCCACCCCGGACCTTGGTTCCGACCGCCACCCTGGACATTGGATCCGACCGCCACCCCGGAACGTGGTTCCCACCGCCACCCCAGTCCTTGGATCCAACCGCCACCCCGGACCTTGGTTCCGACAGCCACACCGGACCTTGGTTCCGACCGCTACGCCGGACCTTGGTTCCGACCGCCACCTCGGACATTGGTTCCGACCGCCACCCCGGACCTTGGTTCCGACCGCCACCCCGGACCTTGCTTCAGAACGCCACCCCGGACCTTGGTTCCGTCCGCCCCCCCGGACCTTGGTTCTGACCGCCACCCCGGACCTTGCTTCAGAACGCCACCTCGGACATTGGTTCCGACCGCCACCCCGGACCTTGGTTCCGACCGCCACCCCGGACCTTGCTTCAGAACGCCACACCGGACCTTGCTTCCGTCCGCCCCCCCGGACCTTGGTTCTGACCGCCACCCCGGACCTTGGTTCCGACCGCCGGCCCGGAACGTGGTTCCGACCGCCACCCCGGTACTTGGTTCCAACCGCCACCCCGGATCTTGGTTCCGACCGCCAACCCGGACATTGGTTCCGACCGCCACGCCGGACCTTGGTTCCGACCGCCACCCCGGACCTTGGTTCCGACCGCCACCTCGGACCTTGGAATCGACCGGCACCACGGACCTTGGTTCCGACCACCACCCCGGACCTTGTTTCCGACCGCCACCCCGGATCTTGGTTCCGACCGCCACCCCGGACCTTGGTTCCGACCGCCACCCCGGACCTTGGTTCCGAACGCAACCCCGGACCTTGGTTCTGACCGCCACCCCGGACCTTGGTTCCGACCGCCACCCCGCTACTTACTTCCGACCGCCGCCCCGGACCTAGATTCCGACCGCCACCCCGGACCTTACTTCCGACCGCCACCCCGTTCATTGGTTCCGACCGCCACCCCGGACGTTACTTCCGACCGCCACCCCGGACCTTGATTCCGACCGCTACCCCGGACCTTACTTCCGACCGCCACCCCGGACCTTACTTCCGACCGCCACCCCGGACCTTACTTCCGACCGCCATCCCGGACCTTACTTCCGACCGCCACCCCGGCCCATGGTTCCGGCCGCCACCCAGTAAGTTGGTTCCGAACTCCACCCCGGACCTTGGTTCCGACCGCCACCCCGGACCTTGATTCCGACCGCCACCTCGGACATTGGTTCCGACCGCCACCCCGGACATTGGTTCCGACCGCCACCCAGGACCTTGGTTCCGACCGCCACCCGGGACCTTGGTTCGGACCGCCACCGCGGACATGGGTTCCGACCGCCAACCCGGACCTTGGTTCCGACCGCCACCCCAGACCTTGGTTCGGACCGCCACCCCGGACCTTGGTTCGGAACGCCACCCCGGACCTTGGTTCCGTCCGACCCCCGGGCCTTGGTTCCGACCGCCACCCCGGACCTTGGTTCCGACCGCCACCCCGGACCTTGGTTCCGACCGCCACCCTGGACACTGGATCCGACGGCCACCCCGGAACGTGATTCCGACTGCCACCCCGGTCCTTCGTTCCAACCGCCACTCCGGACCTTGGTTCCTTCCGCCACCCCGGACCTTGGTTCCGACCGCCACGCCGGACCTTGGTTCCGACCGCCACCCCGGACCTTCGTTCCGACCGCCACCCCGGACCTTGGTTCCGACCGCCACCCCGGACCTTGGTTCCGACCGCCACCCCGGTAATTGGTTCCGACCGCCACCAAGGAACTTGGTTCCGACCGCCACCCCGGACCTTGGTTCCAACCGCCACCCCGGACCTTGGATCCGACCGCCACCCTGGACCTTGGTTCCGACCGCCACCCTGGACATTGGATCCGACCGCCACCCCGGAACGTGGTTCCGACCGCCACCCCAGTCCTTGGTTCCAACCGCCACCACGGACGTTGGTTCCGACCGCCACCCCAGTCCTTGGTTCCAACCGCCACAACGGACGTTGGTTCCGACCGCCACGCCAGACCTTGGTTCCGACCGCCACCCCGGACCTTGGTTCCGTCCGCCACCCCGGACCTTGGTTCCGACCGCCACCCCGGACCTTACTTCCGACCGCCACCCCGGACCTTACTTCCGACCGCCATCCCGGACCTTACTTCCGACCGCCACCCCGGCCCATGGTTCCGGCCGCCACCCAGTAAGTTGGTTCCGAACTCCACCCCGGACCTTGGTTCCGACCGCCACCCCGGACCTTGATTCCGACCGCCACCTCGGACATTGGTTCCGACCGCCACCCCGGACATTGGTTCCGACCGCCACCCAGGACCTTGGTTCCGACCGCCACCCGGGACCTTGGTTCGGACCGCCACCCCGGACATGGGTTCCGACCGCCAACCCGGACCTTGGTTCCGACCGCCACCCCAGACCTTGGTTCGGACCGCCACCCCGGACCTTGGTTCGGAACGCCACCCCGGACCTTGGTTCCGTCCGACCCCCGGACCTTGGTTCCGACCGCCACCCCGGACCTTGGTTCCGACCGCCACCCCGGACCTTGGTTCCGACCGCCACCCCGGACCTTGGTTCCGACCGCCACCCTGGACACTGGATCCGACGGCCACCCCGGAACGTGATTCCGACTGCCACCCCGGTCCTTCGTTCCAACCGCCACTCCGGACCTTGGTTCCTTCCGCCACCCCGGACCTTGGTTCCGACCGCCACGCCGGACCTTGGTTCCGACCGCCACCCCGGACCTTCGTTCCGACCGCCACCCCGGACCTTGGTTCCGACCGCCACCCCGGACCTTGGTTCCGTCCGCCACCCCGGTAATTGGTTCCGACCGCCACCAAGGAACTTGGTTCCGACCGCCACCCCGGACCTTGGTTCCAACCGCCACCCCGGACCTTGGATCCGACCGCCACCCTGGACCTTGGTTCCGACCGCCACCCTGGACATTGGATCCGACCGCCACCCCGGAACGTGGTTCCGACCGCCACCCCAGTCCTTGGTTCCAACCGCCACCACGGACGTTGGTTCCGACCGCCACGCCAGACCTTGGTTCCGACCGCCACCCCGGACCTTGGTTCCGTCCGCCACCCCGGACCTTGGTTCCGACCGCCACCCCGGACCGTGGTTCCGACCGCCACCTCGAACCTTGGTTCCGACCATCACCCCGGACCGTGGTTCCGACCGCCACCCCGGACTTTGGTTCCGACCGCCACCACGGAACCTGGTTCCGACCGCCACACCGGACCTTGGTTCCGACCGCCACCCTGGACATTGGATCCGACCGCCACCCCGGAACGTGGTTCCCACCGCCACCCCAGTCCTTGGATCCAACCGCCACCCCGGACCTTGGTTCCGACAGCCACACCGGACCTTGGTTCCGACCGCTACGCCGGACCTTGTTTCCGACCGCCACCCCGGACCTTGGTTCCGACCGCCATCCCGGACATTGGTTCCGACCGCCACCACGGACATTGGTTCCGACCGCCACGCCCGACCTTGGTTCCGACCGTCACCCCGGACCGTGGTTCCGACCGCCACCCCGGACTTTGGTTCCGAACGCCACCACAGAACCTGGTTCCGACTGCCACACCGGACTTTGGTTCCGACCGCCACCCAGGACCTTGGTTCCGACCGCCACCCCGGACCTTGGTTCCGACCGCCACCGCGGACCTTGGTTCCGACCGCCACCTCGGACATTGGTTCCGACCGCCACCCCGGACATTGGTTCCGACCGCCACCCCGGACCTTGCTTCAGAACGCCACCCCGGACCTTGGTTCCGTCCGCCCCCCCGGACCTTGGTTCCGACCGCCACCCCGGACCATGGTTCCGACCGCCGGCCCGGAACGTGGTTCCGACCGCCACCCCGGTCCTTGGTTCCAACCGCCACCCCGGATCTTGGTTCCGACCGCCAACCCGGACATTGGTTCCGACCGCCACGCCGGACCTTGGTTCCAACCGCCACCCCGGATCTTGGTTCCGACCGCCAACCCGGACATTGGTTCCGACCGCCACGCCGGACCTTGGTTCCGACCGCCACCTCGGACCTTGTATTCGACCGGCACCCCGGACCTTGGTTCCGACCGCCACCCCGGTCCTTGGTTCCGACCACGACCCCGGACCTTGGTTCCGACCGCCACCCCGGACCTTAGTTCCGAACGCAACCCCGGACCTTGGTTCTGACCGCCACCCCGGACCTTGGTTCCGACCACCACCCCGGACCTTGGTTCCGACCGCCACCCCGCTCCTTACTTCCGACCGCCACCCCGGACCTAGATTCCGACCGCCACCCCGGACCTTACTTCCGACCGCCACCCCGGTCATTGGTTCCGACCGCCACCCCGGACGTTACTTCCGACCGCCACACCGGACCTTGATTCCGACCGCTACCCCGGACCTTACTTCCGACCGCCACCCCGGACCTTACTTCCGACCGCCATCCCGGACCTTACTTCCGACCGCCATCCTGGACCTTACTTCCGACCGCCACCCCGGCCCATGGTTCCGGCCGCCACCCAGTAAGTTGGTTCCGAACTCCACCCCGGACCTTGGTTCCGAACGCCACCCCGGACCTTGATTCCGACCGCCACCTCGGACATTGGTTCCGACCGCCACCCCGGACATTGGTTCCGACCGCCACCCAGGACCTTGGTTCCGACCACCACCCCGGACCTTGTTTCGGACCGCCACCCCGGACATGGGTTCCGACCGCCAACCCGGACCTTGGTTCCGACCGCCACCCCAGACCTTGGTTCGGACCGCCACCCCGGTCCTTGGTTCAGAACGCCACCCCGGACCTTGGTTCCGACCGCCACCCTGGACACTGGATCCGACGGCCACCCCGGAACGTGATTCCGACTGCCACCCCGGTCCTTCGTTCCAACCGCCACTCCGGACCTTGGTTCCTTCCGCCACCCCGGACCTTGGTTCCGACCGCCACGCCGGACCTTGGTTCCGACCGCCACCCCGGACCTTCGTTCCGACCGCCACCCCGGACCTTGGTTCCGACCGCCACCCCGGACCTTGGTTCCGACCGCCACCCCGGTAATTGGTTCCGACCGCCACCAAGGAACTTGGTTCCGACCGCCACCCCGGACCTTGGTTCCAACCGCCACCCCGGACCTTGGATCCGACCGCCACCCTGGACCTTGGTTCCGACCGCCACCCTGGACATTGGATCCGACCGCCACCCCGGAACGTGGTTCCGACCGCCACCCCAGTCCTTGGTTCCAACCGCCACCACGGACGTTGGTTCCGACCGCCACGCCAGACCTTGGTTCCGACCGCCACCCCGGACCTTGGTTCCGTCCGCCACCCCGGACCTTGGTTCCGACCGCCACCCCGGACCGTGGTTCCGACCGCCACCTCGAACCTTTGTTCCGACCATCACCCCGGACCGTGGTTCCGACCGCCACCCCGGACTTTGGTTCCGACCGCCACCACGGAACCTGGTTCCGACCGCCACACCGGACTTTGGTTCCGACCGCCACCCCGGACCTTGGTTCCGACCGCCACCCTGGACATTGGATCCGACCGCCACCCCGGAACGTGGTTCCCACCGCCACCCCAGTCCTTGGATCCAACCGCCACCCCGGACCTTGGTTCCGACAGCCACACCGGACCTTGGTTCCGACCGCTACGCCGGACCTTGGTTCCGACCGCCACCTCGGACATTGGTTCCGACCGCCACCCCGGACCTTGGTTCCGACCGCCACCCCGGACCTTGCTTCAGAACGCCACCCCGGACCTTGGTTCCGTCCGCCCCCCCGGACCTTGGTTCTGCCCGCCACCCCGGACCTTGCTTCAGAACGCCACCTCGGACATTGGTTCCGACCGCCACCCCAGACCTTGGTTCCGACCGCCACCCCGGACCTTGCTTCAGAACGCCACCCCGGACCTTGGTTCCGTCCGCCCCCCCGGACCTTGGTTCTGACCGCCACCCCGGACCTTGGTTCCGACCGCCGCCCCGGAACGTGGTTCCGACCGCCACCCCGGTACTTGGTTCCAACCGCCACCCCGGATCTTGGTTCCGACCGCCAACCCGGACATTGGTTCCGACCGCCACGCCGGACCTTGGTTCCGACCGCCACCCCGGACCTTGGTTCCGACCGCCACCTCGGACCTTGGAATCGACCGGCACCACGGACCTTGGTTCCGACCACCACCCCGGACCTTGTTTCCGACCGCCACCCCGGATCTTGGTTCCGACCGCCACCCCGGACCTTGGTTCCGACCGCCACCCCGGACCTTGGTTCCGAACGCAACCCCGGACCTTGGTTCTGACCGCCACCCCGGACCTTGGTTCTGACCGCCACCCCGGACCTTGGTTCCGACCGCCACCCCGGACCTTACTTCCGACCGCCACCCCGTTCATTGGTTCCGACCGCCACCCCGGACGTTACTTCCGACCGCCACCCCGGACCTTGATTCCGACCGCTACCCCGGACCTTACTTCCGACCGCCATCCCGGACCTTACTTCCGACCGCCACCCCGGACCTTACTTCCGACCGCCATCCCGGACCTTACTTCCGACCGCCACCCCGGCCCATGGTTCCGGCCGCCACCCAGTAAGTTGGTTCCGAACTCCACCCCGGACCTTGGTTCCGACCGCCACCCCGGACCTTGATTCCGACCGCCACCTCGGACATTGGTTCCGACCGCCACCCCGGACATTGGTTCCGACCGCCACCCAGGACCTTGGTTCCGACCGCCACCCGGGACCTTGGTTCGGACCGCCACCCCGGACATGGGTTCCGACCGCCAACCCGGACCTTGGTTCCGACCGCCACCCCAGACCTTGGTTCGGACCGCCACCCCGGACCTTGGTTCGGAACGCCACCCCGGACCTTGGTTCCGTCCGACCCCCGGGCCTTGGTTCCGACCGCCACCCCGGACCTTGGTTCCGACCGCCACCCCGGACCTTGGTTCCGACCGCCACCCCGGACCTTGGTTCCGACCGCCACCCTGGACACTGGATCCGACGGCCACCCCGGAACGTGATTCCGACTGCCACCCCGGTCCTTCGTTCCAACCGCCACTCCGGACCTTGGTTCCTTCCGCCACCCCGGACCTTGGTTCCGACCGCCACGCCGGACCTTGGTTCCGACCGCCACCCCGGACCTTCGTTCCGACCGCCACCCCGGACCTTGGTTCCGACCGCCACCCCGGACCTTGGTTCCGACCGCCACCCCGGTAATTGGTTCCGACCGCCACCAAGGAACTTGGTTCCGACCGCCACCCCGGACCTTGGTTCCAACCGCCACCCCGGACCTTGGATCCGACCGCCACCCTGGACCTTGGTTCCAACCGCCACCCTGGACATTGGATCCGACCGCCACCCCGGAACGTGGTTCCGACCGCCACCCCAGTCCTTGGTTCCAACCGCCACCACGGACGTTGGTTCCGACCGCCACCCCAGTCCTTGGTTCCAACCGCCACCACGGACGTTGGTTCCGACCGCCACGCCAGACCTTGGTTCCGACCGCCACCCCGGACCTTGGTTCCGTCCGCCACCCCGGACCTTGGTTCCGACCGCCACCCCGGACCTTACTTCCGACCGCCACCCCGGACCTTACTTCCGACCGCCATCCCGGACCTTACTTCCGACCGCCACCCCGGCCCATGGTTCCGGCCGCCACCCAGTAAGTTGGTTCCGAACTCCACCCCGGACCTTGGTTCCGACCGCCACCCCGGACCTTGATTCCGACCGCCACCTCGGACATTGGTTCCGACCGCCACCCCGGACATTGGTTCCGACCGCCACCCAGGACCTTGGTTCCGACCGCCACCCGGGACCTTGGTTCGGACCGCCACCCCGGACATGGGTTCCGACCGCCAACCCGGACCTTGGTTCCGACCGCCACCCCAGACCTTGGTTCGGACCGCCACCCCGGACCTTGGTTCGGAACGCCACCCCGGACCTTGGTTCCGTCCGACCCCCGGACCTTGGTTCCGACCGCCACCCCGGACCTTGGTTCCGACCGCCACCCCGGACCTTGGTTCCGACCGCCACCCCGGACCTTGGTTCCGACCGCCACCCTGGACACTGGATCCGACGGCCACCCCGGAACGTGATTCCGACTGCCACCCCGGTCCTTCGTTCCAACCGCCACTCCGGACCTTGGTTCCTTCCGCCACCCCGGACCTTGGTTCCGACCGCCACGCCGGACCTTGGTTCCGACCGCCACCCCGGACCTTCGTTCCGACCGCCACCCCGGACCTTGGTTCCGACCGCCACCCCGGACCTTGGTTCCGACCGCCACCCCGGTAATTGGTTCCGACCGCCACCAAGGAACTTGGTTCCGACCGCCAACCCGGACCTTGGTTCCAACCGGCACCCCGGACCTTGGATCCGACCGCCACCCTGGACCTTGGTTCCGACCGCCACCCTGGACATTGGATCCGACCGCCACCCCGGAACGTGGTTCCGACCGCCACCCCAGTCCTTGGTTCCAACCGCCACCACGGACGTTGGTTCCGACCGCCACGCCAGACCTTGGTTCCGACCGCCACCCCGGACCTTGGTTCCGTCCGCCACCCCGGACCTTGGTTCCGACCGCCACCCCGGACCGTGGTTCCGACCGCCACCTCGAACCTTGGTTTCGACCATCACCCCGGACCGTGGTTCCGACCGCCACCCCGGACTTTGGTTCCGACCGCCACCACGGAACCTGGTTCCGACCGCCACACCGGACCTTGGTTCCGACCGCCACCCTGGACATTGGATCCGACCGCCACCCCGGAACGTGGTTCCCACCGCCACCCCAGTCCTTGGATCCAACCGCCACCCCGGACCTTGGTTCCGACAGCCACACCGGACCTTGGTTCCGACCGCTACGCCGGACCTTGTTTCCGACCGCCACCCCGGACCTTGGTTCCGACCGCCACCCCGGACATTGGTTCCGACCGCCACCACGGAACTTGGTTCCGACCGCCACCCTGGACCTTGGTACCGACCGCCACCCCGGACATTGGTTCCGACCGCCACGCCCGACCTTGGTTCCGACCGTCACCCCGGACCGTGGTTCCGACCGCCACCCCGGACTTTGGTTCCGAACGCCACCACAGAACCTGGTTCCGACTGCCACACCGGACTTTGGTTCCGACCGCCACCCAGGACCTTGGTTCCGACCGCCACCCCGGACCTTGGTTCCGACCGCCACCGCGGACCTTGGTTCCGACCGCCACCTCGGACATTGGTTCCGACCGCCACCCCGGACATTGGTTCCGACCGCCACCCCGGACCTTGCTTCAGAACGCCACCCCGGACCTTGGTTCCGTCCGCCCCCCCGGACCTTGGTTCCGACCGCCACCCCGGACCATGGTTCCGACCGCCGGCCCGGAACGTGGTTCCGACCGCCACCCCGGTAATTGGTTCCGACCGCCACCAAGGAACTTGGTTCCGACCGCCACCCCGGACCTTGGTTCCAACCGCCACCCCGGACCTTGGATCCGACCGCCACCCTGGACCTTGGTTCCGACCGCCACCCTGGACATTGGATCCGACCGCCACCCCGGAACGTGGTTCCGACCGCCACCCCAGTCCTTGGTTCCAACCGCCACCACGGACGTTGGTTCCGACCGCCACGCCAGACCTTGGTTCCGACCGCCACCCCGGACCTTGGTTCCGTCCGCCACCCCGGACCTTGGTTCCGACCGCCACCCCGGACCGTGGTTCCGACCGCCACCTCGAACCTTGGTTCCGACCATCACCCCGGACCGTGGTTCCGACCGCCACCCCGGACTTTGGTTCCGACCGCCACCACGGAACCTGGTTCCGACCGCCACACCGGACTTTGGTTCCGACCGCCACCCCGGACCTTGGTTCCGACCGCCACCCTGGACATTGGATCCGACCGCCACCCCGGAACGTGGTTCCCACCGCCACCCCAGTCCTTCGATCCAACCGCCACCCCGGACATTGGTTCCGACAGCCACACCGGACCTTGGTTCCGACCGCTACGCCGGACCTTGGTTCCGACCGCCACCTCGGACATTGGTTCCGACCGCCACCCCGGACCTTGGTTCCGACCGCCACCCCGGACCTTGCTTCAGAACGCCACCCCGGACCTTGGTTCCGTCCGCCCCCCCGGACCTTGGTTCTGCCCGCCACCCCGGACCTTGCTTCAGAACGCCACCTCGGACATTGGTTCCGACCGCCACCCCGGACCTTGGTTCCGACCGCCACCCCGGACCTTGCTTCAGAACGCCACCCCGGACCTTGGTTCCGTCCGCCCCCCCGGACCTTGGTTCTGACCGCCACCCCGGACCTTGGTTCCGAACGCAACCCCGGACCTTGGTTCTGACCGCCACCCCGGACCTTGGTTCCGACCGCCACCCCGCTCCTTACTTCCGACCGCCGCCCCGGACCTAGATTCCGACCGCCACCCCGGACCTTACTTCCGACCGCCACCCCGTTCATTGGTTCCGACCGCCACCCCGGACGTTACTTCCGACCGCCACCCCGGTCCTTGATTCCGACCGCTACCCCGGACCTTACTTCCGACCGCCATCCCGGACCTTACTTCCGACCGCCACCCCGGACCTTACTTCCGACCGCCATCCCGGACCTTACTTCCGACCGCCACCCCGGCCCATGGTTCCGGCCGCCACCCAGTAAGTTGGTTCCGAACTCCACCCCGGACCTTGGTTCCGACCGCCACCCCGGACCTTGATTCCGACCGCCACCTCGGACATTGGTTCCGACCGCCACCCCGGACATTGGTTCCGACCGCCACCCAGGACCTTGGTTCCGACCGCCACCCGGGACCTTGGTTCGAACCGCCACCCCGGACATGGGTTCCGACCGCCAACCCGGACCTTGGTTCCGACCGCCACCCCAGACCTTGGTTCGGACCGCCACCCCGGACCTTGGTTCGGAACGCCACCCCGGACCTTGGTTCCGTCCGACCCCCGGACCTTGGTTCCGACCGCCACCCCGGACCTTGGTTCCGACCGCCACCCCGGACCTTGGTTCCGACCGCCACCCTGGACACTGGATCCGACGGCCACCCCGGAACGTGATTCCGACTGCCACCCCGGTCCTTCGTTCCAACCGCCACTCCGGACCTTGGTTCCTTCCGCCACCCCGGACCTTGGTTCCGACCGCCACGCCGGACCTTGGTTCCGACCGCCACCCCGGACCTTCGTTCCGACCGCCACCCCGGACCTTGGTTCCGACCGCCACCCCGGACCTTGGTTCCGACCGCCACCCCGGTAATTGGTTCCGACCGCCACCAAGGAACTTGGTTCCGACCGCCACCCCGGACCTTGGTTCCAACCGCCACCCCGGACCTTGGATCCGACCGCCACCCTGGACCTTGGTTCCGACCGCCACCCTGGACATTGGATCCGACCGCCACCCCGGAACGTGGTTCCGACCGCCACCCCAGTCCTTGGTTCCAACCGCCACCACGGACGTTGGTTCCGACCGCCACCCCAGTCCTTGGTTCCAACCGCCACCACGGACGTTGGTTCCGACCGCCACGCCAGACCTTGGTTCCGACCGCCACCCCGGACCTTGGTTCCGTCCGCCACCCCGGACCTTGGTTCCGACCGCCACCCCGGACCTTACTTCCGACCGCCACCCCGGACCTTACTTCCGACCGCCATCCCGGACCTTACTTCCGACCGCCACCCCGGCCCATGGTTCCGGCCGCCACCCAGTAAGTTGGTTCCGAACTCCACCCCGGACCTTGGTTCCGACCGCCACCCCGGACCTTGATTCCGACCGCCACCTCGGACATTGGTTCCGACCGTCACCCCGGACATTGGTTCCGACCGCCACCCAGGACCTTGGTTCCGACCGCCACCCGGGACCTTGGTTCGGACCGCCACCCCGGACATGGGTTCCGACCGCCAACCCGGACCTTGGTTCCGACCGCCACCCCAGACCTTGGTTCGGACCGCCACCCCGGACCTTGGTTCGGAACGCCACCCCGGACCTTGGTTCCGTCCGACCCCCGGACCTTGGTTCCGACCGCCACCCCGGACCTTGGTTCCGACCGCCACCCCGGACCTTGGTTCCGACCGCCACCCCGGACCTTGGTTCCGACCGCCACCCTGGACACTGGATCCGACGGCCACCCCGGAACGTGATTCCGACTGCCACCCCGGTCCTTCGTTCCAACCGCCACTCCGGACCTTGGTTCCTTCCGCCACCCCGGACCTTGGTTCCGACCGCCACGCCGGACCTTGGTTCCGACCGCCACCCCGGACCTTCGTTCCGACCGCCACCCCGGACCTTGGTTCCGACCGCCACCCCAGACCTTGGTTCCGACCGCCACCCCGGTAATTGGTTCCGACCGCCACCAAGGAACTTGGTTCCGACCGCCACCCCGGACCTTGGTTCCAACCGCCACCCCGGACCTTGGATCCGACCGCCACCCTGGACCTTGGTTCCGACCGCCACCCTGGACATTGGATCCGACCGCCACCCCGGAACGTGGTTCCGACCGCCACCCCAGTCCTTGGTTCCAACCGCCACCACGGACGTTGGTTCCGACCGCCACGCCAGACCTTGGTTCCGACCGCCACCCCGGACCTTGGTTCCGTCCGCCACCCCGGACCTTGGTTCCGACCGCCACCCCGGACCGTGGTTCCGACCGCCACCTCGAACCTTGGTTCCGACCATCACCCCGGTCCGTGGTTCCGACCGCCACCCCGGACTTTGGTTCCGACCGCCACCACGGAACCTGGTTCCGACCGCCACACCGGACCTTGGTTCCGACCGCCACCCTGGACATTGGATCCGACCGCCACCCCGGAACGTGGTTCCCACCGCCACCCCAGTCCTTGGATCCAACCGCCACCCCGGACCTTGGTTCCGACAGCCACACCGGACCTTGGTTCCGACCGCTACGCCGGACCTTGTTTCCGACCGCCACCCCGGACCTTGGTTCCGACCGCCACCCCGGACATTGGTTCCGACCGCCACCACGGAACTTGGTTCCGACCGCCACCCTGGACCTTGGTACCGACCGCCACCCCGGACATTGGTTCCGACCGCCACGCCCGACCTTGGTTCCGACCGTCACCCCGGACCGTGGTTCCGACCGCCACCCCGGACTTTGGTTCCGAACGCCACCACAGAACCTGGTTCCGACTGCCACACCGGACTTTGGTTCCGACCGCCACCCAGGACCTTGGTTCCGACCGCCACCCCGGACCTTGGTTCCGACCGCCACCGCGGACCTTGGTTCCGACCGCCACCTCGGACATTGGTTCCGACCGCCACCCCGGACATTGGTTCCGACCGCCACCCCGGACCTTGCTTCAGAACGCCACCCCGGACCTTGGTTCCGTCCGCCCCCCCGGACCTTGGTTCCGACCGCCACCCCGGACCATGGTTCCGACCGCCGGCCCGGAACGTGGTTCCGACCGCCACCCCGGTCCTTGGTTCCAACCGCCACCCCGGATCTTGGTTCCGACCGCCAACCCGGACATTGGTTCCGACCGCCACGCCGGACCTTGGTTCCAACCGCCACCCCGGATCTTGGTTCCGACCGCCAACCCGGACATTGGTTCCGACCGCCACGCCGGACCTTGGTTCCGACCGCCACCTCGGACCTTGTATTCGACCGGCACCCCGGACCTTGGTTCCGACCGCCACCCCGGTCCTTGGTTCCGACCACGACCCCGGACCTTGGTTCCGACCGCCACCCCGGACCTTGGTTCCGAACGCAACCCCGGACCTTGGTTCTGACCGCCACCCCGGACCTTGGTTCCGACCACCACCCCGGACCTTGGTTCCGACCGCCACCCCGCTCCTTACTTCCGACCGCCACCCCGGACCTAGATTCCGACCGCCACCCCGGACCTTACTTCCGACCGCCACCCCGGTCATTGGTTCCGACCGCCACCCCGGACGTTACTTCCGACCGCCACACCGGACCTTGATTCCGACCGCTACCCCGGACCTTACTTCCGACCGCCACCCCGGACCTTACTTCCGACCGCCATCCCGGACCTTACTTCCGACCGCCATCCTGGACCTTACTTCCGACCGCCACCCCGGCCCATGGTTCCGGCCGCCACCCAGTAAGTTGGTTCCGAACTCCACCCCGGACCTTGGTTCCGAACGCCACCCCGGACGTTGATTCCGACCGCCACCTCGGACATTGGTTCCGACCACCACCCCGGACCTTCGTTCCGACCGCCACCCCGGACCTTGGTTCCGACCGCCACCCCAGACCTTGGTTCCGACCGCCACCCCGGTAATTGGTTCCGACCGCCACCAAGGAACTTGGTTCCGACCGCCACCCCGGACCTTGGTTCCAACCGCCACCCCGGACCTTGGATCCGACCGCCACCCTGGACCTTGGTTCCGACCGCCACCCTGGACATTGGATCCGACCGCCACCCCGGAACGTGGTTCCGACCGCCACCCCAGTCCTTGGTTCCAACCGCCACCACGGACGTTGGTTCCGACCGCCACGCCAGACCTTGGTTCCGACCGCCACCCCGGACCTTGGTTCCGTCCGCCACCCCGGACCTTGGTTCCGACCGCCACCCCGGACCGTGGTTCCGACCGCCACCTCGAACCTTGGTTCCGACCATCACCCCGGACCGTGGTTCCGACCGCCACCCCGGACTTTGGTTCCGACCGCCACCACGGAACCTGGTTCCGACCGCCACACCGGACCTTGGTTCCCACCGCCACCCTGGACATTGGATCCGACCGCCACCCCGGAACGTGGTTCCCACCGCCACCCCAGTCCTTGGATCCAACCGCCACCCCGGACCTTGGTTCCGACAGCCACACCGGACCTTGGTTCCGACCGCTACGCCGGACCTTGTTTCCGACCGCCACCCCGGACCTTGGTTCCGACCGCCACCCCGGACATTGGTTCCGACCGCCACCACGGAACTTGGTTCCGACCGCCACCCTGGACCTTGGTACCGACCGCCACCCCGGACATTGGTTCCGACCGCCACGCCCGACCTTGGTTCCGACCGTCACCCCGGACCGTGGTTCCGACCGCCACCCCGGACTTTGGTTCCGAACACCACCACAGAACCTGGTTCCGACTGCCACACCGGACTTTGGTTCCGACCGCCACCCAGGACCTTGGTTCCGACCGCCACCCCGGACCTTGGTTCCGACCGCCACCGCGGACCTTGGTTCCGACCGCCACCTCGGACATTGGTTCCGACCGCCACCCCGGACATTGGTTCCGACCGCCACCCCGGACCTTGCTTCAGAACGCCACCCCGGACCTTGGTTCCATCCGCCCCCCCGGACCTTGGTTCCGACCGCCACCCCGGACCATGGTTCCGACCGCCGGCCCGGAACGTGGTTCCGACCGCCACCCCGGTCCTTGGTTCCAACCGCCACCCCGGATCTTGGTTCCGACCGCCAACCCGGACATTGGTTCCGACCGCCACGCCGGACCTTGGTTCCAACCGCCACCCCGGATCTTGGTTCCGACCGCCAACCCGGACATTGGTTCCGACCGCCACGCCGGACCTTGGTTCCGACCGCCACCTCGGACCTTGTATTCGACCGGCACCCCGGACCTTGGTTCCGACCGCCACCCCGGTCCTTGGTTCCGACCACGACCCCGGACCTTGGTTCCGACCGCCACCCCGGACCTTGGTTCCGAACGCAACCCCGGACCTTGGTTCTGACCGCCACCCCGGACCTTGGTTCCGACCACCAGCCCGGACCTTGGTTCCGACCGCCACCCCGCTCCTTACTTCCGACCGCCACCCCGGACCTAGATTCCGACCGCCACCCCGGACCTTACTTCCGACCGCCACCCCGGTCATTGGTTCCGACCGCCACCCCGGACGTTACTTCCGACCGCCACACCGGACCTTGATTCCGACTGCTACCCCGGACCTTACTTCCGACCGCCACCCCGGACCTTACTTCCGACCGCCATCCCGGACCTTACTTCCGACCGCCATCCTGGACCTTACTTCCGACCGCCACCCCGGCCCATGGTTCCGGCCGCCACCCAGTAAGTTGGTTCCGAACTCCACCCCGGACCTTGGTTCCGAACGCCACCCCGGACCTTGATTCCGACCGCCACCTCGGACATTGGTTCCGACCGCCACCCCGGACATTCGTTCCGACCGCCACCCAGGACCTTGGTTCCGACCACCACCCCGGACCTTGTTTCGGACCGCCACCCCGGACATGGGTTCCGACCGCCAACCCGGACCTTGGTTCCGACCGCCACCCCAGACCTTGGTTCGGACCGCCACCCCGGTCCTTGGTTCAGAACGCCACCCCGGACCTTGGTTCCGTACGACCCCCGGACCTTGGTTCCGACCGCCACCCCGGAACGTGGTTCCGACCGCCACCCCGGACCGTGGTTCCGACCGCCACCTCGGCCTTGGTTCCGACCGGCACCCCGGACCGTGGTTCCGACCGCCACCCCGGACATTGGTTCCGACCGCCACCACGGAACCTGGTTCCGACCGCCACACCGGAGTTTGGTTCCGACCGCCACCCCGGACCTTGGTTCCGACTGCCACCCCGGACCTTGGTTCCGACCGCCACCCCGGACCTTGGTTCCGACCGCCACCCCGGACATTGGTTCCAACCGCCAACCCGGACCTTGGTTCCGACCGCAACCCCGGACCTTGGTTCCGACCGCCACCCCGGACCTTGGTTCAGAACGCCACCCCGGACCTTGGTTCCGTCCGCCACCCCGGACCTTGGTTCCGACCGCCGCCCCGGAACGTGATTCCGACCGCCACCCCAGTCCTTGGTTCCAACCGCCACCCCGGACCTTGGTTCCGACCGTCAACCCGGACCTTGGTTCCGACCGCCACGCCGGACCTTGGTTCCGACCGCCACCCCGGACCTTGGTTCTGACCGCCACCTCGGACCTTGGTTCCAACCGCCACCCCGGACCATGGTTCCGACCGCCACCCCGGACCTTGGTTCCGACCGCCACCCCGGACCGTTGTTCCGACCGCCACCCCGGACTTTGGTTCCGACCGCCACCACAGAACCTGGTTCCGACCGCCACACCGGACTTTGGTTCCGACCGCCTCCCAGGACCTTGGTTCCGACCGCCACCCCGGACCTTGGTTCCGACCGCCACCCCGGACCTTGGTTCCGACCGCCACCTCGGACATTGGTTCCGACCGCCACCCCGGACCTTGGATCCGACCGCCAACCCGGACCTTGGTTCCGACCGCCACCCCGGACCTTGGTTCCGACCGCCACCCCGGACCTTGCTTCAGAACGCCACCCCGGACCTTGGTTCCGTCCGCCCCCCCGGACCTTGGTTCTGACCGCCACCCCGGACCTTGGTTCCGACCGCCGCCCCGGAACGTGGTTCCGACCGCCACCCCGGTACTTGGTTCCAACCGCCACCCCGGATCTTGGTTCCGACCGCCAACCCGGACATTGGTTCCGACCGCCACGCCGGACCTTGGTTCCGACCGCCACCCCGGACCTTGGTTCCGACCGCCACCTCGGACCTTGGAATCGACCGGCACCACGGACCTTGGTTCCGACCACCACCCCGGACCTTGTTTCCGACCGCCACCCCGGACCTTGGTTCCGACCGCCACCCCGGACCTTGGTTCCGACCGCCACCCCGGACCTTGGTTCCGAACGCAACCCCGGACCTTGGTTCTGACCGCCACCCCGGACCTTGGTTCCGACCGCCACCCCGCTCCTTACTTCCGACCGCCGCCCCGGACCTAGATTCCGACCGCCACCCCGGACCTTACTTCCGACCGCCACCCCGTTCATTGGTTCCGACCGCCACCCCGGACGTTACTTCCGACCGCCACCCCGGACCTTGATTCCGACCGCTACCCCGGACCTTACTTCCGACCGCCACCCCGGACCTTACTTCCAACCGCCACCCCGGACCTTACTTCCGACCGCCATCCCGGACCTTACTTCCGACCGCCACCCCGGCCCATGGTTCCGGCCGCCACCCAGTAAGTTGGTTCCGAACTCCACCCCGGACCTTGGTTCCGACCGCCACCCCGGACCTTGATTCCGACCGCCAACTCGGACATTGGTTCCGACCGCCACCCCGGACATTGGTTCCGACCGCCACCCAGGACCTTGGTTCCGACCGCCACCCCGGACCTTGGTTCGGACCGCCACCCCGGACATGGGTTCCGACCGCCAACCCGGACCTTGGTTCCGACCGCCACCCCAGACCTTGGTTCGGACCGCCACCCCGGACCTTGGTTCAGAACGCCACCCCGGACCTTGGTTCCGTCCGACCCCCGGACCTTGGTTCCGAGCGCCACCCCGGACCTTGGTTCCGACTGCCACCCCGGACCTTGGTTCCGACCGCCATCCCGGACCTTGGTTCCGACCGCCACCCTGGACACTGGATCCGACGGCCACCCCGGAACGTGATTCCGACTGCCACCCCGGTCCTTCGTTCCAACCGCCACTCCGGACCTTGGTTCCAACCGCCACCCCGGACCTTGGTTCCGACCGCCACGCCGGACCTTGGTTCCAACCGCCACCCCGGACCGTCGTTCCGACCGCCACCCCGGACCTTGGTTCCGACCGCCACCCCGGACCTTGGTTCCGACCGCCACCCCGGTAATTGGTTCCGACCGCCACCAAGGAACTTGGTTCCGACCGCCACCCCGGACCTTGGTTCCGACCGCCACCCCGGACCTTGGATCCGACCGCCACCCTGGACCTTGGTTCCGACCGCCACCCTGGACATTGGATCCGACCGCCACCCCGGAACGTGGTTCCGACCGCCACCCCAGTCCTTGGTTCCAACCGCCACCACGGCCGTTGGTTCCGACCGCCACGCCAGACCTTGGTTCCGACCGCCACCCCGGACCTTGGTTCCGTCCGCCACCCCGGACCTTGGTTCCGACCGCCACCCCGGACCGTGGTTCCGACCGCCACCTCGAACCTTGGTTCCGACCATCACCCCGGACCGTGGTTCCGACCGCCACCCCGGACTTTGGTTCCGACCGCCACCACGGAACCTGGTTCCGACCGCCACACCGGACTTTGGTTCCGACCGCCACCCCGGACCTTGGTTCCGACCGCCACCCTGGACATTGGATCCGACCGCCACCCCGGAACGTCGTTCCCACCGCCACCCCAGTCCTTGGATCCAACCGCCACCCCGGACCTTGGTTCCGACAGCCACACCGGACCTTGGTTCCGACCGCTACGCCGGACGTTGTTTCCGACCGCCACCCCGGACCTTGGTTCCGACCGCCACCCCGGACATTGGTTCCGTCCGCCACCACGGAACTTGGTTCCGACCGCCACCCCGGACCTTGGTTCCGACCGCCACCCCGGACATTGGTTCCGACCGCCACCACGGAACTTGGTTCCGACCGCCACCCTGGACCTTGGTACCGACCGCCACCCCGGACATTGGTTCCGACCGCCACCCCGGACCTTGGTTCCGACCGTCACCCCGGACCGTGGTTCCGACCACCACCCCGGACTTTGGTTCCGAACGCCACCACAGAACCTGGTTCCGACCGCCACACCGGACTTTGGTTCCGACCGCCACCCAGGACCTTGGTTCCGACCGCCACCCCGGACCTTGGTTCCGACCGCCACCGCGGACCTTGGTTCCGACCGCCACCTCGGACATTGGTTCCGACCGCCACCCCGGACATTGGTTCCGACCGCCACCCCGGACCTTGCTTCAGAACGCCACCCCGGACCTTGGTTCCGTCCGCCCCCCCGGACCTTGGTTCCGACCGCCACCCCGGACCATGGTTCCGACCGCCGGCCCGGAACGTGGTTCCGACCGCCACCCCGGTCCTTGGATCCAACCGCCACCCCGGATCTTGGTTCCGACCGCCAACCCGGACATTGGTTCCGACCGCCACGCCGGACCTTGGTTCCAACCGCCACCCCGGATCTTGGTTCCGACCGCCAACCCGGACATTGGTTCCGACCGCCACGCCGGACCTTGGTTCCGACCGCCACCTCGGACCTTGTATTCGACCGGCACCCCGGACCTTGGTTCCGACCGCCACCCCGGTCCTTCGTTCCGACCACGACCCCGGACCTTGGTTCCGACCGCCACCCCGGACCTTGGTTCCGACCGCCACCCCGGACCTTGGTTCTGACCGCCACCCCGGACCTTGGTTCCGACCACCACCCCGGACCTTGGTTCCGACCGCCACCCCGCTCCTTACTTCCGACCGCCACCCCGGACCTAGATTCCGACCGCCACCCCGGACCTTACTTCCGACCGCCACCCCGGTCATTGGTTCCGACCGCCACCCCGGACGTTACTTCCGACCGCCACACCGGACCTTGATTCCGACCGCTACCCCGGACCTTACTTCCGACCGCCATCCCGGACCTTAGTTCCGACCGCCATCCTGGACCTTACTTCCGACCGCCACCCCGGCCCATGGTTCCGGCCGCCACCCAGTAAGTTGGTTCCGAACTCCACCCCGGACCTTGGTTCCGACCGCCACCCCGGACCTTGATTCCGACCGCCACCCCGGACATGGGTTCCGACCGCCAACCCGGACCTTGGTTCCGACCGCCACCCCAGACCTTGGTTCGGACCGCCACCCCGGTCCTTGGTTCAGAACGCCACCCCGGACCTTGGTTCCGTACGACCCCCGGACCTTGGTTCCGACCGCCACCCCGGAACGTGGTTCCGACCGCCACCCCGGACCGTGGTTCCGACCGCCACCTCGGCCTTGGTTCCGACCGGCACCCCGGACCGTGGTTCCGACCGCCACCCCGGACATTGGTTCCGACCGCCACCACGGAACCTGGTTCCGACCGCCACACCGGAGTTTGGTTCCGACCGCCACACCGGACCTTGGTTCCGACTGCCACCCCGGACCTTGGTTCCGACCGCCACCCCGGACCTTGGTTCCGACCGCCACCCCGGACATTGGTTCCAACCGCCAACCCAGACCTTGGTTCCGACCGCAACCCCGGACCTTGGTTCCGACCGCCACCCCGGACCTTGGTTCAGAACGCCACCCCGGACCTTGGTTCCGTCCGCCACTCCGGACCTTGGTTCCGACCGCCGCCCCGGAACGTGGTTCCGACCGCCACCCCAGTCCTTGGTTCCAACCGCCACCCCGGACCTTGGTTCCGACCGTCAACCCGGACCTTGGTTCCGACCGCCACGCCGGACCTTGGTTCCGACCGCCACCCCGGACCTTGGTTCCGACCGCCACCTCGGACCTTGGTTCCAACCGCCACCCCGGACCATGGTTCCGACCGCCATCCCGGACCTTGGTTCCGACCGCCACCCCGGACCTTGGTTCCGACCGCCACCTCGGACATTGGTTCCGACCGCCACCCTGGACATTGGTTGCGACCGCCAAGCCGGACCTTTGTTCCGACCGCCACCCCGGACCTTGGTTCCGACCGCCACCCCGGAACTTGGTTCAGAACACCACCGTGGACCTTGGTTCCGTCCGCCCCCCCGGACCTTGGTTCCGACCGCCACCCCGGACCTTGGTTCCGACCGCCGCCCCGGAACGTGGTTCCGACCGCCACCCCGGTCCTTGGTTCCGACCGCCACCCCGGACCTTACTTCCGACCGCCACCCCGGACCTTCATTCCGACCGCCACCCCGAACCTTACTTCCGACCGGCAGCCCGGACGTTGGTTCCGACCGCCACCCCGGACGTTACTTTCGACCGCCACCCCAGACCTTGATTCCGACCGCCACCCCGGACCTTACATCCGACCGCCACCCCGGACCTTACTTCCGACCGCCACCCCGGACCTTACTTCCGACCGCCATCCCGGACCTTACGTCCGACCGCCACCCCGGCCCATGGTTCCGGCCGCCACCCACTAAGTTGGTTCCGAACTCCACCCCGGACCTTGGTTCCGACCGCCACCCCGGACCTTGGTTCCGACCACCACCCCGGACCTTGGTTCCGACCGTCACCTCGGACATTGGTTCCGACCGCCACCCCGGACATTGGTTCCGACCGCTACCCCGGGCCTTGGGTTCTGACCGCCAACACGGACCTTGGTTCCGCCCGCCACCTCGGACCTTGGTTCCGACCGCCAACCCAGACCTTGGTTCTGACCGCCACACCGGACATTGGTTCCGAACGCGAGCCCGGACCTTTGTTCCGACTGCACCCCCGGACCTTGGTTCCGCCCACCCCCCCGGACCTTGGGTCCGACTGCCAGCCCGGGCCTTGGTTCCGACCGCCTCCCCGCACCTTGGTTCCGACCGCCACGCCGGACCTTGGAACCGACCGCCCGCCCAGGACCATGGTTCCGACCGCCACCACGGAACTTGGTTCCGACCGCCACCCCGGTCTTTGGTTCCGAACGCCACCCCGGACCTTGGTTCCAACCGCCACCCAGGACCTTGGTTCCGACCGCCACCCCGGACCTTGGTTCCGACAGCCACACCGGACCTCGGTTCCGACCGCCACGCCGGACCTTGGTTCCGACCGCCACCCCGGACATTGGTTCCGACCGCCACCCGGGACCGTGGTTCCGACCGCCACCCCGGACCGTGGTTCCGACCGCCACCCCGGACTTTGGTTCCGACCGCCACCACGGAACCTGGTTCCGACCGCCACACCGGACTTTGGTTCCGACCGCCACCCAGGACCTTGGTTCCGACCGCCACCCCGGACCTTGGTTCCGACCGCCACCTCGGACATTGGTTCCGACCGCCACCCCGGACCTTGGTTCCGACCGCCACCCCGGACCTTGGTTCAGAACGCCACCCCGGACCTTGGTTCCGTCCGCCCCCCCGGACCTTGGTTCCGACCGCCACCCCGGACCTTGGTTCCGACCGCCGCCCCGGAACGTGGTTCCGACCGCCACCCCGGTCCTTGGTTCCAACCGGCACCCCGGACCTTGGTTCCGACCGCCAACCCGGACCTTGGTTCCGACCGCCACGCCGGACCTTGGTTCCGAACGCCACCCCGGACCTTGGTTCCGACCGCCACCTCGGACCTTGGTTTCGACCGGCACCCTGCACCTTGGTTCCGACCGCCACCCCGGACCTTGGTTCCGACCGCCACCCCGGACCTTGGTTCCGAACGCAACCCCGGACCTTGGTTCCGACCGCCACCCCGGACCTTGGTTCCGACCACCACCTCGGACCTTGGTTCCGACCGCCACCCCGGACCTTACTTCCGACCGCCACCCTGGACCTAGATTCCGACCGCCACCCCGGACCTTACTTCCGACCGCCACCCCGGTCGTTGGTTCCGACCGCCACCCCGGACGTTACTTCCGACCGCCACCCCGGACCTTGATTCCGACCGCCAACCCGGACCTTACTTCCGACCGCCACCCCGGACCTTACATCCGACCGCCACCCCGGACCTTACTTACGACCGCCATCCCGGACCTTACTTCCGACCGCCACCCCGGCCCATGGTTCCGGCCGCCACCCAGTAAGTTGGTTCCGAACTCCACCCCGGACCTTGGTTCCGACCGCCACCCCGGACCTTGGTTCCGACCGCCACCCCAGAACGTGGTTCCCACCGCCACCCCTGACCTTGGTTCCGACCGCCACGCCGGACCTTGGTTCCGACCGCCACCCCGGACCTTGGTTCCGACTGCCAACCCCGGACCTTGGTTCCGACCGCGACCCCGGATCTTGGTTCCGACCGGCACCCCGGACCTTGGTTCCGACCGCCACCCTGGACCTTGGTTCCGACCGCCACCCTGGACATTGGATCCGACCGCCACCCCGGAACGTAGTTCCGACCGCGACCCCAGTCCTTGGTTCCAACCGCCACCCCGGACCTTGGTTCCGACCGCCACCCCGGACCTTGGTTCCGACCGCCACCCCGGACCTTGGTTCCGTCCGCCACCCCGGACCTTCGTTCCGACCGCCACCCCAGACCTTGGTTCCGACCAAGGTTCCGACCCCCACCACGGAACTTGGTTCCGACCACCACCCCGGACCTTGGTTCCGACCGCCACCCCGGACCTTGGTTCCGACCGCCACCTCGGACCTTGGTTCCGACCGCCACCCCGCACCGTGGTTCCAAACGCCACCCCGGACTTTGGTTCCGACCGCCACCACGGAACCTGGTTCCGACCGCCACACCGGACCTTGGTTCCGACCGCCACGCCGGACCTTGGTTCCGACCGCCACCCCGGACCTTGGTTCCGTCCGCCACCCCGGACCTTGGTTCCGACCGCCACCCCGGACCGTGGTTCCGACCGCCACTTCGGACCTTGGTTCCGACCATCACCCCGGACCGTGGTTCCGACCGCCACCCCGGACCTTGGTTCCGACCGCCACCCTGGACATTGGATCCGACCGCCACCCCGGAACGTGGTTCCCACCGCCACCCCAGTCCTTGGATCCAACTGCCACCCCGGACCTTGGTTCCGACAGCCACACCGGACCTTGGTTCCGACCACTACGCCGGACCTTGTTTCCGACTGCCACCCCGGACCTTGGTTCCGACCGCCAACCCGGACCTTGGTTCCGTCCGACACCCCGGACCTTGGTTCCGACCGCCACCCCGGACATTGGTTCCGACCGCCACCACGGAACTTGGTTCCGACCGCCACCCTGGACCTTGGTACCGACCGCCACCCCGGACATTGGTTCCGACCGCCACCCCGGACCTTGGTTCCGACCGCCACCCCGGACCGTGGTTCCGACCTCCACCCCGGACTTTGGTTCCGACCGCCACCACAGAACCTGGTTCCGACTGCCACACCGGACTTTGGTTCCGACCGCCACCCAGGACCTTGGTTCCGACCGCCACCCCAGACCTTGGTTCCGACCGCCACCCCGGACCTTGCTTCAGAACGCCACCCCGGACCTTGGTTCCGTCCGCCCCCCCGGACCTTGGTTCCGACCGCCACCCCGGACCTTGGTTCCGACCGCCGCCCCGGAACGTGGTTCCGACCGCCACCCCGGTCCTTGGTTCCAACCGCCACCCCGGATCTTGGTTCCGACCGCCAACCCGGACATTGGTTCCGACCGCCACGCCGGACCTTGGTTCCGACCGCCACCCCGGACTTTGGTTCCGACCGCCACCCCGGACCTTGGTTCCGACCGCCACCCCGGACCTTGGTTCCGACCGCCACCCCGGACCTTGGTTCCGACCGCCACCCTGGACACTGGATCCGATGGCCACCCCGGAACGTGATTCCGACTGCCACCCCGGTCCTTCGTTCCAACCGCCACTCCGGACCTTGGTTCCGACCGCCACCCGGGACGTTGGTTCCCACCGCCACGCCGGACCTTGGTTCCGACCGCCACCCCGGACCTTCGTTCCGACCGCCACCACGGACCTTGGTTCCGACCGCCACCCCGGACCTTGGTTCCGACCGCCACCCCGGTAATTGGTTCCGACCGCCACCACGGAACTTGGTTCCGACCGCCACCCCGGACCTTGGTTCCGACCGCCACCCCGGACCTTGGATCCGACCGCCACCCTGGACCTTGGTTCCGACCGCCACCCTGGACATTGGATCCGACCGCCACCCCGGAACGTGGTTCCGACCGCCACCCCAGTCCTTTGTTCCAACCGCCACCACGGACCTTGGTTCCGACCGCCACGCCGGACCTTGGTTCCGACCGCCACCCCGGACCTTGGTTCCGTCCGCCACCCCGGACCTTGGTTCCGACCGCCACCCCGGACCGTGGTTCCGACCGCCACCCCGGACTTTGGTTCCGACCGCCACCACGGAACCTGGTTCCGACCGCCACACCGGACTTTGGTTCCGACCGCCACCCAGGACCTTGGTTCCGACCGCCACCCCGGACCTTGGTTCCGACCGCCACCTCGGACATTGGTTCCGACCGCCCCCCCGGACCTTGGTTCCAACCGCCACCCCGGACATTGGTTCCGACCGCCACCACGGAACTTGGTTCCGACCGCCACCCTGGACCTTGGTACCGACCGCCACCCCGGACATTGGTTCCGACCGCCACCCCGGACCTTGGTTCCGACCGCCATCCCGGACCGTGGTTCCGACCGCCACCCCGGACTTTGGTTCCGACCGCCACCACAGAACCTGGTTCCGACCGCCACACCGGACTTTGGATCCGACCGCCACCCAGGACCTTGGTTCCGACCGCCACCCCGGACCTTGGTTCCGACCGCCACCGCGGACCTTGGTTCCGATCGCCACCTCGGACATTGGTTCCGACCGCCACCCCGGACATTGGTTCCGACCGCCACCCCGGACCTTGCTTCAGAACGCCACCCCGGACCTTGGTTCCGTCCGACCCCCCGGACCTTGGATCCGACCGCCACCCCGGACCTTGGTTCCGACCGCCGCCCCGGAACGTGGTTCCGACCGCCACCCCGGTCCTTGGTTCCAACCGCCACCCCGGATCTTGGTTCCGACCGCCAACCCGGACATTGGTTCCGACCGCCACGCCGGACCTTGGTTCCGACCGCCACCCCGGACCTTGGTTCCGACCGCCACCTCGGACCTTGGATTCGACCGGCACCCCGGACCTTGGTTCCGACCGCCACCCCGGTCCTTGGTTCCGACCACGACCCCGGACCTTGGTTCCGACCGCCACCCCGGACCTTGGTTCCGAACGCAACCCCGGACCTTGGTTCTGACCGCCACCCCGGACCTTGGTTCCGACCACCACCCCGGACCTTGGTTCCGACCGCCACCCCGCTCCTTACTTCCGACCGCCACCCCGGACCTAGTTTCCGACCGCCACCCCGGACCTTACTTCCGACCGCCACCCCGGACCTTGATTCCGACCGCTACCCCGGACCTTACTTCCGACCGCCACCCCGGACCTTACTTCCGACTGCCATCCCGGACCTTACTTCCGACCGCCATCCCGGACCTTACTTCCGACCGCCACCCCGGCCCATGGTTCCGGCCGCCACCCAGTAAGTTGGTTCCGAACTCCACCCCGGACCTTGGTTCCGACCGCCACCCCGGACCTTGATTCCGACCGCCACCTCGGACATTGGTTCCGACCGCCACCCCGGACATCGGTTCCGACCGCCACCCAGGACCTTGGTTCCGACCGCCACCCCGGACCTTGTTTCGGACCGCCACCCCGGACATGGGTTCCGACCGCCAACCCGGACCTTGGTTCCGACCGCCACCCCAGACCTTGGTTCGGCCCGCCACCCCGGACCTTGGTTCAGAACGCCACCCCGGACCTTGGTTCCGTCCGACCCCCGGACCTTGGTTCCGACCGCCACCCCGGACCTTGGTTCCGACCGCCACCCCGGACCTTGGTTCCGACCGCCACCCTGGACCTTGGTTCCGACCGCCACCCTGGACACTGGATCCGACGGCCACCCCGGAACGTGATTCCGACCGCCACCCCGGTCCTTCGTTCCAACCGCCACTCCGGACCTTGGTTCCGACCGCCACCCCGGACCTTGGTTCCGACCGCCACGCCGGACCTTGGTTCCGACCGCCACCCCGGACCTTGGTTCCGACCGCCACCCCGGACCTTGGTTCCGACCGCCACCCCGGACCTTGGTTCCGACCGCCACCCCGGTAATTGGTTCCGACCGCCACCACGGAACTTGGTTTCGACCGCCACCCCGGACCTTGGTTCCGACCGCCACCCCGGACATTGGTTCCGACCGCCACCCAGGACCTTGGTTCCGACCGCCACCCCGGACCTTGTTTTGGACCGCCACCCCGGACATGGGTTCCGACCGCCAACCCGGACCTTGGTTCCGACCGCCACCCCAGACCTTGGTTTGGACCGCCACCCCGGACCTTGGTTCAGAACGCCACCCCGGAACGTGGTTCCGACCGCCACCCCGGTCCTTGGTTCCAACCGCCACCCCGGATCTTGGTTCCGACCGCCAACCCGGACATTGGTTCCGACCGCCACGCCGGACCTTGGTTCCGACCGCCACCCCGGACCTTGGTTCCGACCGCCACCTCGGACCTTGGATTCGACCGGCACCCCGGACCTTGGTTCCGACCGCCACCCCGGTCCTTGGTTCCGACCACGACCCCGGACCTTGGTTCCGACCGCCACCCCGGACCTTGGTTCCGAACGCAACCCCGGACCTTGGTTCTGACCGCCACCCCGGACCTTGGTTCCGACCACCACCCCGGACCTTGGTTCCGACCGCCACCCCGCTCCTTACTTCCGACCGCCACCCCGGACCTAGTTTCCGACCGCCACCCCGGACCTTACTTCCGACCGCCACCCCGGACCTTGATTCCGACCGCTACCCCGGACCTTACTTCCGACCGCCACACCGGACCTTACTTCCGACTGCCATCCCGGACCTTACTTCCGACCGCCATCCCGGACCTTACTTCCGACCGCCACCCCGGCCCATGGTTCCGGCCGCCACCCAGTAAGTTGGTTCCGAACTCCACCCCGGACCTTGGTTCCGACCGCCACCCCGGACCTTGATTCCGACCGCCACCTCGGACATTGGTTCCGACCGCCACCCCGGACATCGGTTCCGACCGCCACCCAGGACCTTGGTTCCGACCGCCACCCCGGACCTTGTTTCGGACCGCCACCCCGGACATGGGTTCCGACCGCCAACCCGGACCTTGGTTCCGACCGCCACCCCAGACCTTGGTTCGGCCCGCCACCCCGGACCTTGGTTCAGAACGCCACCCCGGACCTTGGTTCCGTCCGACCCCCGGACCTTGGTTCCGACCGCCACCCCGGACCTTGGTTCCGACCGCCACCCCGGACCTTGGTTCCGACCGCCACCCTGGACCTTGGTTCCGACCGCCACCCTGGACACTGGATCCGACGGCCACCCCGGAACGTGATTCCGACCGCCACCCCGGTCCTTCGTTCCAACCGCCACTCCGGACCTTGGTTCCGACCGCCACCCCGGACCTTGGTTCCGACCGCCACGCCGGACCTTGGTTCCGACCGCCACCCCGGACCTTGGTTCCGACCGCCACCCCGGACCTTGGTTCCGACCGCCACCCCGGACCTTGGTTCCGACCGCCACCCCGGTAATTGGTTCCGACCGCCACCACGGAACTTGGTTCCGACCGCCACCCCGGACCTTGGTTCCGACCGCCACCCCGGACATTGGTTCCGACCGCCACCCAGGACCTTGGTTCCGACCGCCACCCCGGACCTTGTTTCGGACCGCCACCCCGGACATGGGTTCCGACCGCCAACCCGGACCTTGGTTCCGACCGCCACCCCAGACCTTGGTTTGGACCGCCACCCCGGACCTTGGTTCAGAACGCCACCCCGGACCTTGGTTCCGTCCGACCCCCGGACCTTGGTTCCGACCGCCACCCCGGACCTTGGTTCCGACCGCCACCCCGGACCTTGGTTCCGACCGCCACCCCGGACCTTGGTTCCGACCGCCACCCTGGACACTGGATCCGACGGCCACCCCGGAACGTGATTCCGACCGCCACCCCGGTCCTTCGTTCCAACCGCCACTCCGGACCTTGGTTCCGACCGCCACCCCGGACCTTGGTTCCGACCGCCACGCCGGACCTTGGTTCCGACCGCCACCCCGGACCTTGGTTCCGACCGCCACCCCGGACCTTGGTTCCGACCGCCACCCCGGACCTTGGTTCCGACCGCCACCCCGGTAATTGGTTCCGACCGCCACCACGGAACTTGGTTCCGACCGCCACCCCGGACCTTGGTTCCGACCGCCACCCCGGACCTTGGTTCCGACCGCCACCCTGGACCTTGGTTCCGACCGCCACCCTGGACATTGGATTGACCGCCACCCCTGAACGTGGTTCCGACCGCCATCCCAGTCCTTGGTTCCAACCGCCACCACGGACCTTGGTTCCGACCGCCACGCCGGACCTTGGTTCCGACCGCCACCCCGGACATTGGTTCCGACCGCCAACCCGGACCTTGGTTCCGACCGCCACGCCGGACCTTGGTTCCGACCGCCACCCCGGACCTTGGTTCCGACCGCCACCCCGGACCTTGGTTCCGACCGCCACCCCGGACCTTGGTTCCGACCGCCACCCCGGTAATTGGTTCCGACCGCCACCACGGAACTTGGTTTCGACCGCCACCCCGGACCTTGGTTCCGACCGCCACCCCGGACATTGGTTCCGACCGCCACCCAGGACCTTGGTTCCGACCGCCACCCCGGACCTTGTTTTGGACCGCCACCCCGGACATGGGTTCCGACCGCCAACCCGGACCTTGGTTCCGACCGCCACCCCAGACCTTGGTTTGGACCGCCACCCCGGACCTTGGTTCAGAACGCCACCCCGGAACGTGGTTCCGACCGCCACCCCGGTCCTTGGTTCCAACCGCCACCCCGGATCTTGGTTCCGACCGCCAACCCGGACATTGGTTCCGACCGCCACGCCGGACCTTGGTTCCGACCGCCACCCCGGACCTTGGTTCCGACCGCCACCTCGGACCTTGGATTCGACCGGCACCCCGGACCTTGGTTCCGACCGCCACCCCGGTCCTTGGTTCCGACCACGACCCCGGACCTTGGTTCCGACCGCCACCCCGGACCTTGGTTCCGAACGCAACCCCGGACCTTGGTTCTGACCGCCACCCCGGACCTTGGTTCCGACCACCACCCCGGACCTTGGTTCCGACCGCCACCCCGCTCCTTACTTCCGACCGCCACCCCGGACCTAGTTTCCGACCGCCACCCCGGACCTTACTTCCGACCGCCACCCCGGACCTTGATTCCGACCGCTACCCCGGACCTTACTTCCGACCGCCACACCGGACCTTACTTCCGACTGCCATCCCGGACCTTACTTCCGACCGCCATCCCGGACCTTACTTCCGACCGCCACCCCGGCCCATGGTTCCGGCCGCCACCCAGTAAGTTGGTTCCGAACTCCACCCCGGACCTTGGTTCCGACCGCCACCCCGGACCTTGATTCCGACCGCCACCTCGGACATTGGTTCCGACCGCCACCCCGGACATCGGTTCCGACCGCCACCCAGGACCTTGGTTCCGACCGCCACCCCGGACCTTGTTTCGGACCGCCACCCCGGACATGGGTTCCGACCGCCAACCCGGACCTTGGTTCCGACCGCCACCCCAGACCTTGGTTCGGCCCGCCACCCCGGACCTTGGTTCAGAACGCCACCCCGGACCTTGGTTCCGTCCGACCCCCGGACCTTGGTTCCGACCGCCACCCCGGACCTTGGTTCCGACCGCCACCCCGGACCTTGGTTCCGACCGCCACCCTGGACCTTGGTTCCGACCGCCACCCTGGACACTGGATCCGACGGCCACCCCGGAACGTGATTCCGACCGCCACCCCGGTCCTTCGTTCCAACCGCCACTCCGGACCTTGGTTCCGACCGCCACCCCGGACCTTGGTTCCGACCGCCACGCCGGACCTTGGTTCCGACCGCCACCCCGGACCTTGGTTCCGACCGCCACCCCGGACCTTGGTTCCGACCGCCACCCCGGACCTTGGTTCCGACCGCCACCCCGGTAATTGGTTCCGACCGCCACCACGGAACTTGGTTCCGACCGCCACCCCGGACCTTGGTTCCGACCGCCACCCCGGACATTGGTTCCGACCGCCACCCAGGACCTTGGTTCCGACCGCCACCCCGGACCTTGTTTCGGACCGCCACCCCGGACATGGGTTCCGACCGCCAACCCGGACCTTGGTTCCGACCGCCACCCCAGACCTTGGTTTGGACCGCCACCCCGGACCTTGGTTCAGAACGCCACCCCGGACCTTGGTTCCGTCCGACCCCCGGACCTTGGTTCCGACCGCCACCCCGGACCTTGGTTCCGACCGCCACCCCGGACCTTGGTTCCGACCGCCACCCCGGACCTTGGTTCCGACCGCCACCCTGGACACTGGATCCGACGGCCACCCCGGAACGTGATTCCGACCGCCACCCCGGTCCTTCGTTCCAACCGCCACTCCGGACCTTGGTTCCGACCGCCACCCCGGACCTTGGTTCCGACCGCCACGCCGGACCTTGGTTCCGACCGCCACCCCGGACCTTGGTTCCGACCGCCACCCCGGACCTTGGTTCCGACCGCCACCCCGGACCTTGGTTCCGACCGCCACCCCGGTAATTGGTTCCGACCGCCACCACGGAACTTGGTTCCGACCGCCACCCCGGACCTTGGTTCCGACCGCCACCCCGGACCTTGGTTCCGACCGCCACCCTGGACCTTGGTTCCGACCGCCACCCTGGACATTGGATTGACCGCCACCCCTGAACGTGGTTCCGACCGCCATCCCAGTCCTTGGTTCCAACCGCCACCACGGACCTTGGTTCCGACCGCCACGCCGGACCTTGGTTCCGACCGCCACCCCGGACATTGGTTCCGACCGCCAACCCGGACCTTGGTTCCGACCGCCACCCCGGACCTTGGTTCCGACCGCCACCCCGGACCTTGGTTCAGAACGCCACCCCGGACCTTGGTTCCGTCCGCCACCCCGGACCTTGGTTCCGACCGCCGCCCCGGAACGTGGTTCCGACCGCCACCTCGGAGCTTGGTTCCAACCGCCACCCCGGACCTTGGTTCCGACCGCTACGCCGGACCTTGGTTCCGACCGCCACCCTGGACATTGGTTGCGACCGCCAAGCCGGACATTTGTTCCGACCGCCACCCCGGACCTTGGTTCCGACCGCCACCCCGGACCTTGGTTCAGAAAGCCACCCCGGACCTTGGTTCCGTCCACCCCCCCGGACCTTGGTTCCGACCGCCACCCCGGACCTTGGTTCCGACCGCCGCCCCGGAACGTGGTTCCGACCGCCACCCCGGTCCTTGGTTCCGACCGCCACCCCGGACCTTACTTCCGACCGCCACCCCGGACCTTGATTCCGACCGCCACCCCGAACCTTACTTCCGACCGCCATCCCGGACGTTGGTTCCGACCGCCACCCCGGACGTTACTTCCGACCGCCACCCCAGACCTTGATTCCGACCGCCACCCCGGACCTTACATCCGACCGCCACCCCGGACCTTACTTCCGACCGCCACCCCGGACCTTACTTCCGACCGCCATCCCGGACCTTACGTCCGACCGCCACCCCGGCCCATGGTTCCGGCCGCCACCCACTAAGTTGGTTCCGAACTCCACCCCGGACCTTGTTTCCGACCGCCACCCCGGACCTTGGTTCCGACCACCACCCCGGACCTTGGTTCCGACCGTCACCTCGGACATTGGTTCCGACCGCCACCCCGGACCTTGGTTCCGACCGCCACCTCGGACATTGGTTCCGACCGCCACCCTGGACATTGGTTGCGACCGCCAAGCCGGACCTTTGTTCCGACCGCCACCCCGGACCTTGGTTCCGACCGCCACCCCGGACCTTGGTTCAGAACGCCACCCCGGACCTTGGTTCCGTCCACCCCCCCGGACCTTGGTTCCGACCGCCACACCGGACCTTACTTCCGACTGCCATCCCGGACCTTACTTCCGACCGCCATCCCGGACCTTACTTCCGACCGCCACCCCGGCCCATGGTTCCGGCCGCCACCCAGTAAGTTGGTTCCGAACTCCACCCCGGACCTTGGTTCCGACCGCCACCCCGGACCTTGATTCCGACCGCCACCTCGGACATTGGTTCCGACCGCCACCCCGGACATCGGTTCCGACCGCCACCCAGGACCTTGGTTCCGACCGCCACCCCGGACCTTGTTTCGGACCGCCACCCCGGACATGGGTTCCGACCGCCAACCCGGACCTTGGTTCCGACCGCCACCCCAGACCTTGGTTCGGCCCGCCACCCCGGACCTTGGTTCAGAACGCCACCCCGGACCTTGGTTCCGTCCGACCCCCGGACCTTGGTTCCGACCGCCACCCCGGACCTTGGTTCCGACCGCCACCCCGGACCTTGGTTCCGACCGCCACCCTGGACCTTGGTTCCGACCGCCACCCTGGACACTGGATCCGACGGCCACCCCGGAACGTGATTCCGACCGCCACCCCGGTCCTTCGTTCCAACCGCCACTCCGGACCTTGGTTCCGACCGCCACCCCGGACCTTGGTTCCGACCGCCACGCCGGACCTTGGTTCCGACCGCCACCCCGGACCTTGGTTCCGACCGCCACCCCGGACCTTGGTTCCGACCGCCACCCCGGACCTTGGTTCCGACCGCCACCCCGGTAATTGGTTCCGACCGCCACCACGGAACTTGGTTCCGACCGCCACCCCGGACCTTGGTTCCGACCGCCACCCCGGACATTGGTTCCGACCGCCACCCAGGACCTTGGTTCCGACCGCCACCCCGGACCTTGTTTCGGACCGCCACCCCGGACATGGGTTCCGACCGCCAACCCGGACCTTGGTTCCGACCGCCACCCCAGACCTTGGTTTGGACCGCCACCCCGGACCTTGGTTCAGAACGCCACCCCGGACCTTGGTTCCGTCCGACCCCCGGACCTTGGTTCCGACCGCCACCCCGGACCTTGGTTCCGACCGCCACCCCGGACCTTGGTTCCGACCGCCACCCCGGACCTTGGTTCCGACCGCCACCCTGGACACTGGATCCGACGGCCACCCCGGAACGTGATTCCGACCGCCACCCCGGTCCTTCGTTCCAACCGCCACTCCGGACCTTGGTTCCGACCGCCACCCCGGACCTTGGTTCCGACCGCCACGCCGGACCTTGGTTCCGACCGCCACCCCGGACCTTGGTTCCGACCGCCACCCCGGACCTTGGTTCCGACCGCCACCCCGGACCTTGGTTCCGACCGCCACCCCGGTAATTGGTTCCGACCGCCACCACGGAACTTGGTTCCGACCGCCACCCCGGACCTTGGTTCCGACCGCCACCCCGGACCTTGGTTCCGACCGCCACCCTGGACCTTGGTTCCGACCGCCACCCTGGACATTGGATTGACCGCCACCCCTGAACGTGGTTCCGACCGCCATCCCAGTCCTTGGTTCCAACCGCCACCACGGACCTTGGTTCCGACCGCCACGCCGGACCTTGGTTCCGACCGCCACCCCGGACATTGGTTCCGACCGCCAACCCGGACCTTGGTTCCGACCGCCACCCCGGACCTTGGTTCCGACCGCCACCCCGGACCTTGGTTCAGAACGCCACCCCGGACCTTGGTTCCGTCCGCCACCCCGGACCTTGGTTCCGACCGCCGCCCCGGAACGTGGTTCCGACCGCCACCTCGGAGCTTGGTTCCAACCGCCACCCCGGACCTTGGTTCCGACCGCTACGCCGGACCTTGGTTCCGACCGCCACCCTGGACATTGGTTGCGACCGCCAAGCCGGACATTTGTTCCGACCGCCACCCCGGACCTTGGTTCCGACCGCCACCCCGGACCTTGGTTCAGAAAGCCACCCCGGACCTTGGTTCCGTCCACCCCCCCGGACCTTGGTTCCGACCGCCACCCCGGACCTTGGTTCCGACCGCCGCCCCGGAACGTGGTTCCGACCGCCACCCCGGTCCTTGGTTCCGACCGCCACCCCGGACCTTACTTCCGACCGCCACCCCGGACCTTGATTCCGACCGCCACCCCGAACCTTACTTCCGACCGCCATCCCGGACGTTGGTTCCGACCGCCACCCCGGACGTTACTTCCGACCGCCACCCCAGACCTTGATTCCGACCGCCACCCCGGACCTTACATCCGACCGCCACCCCGGACCTTACTTCCGACCGCCACCCCGGACCTTACTTCCGACCGCCATCCCGGACCTTACGTCCGACCGCCACCCCGGCCCATGGTTCCGGCCGCCACCCACTAAGTTGGTTCCGAACTCCACCCCGGACCTTGTTTCCGACCGCCACCCCGGACCTTGGTTCCGACCACCACCCCGGACCTTGGTTCCGACCGTCACCTCGGACATTGGTTCCGACCGCCACCCCGGACCTTGGTTCCGACCGCCACCTCGGACATTGGTTCCGACCGCCACCCTGGACATTGGTTGCGACCGCCAAGCCGGACCTTTGTTCCGACCGCCACCCCGGACCTTGGTTCCGACCGCCACCCCGGACCTTGGTTCAGAACGCCACCCCGGACCTTGGTTCCGTCCACCCCCCCGGACCTTGGTTCCGACCGCCACCCCGGACCTTGGTTCCGACCGCCGCCCCGGAACGTGGTTCCGACCGCCACCCCGGTCCTTGGTTCCGACCGCCACCCCGGACCTTACTTCCGACCGCCACCCCGGACCTTGATTCCGACCGCCACCCCGAACCTTACTTCCGACCGGCATCCCGGACGTTGGTTCCGACCGCCACCCCGGACGTTACTTCCGACCGCCACCCCAGACCTTGATTCCGACCGCCACCCCGGACCTTACATCCGACCGCCACCCCGGACCTTACTTCCGACCGCCACCCCGGACCTTACTTCCGACCGCCATCCCGGACCTTACGTCCGACCGCCACCCCGGCCCATGGTTCCGGCCGCCACTCACTAAGTTGGTTCCGAACTCCACCCCGGACCTTGTTTCCGACCGCCACCCCGGACCTTGGTTCCGACCACCACCCCGGACCTTGGTTCCGACCGTCACCTCGGACATTGGTTCCGACCGCCACCCCGGACATTGGTTCCGACCGCTACCCCGGGCCTTGGGTTCTGACCGCCAACACGGACCTTTGTTCCGCCCGCCACCTCGGACCTTGGTTCCGACCGCCAACCCAGACCTTTGTTCCGACTGCACCCCCGCACCTTGGTTCCGCCCACCCCCCCGGACCTTGGTTCCGACTGCCAGCCCGGGCCTTGGTTCCGACCGCCTCCCCGCAGCTTGGTTCCGACCGCCACGCCGGACCTTGGTCCCGACCGCCCGCCCAGGACCATGGTTCCGACCGCCACCACGGAACTTGGTTCCGACCGCCACCCCGGACTTTGGTTCCGAACGCCACCCCCGACCTTGGTTCCAACCGCCACCCAGGACCTTGGTTCCGACCGCCACCCCGGACCTTGGTTCCGACAGCCACACCGGACCTTGGTTCCGACTGCCACGCCGGACCTTGGTTCCGAACGCCACCCCGGACATTGGTTCCGACCGCCTCCACGGAACTTGGTTCCGACCGCCACCCTGGACCTTGGTTCCGACCGCCACCCCGGACCTTGGTTCCGACCGCCACCCCGGGCCGTGGTTCCGACCGCCACCCCGGACCGTGGTTCCGACCGCCACCCCGGACTTTGGTTCCGACCGCCACCACGGAACCTGGTTCCGACCGCCACACCGGACTTTGGTTCCGACCGCCACCCAGGACCTTGGATCCGACCGCCACCCCGGACCTTGGTTCCGACCGCCACCTCGGACATTGGTTCCGACCGCCACCACGGACATTGGTTCCGACCGCCAACCCGGACCTTGGTTCCAACCGCCACCCCGGACCTTGGTTCCGACCGCCACCCCGGACCTTGGTTCAGAACGCCACCCCGGACCTTGGTTCCGTCCGCCCCCCCGGACCTTGGTTCCGACCGCCACCCCGGACCTTGGATCCGACCGACGCCCCGGAACGTGGTTCCGACCACCACCCCGGTCCTTGGTTCCAACCGCCACCCCGGACCTTGTTTCCGACCGCCAACCCGGACCTTGGTTCCGACCGCCACCCCAGACCTTGGTTCCGACCAAGGTTCCGACCCCCACCACGGAACTTGGTTCCGACCACCACCCCGGACCTTGGTTCCGACCGCCACCCCGGACCTTGGTTCCGACCGCCACCTCGGACCTTGGTTCCGACCGCCACCCCGCACCGTGGTTCCAAACGCCACCCCGGACTTTGGTTCCGACCGCCACCACGGAACCTGGTTCCGACCGCCACACCGGACCTTGGTTCCGACCGCCACGCCGGACCTTGGTTCCGACCGCCACCCTGGACCTTGGTTCCGTCCGCCACCCCGGACCTTGGTTCCGACCGCCACCCCGGACCGTGGTTCCGACCGCCACTTCGGACCTTGGTTCCGACCATCACCCCGGACCGTGGTTCCGACCGCCACCCCGGACCTTGGTTCCGACCGCCACCCTGGACATTGGATCCGACCGCCACCCCGGAACGTGGTTCCCACCGCCACCCCAGTCCTTGGATCCAACTGCCACCCCGGACCTTGGTTCCGACAGCCACACCGGACCTTGGTTCCGACCACTACGCCGGACCTTGTTTCCGACTGCCACCCCGGACCTTGGTTCCGACCGCCAACCCGGACCTTGGTTCCGTCCGACACCCCGGACCTTGGTTCCGACCGCCACCCCGGACATTGGTTCCGACCGCCACCACGGAACTTGGTTCCGACCGCCACCCTGGACCTTGGTACCGACCGCCACCCCGGACATTGGTTCCGACCGCCACCCCGGACCTTGGTTCCGACCGCCACCCCGGACCGTGGTTCCGACCTCCACCCCGGACTTTGGTTCCGACCGCCACCACAGAACCTGGTTCCGACTGCCACACCGGACTTTGGTTCCGACCGCCACCCAGGACCTTGGTTCCGACTGCCACCCCAGACCTTGGTTCCGACCGCCACCCCGGACCTTGCTTCAGAACGCCACCCCGGACCTTGGTTCCGTCCGCCCCCCCGGACCTTGGTTCCGACCGCCACCCCGGACCTTGGTTCCGACCGCCGCCCCGGAACGTGGTTCCGACCGCCACCCCGGTCCTTGGTTCCAACCGCCACCCCGGATCTTGGTTCCGACCGCCAACCCGGACATTGGTTCCGACCGCCACGCCGGACCTTGGTTCCGACCGCCACCCCGGACTTTGGTTCCGACCGCCACCCCGGACCTTGGTTCCGACCGCCACCCCGGACCTTGGTTCCGACCGCCACCCCGGACCTTGGTTCCGACCGCCACCCTGGACACTGGATCCGACGGCCACCCCGGAACTTGATTCCGACTGCCACCCCGGTCCTTCGTTCCAACCGCCACTCCGGACCTTGGTTCCGACCGCCACCCGGGACGTTGGTTCCCACCGCCACGCCGGACCTTGGTTCCGACCGCCACCCCGGACCTTGGTTCCGACCGCCACCCCGGTAATTGGTTCCGACCGCCACCACGGAACTTGGTTCCGACCGCCACCCCGGACCTTGGTTCCGACCGCCACCCCGGACCTTGGATCCGACCGCCACCCTGGACCTTGGTTCCGACCGCCACCCTGGACATTGGATCCGACCGCCACCCCGGAACGTGGTTCCGACCGCCACCCCAGTCCTTGGTTCCAACCGCCACCACGGACCTTGGTTCCGACCGCCACGCCGGACCTTGGTTCCGACCGCCACCCCGGACCTTGGTTCCGTCCGCCACCCCGGAACCTGGTTCCGACCGCCACACCGGACTTTGGTTCCGACCGCCACCCAGGACCTTGGTTCCGACCGCCACCCCGGACCTTGGTTCCGACCGCCACCTCGGACATTGGTTCCGACCGCCCCCCCGGACCTTGGTTCCAACCGCCACCCCGGACATTGGTTCCGACCGCCACCACGGAACTTGGTTCCGACCGCCACCCTGGACCTTGGTACCGACCGCCACCCCGGACATTGGTTCCGACCGCCACCCCGGACCTTGGTTCCGACCGCCATCCCGGACCGTGGTTCCGACCGCCACCCCGGACTTTGGTTCCGACCGCCACCACAGAACCTGGTTCCGACAGCCACACCGGACTTTGGTTCCGACCGCCACCCAGGACCTTGGTTCCGACCGCCACCCCGGACCTTGGTTCCGACCGCCACCCCGGACCTTGGTTCCGACCGCCAACCCGGACCTTGGTTCCGTCCGACACCCCGGACCTTGGTTCCGACCGCCACCCCGGACATTGGTTCCGACCGCCACCACGGAACTTGGTTCCGACCGCCACCCTGGACCTTGGTACCGACCGCCACCCCGGACATTGGTTCCGACCGCCACCCCGGACCTTGGTTCCGACCGCCACCCCGGACCGTGGTTCCGACCTCCACCCCGGACTTTGGTTCCGACCGCCACCACAGAACCTGGTTCCGACTGCCACACCGGACTTTGGTTCCGACCGCCACCCAGGACCTTGGTTCCGACTGCCACCCCAGACCTTGGTTCCGACCGCCACCCCGGACCTTGCTTCAGAACGCCACCCCGGACCTTGGTTCCGACCGCCACCCCGGACCTTGGTTCCGACCGCCGCCCCGGAACGTGGTTCCGACCGCCACCCCGGTCCTTGGTTCCAACCGCCACCCCGGATCTTGGTTCCGACCGCCAACCCGGATATTGGTTCCGACCGCCACGCCGGACCTTGGTTCCGACCGCCACCCCGGACTTTGGTTCCGACCGCCACCCCGGACCTTGGTTCCGACCGCCACCCCGGACCTTGGTTCCGACCGCCACCCCGGACCTTGGTTCCGACCGCCACCCTGGACACTGGATCCGACGGCCACCCCGGAACTTGATTCCGACTGCCACCCCGGTCCTTCGTTCCAACCGCCACTCCGGACCTTGGTTCCGACCGCCACCCGGGACGTTGGTTCCCACCGCCACGCCGGACCTTGGTTCCGACCGCCACCCCGGACCTTGGTTCCGACCGCCACCCCGGTAATTGGTTCCGACCGCCACCACGGAACTTGGTTCCGACCGCCACCCCGGACCTTGGTTCCGACCTCCACCCCGGACCTTGGATCCGACCGCCACCCTGGACCTTGGTTCCGACCGCCACCCTGGACATTGGATCCGACCGCCACCCCGGAACGTGGTTCCGACCGCCACCCCAGTCCTTGGTTCCAACCGCCACCACGGACCTTGGTTCCGACCGCCACGCCGGACCTTGGTTCCGACCGCCACCCCGGACCTTGGTTCCGTCCGCCACCCCGGAACCTGGTTCCGACCGCCACACCGGACTTTGGTTCCGACCGCCACCCAGGACCTTGGTTCCGACCGCCACCCCGGACCTTGGTTCCGACCGCCACCTCGGACATTGGTTCCGACCGCCCCCCCGGACCTTGGTTCCAACCGCCACCCCGGACATTGGTTCCGACCGCCACCACGGAACTTGGTTCCGACCGCCACCCTGGACCTTGGTACCGACCGCCACCCCGGACATTGGTTCCGACCGCCACCCCGGACCTTGGTTCCGACCGCCATCCCGGACCGTGGTTCCGACCGCCACCCCGGACTTTGGTTCCGACCGCCACCACAGAACCTGGTTCCGACCGCCACACCGGACTTTGGTTCCGACCGCCACCCAGGACCTTGGTTCCGACCGCCACCCCGGACCTTGGTTCCGACCGCCACCGCGGACCTTGGTTCCGACCGCCACCTCGGACATTGGTTCCGACCGCCACCCCGGACATTGGTTCCGACCGCCACCCCGGACCTTGCTTCAGAACGCCACCCCGGACCTTGGTTCCGTCCGACCCCCCGGACCTTGGATCCGACCGCCACCCCGGACCTTGGTTCCGACCGCCGCCCCGGAACGTGGTTCCGACCGCCACCCCGGTCCTTGGTTCCAACCGCCACCCCGGATCTTGGTTCCGACCGCCAACCCGGACATTGGTTCCGACCGCCACGCCGGACCTTGGTTCCGACCGCCACCCCGGACCTTGGTTCCGACCGCCACCTCGGACCTTGGATTCGACCGGCACCCCGGACCTTGGTTCCGACCGCCACCCCGGTCCTTGGTTCCGACCACGACCCCGGACCTTGGTTCCGACCGCCACCCCGGACCTTGGTTCCGAACGCAACCCCGGACCTTGGTTCTGACCGCCACCCCGGACCTTGGTTCCGACCACCACCCCGGACCTTGGTTCCGACCGCCACCCCGCTCCTTACTTCCGACCGCCACCCCGGACCTAGTTTCCGACCGCCACCCCGGACCTTACTTCCGACCGCCACCCCGGACCTTGATTCCGACCGCTACCCCGGACCTTACTTCCGACCGCCACCCCGGACCTTACTTCCGACTGCCATCCCGGACCTTACTTCCGACCGCCATCCCGGACCTTACTTCCGACCGCCACCCCGGCCCATGGTTCCGGCCGCCACCCAGTAAGTTGGTTCCGAACTCCACCCCGGACCTTGGTTCCGACCGCCACCCCGGACCTTGATTCCGACCGCCACCTCGGACATTGGTTCCGACCGCCACCCCGGACATTGGTTCCGACCGTCACCCAGGACCTTGGTTCCGACCGCCACCCCGGACCTTGTTTCGGACCGCCACCCCGGACATGGGTTCCGACCGCCAACCCGGACCTTGGTTCCGACCGCCACCCCAGACCTTGGTTCGGCCCGCCACCCCGGACCTTGGTTCAGAACGCCACCCCGGACCTTGGTTCCGTCCGACCCCCGGACCTTGGTTCCGACCGCCACCCCGGACCTTGGTTCCGACCGCCACCCCGGACCTTGGTTCCGACCGCCACCCTGGACCTTGGTTCCGACCGCCACCCTGGACACTGGATCCGACGGCCACCCCGGAACGTGATTCCGACCGCCACCCCGGTCCTTCGTTCCAACCGCCACTCCGGACCTTGGTTCCGACCGCCACCCCGGACCTTGGTTCCGACCGCCACGCCGGACCTTGGTTCCGACCGCCACCCCGGACCTTGGTTCCGACCGCCACCCCGGACCTTGGTTCCGACCGCCACCCCGGACCTTGGTTCCGACCGCCACCCCGGTAATTGGTTCCGACCGCCACCACGGAACTTGGTTCCGACCGCCACCCCGGACCTTGGTTCCGACCGCCACCCCGGACATTGGTTCCGACCGCCACCCAGGACCTTGGTTCCGACCGCCACCCCGGACCTTGTTTCGGACCGCCACCCCGGACATGGGTTCCGACTGCCAACCCGGACCTTGGTTCCGACCGCCACCCCAGACCTTGGTTCGGACCGCCACCCCGGACCTTGGTTCAGAACGCCACCCCGGACCTTGGTTCCGTCCGACCCCCGGACCTTGGTTCCGACCGCCACCCCGGACCTTGGTTCCGACCGCCACCCCGGACCTTGGTTCCGACCGCCACCCCGGACCTTGGTTCCGACCGCCACCCTGGACACTGGATCCGACGGCCACCCCGGAACGTGATTCCGACCGCCACCCCGGTCCTTCGTTCCAACCGCCACTCCGGACCTTGGTTCCGACCGCCACCCCGGACCTTGGTTCCGACCGCCACGCCGGACCTTGGTTCCGACCGCCACCCCGGACCTTGGTTCCGACCGCCACCCCGGACCTTGGTTCCGACCGCCACCCCGGACCTTGGTTCCGACCGCCACCCCGGTAATTGGTTCGGACCGCCACCACGGAACTTGGTTCCGACCGCCACCCCGGACCTTACTTCCGACCGCCACCCCGGACCTTACTTCCGACCGCCATCCCGGACCTTACGTCCGACCGCCACCCCGGCCCATGGTTCCGGCCGCCACCCACTAAGTTGGTTCCGAACTCCACCCCGGACCTTGTTTCCGACCGCCACCCCGGACCTTGGTTCCGACCACCACCCCGGACTTTGGTTCCGACCGTCACCTCGGACATTGGTTCCGACCGCCACCCCGGACCTTGGTTCCGACCGCCACCTCGGACATTGGTTCCGACCGCCACCCTGGACATTGGTTGCGACTGCCAAGCCGGACCTTTGTTCCGACCGCCACCCCGGACCTTGGTTCCGACCGCCACCCCGGCCCTTGGTTCAGAACGCCACCCCGGACCTTGGTTCCGTCCACCCCCCCGGACCTTGGTTCCGACCGCCACCCCGGACCTTGGTTCCGACCGCCGCCCCGGAACGTGGTTCCGACCGCCACCCCGGTCCTTGGTTCCGACCGCCACCCCGGACCTTACTTCCGACCGCCACCCCGGACCTTGATTCCGACCGCCACCCCGAACCTTACTTCCGACCGGCATCCCGGACGTTGGTTCCGACCGCCACCCCGGACGTTACTTCCGACCGCCACCCAAGACCTTGATTCCGACCGCCACCCCGGACCTTACATCCGACCGCCACCCCGGACCTTACTTCCGACCGCCACCCCGGACCTTACTTCCGACCGCCATCCCGGACCTTACGTCCGACCGCCACCCCGGCCCATGGTTCCGGCCGCCACCCACTAAGTTGGTTCCGAACTCCACCCCGGACCTTGTTTCCGACCGCCACCCCGGACCTTGGTTCCGACCACCACCCCGGACCTTGGTTCCGACCGTCACCTCGGACATTGGTTCCGAACGCCACCCCGGACATTGGTTCCGACCGCTACCCCGGGCCTTGGGTTCTGACCGCCAACACGGACCTTTGTTCCGCCCGCCACCTCGGACCTTGGTTCCGACCGCCAACCCAGACCTTTGTTCCGACTGCACCCCCGCACCTTGGTTCCGCCCACCCCCCCGGACCTTGGTTCCGACTGCCAGCCCGGGCCTTGGTTCCGACCGCCTCCCCGCACCTTGGTTCCGACCGCCACGCCGGACCTTGGTCCCGACCGCCCGCCCAGGACCATGGTTCCGACCGCCACCACGGAACTTGGTTCCGACCGCCACCCCGGACTTTGGTTCCGAACGCCACCCCGGACCTTGGTTCCAACCGCCACCCAGGACCTTGGTTCCGACCGCCACCCCGGACCTTGGTTCCGACAGCCACACCGGACCTTGGTTCCGACTGCCACGCCGGACCTTGGTTCCGAACGCCACCCCGGACATTGGTTCCGACCGCCTCCACGGAACTTGGTTCCGACCGCCACCCTGGACCTTGGTTCCGACCGCCACCCCGGACCTTGGTTCCGACCGCCACCCCGGGCCGTGGTTCCGACCGCCACCCCGGACCGTGGTTCCGACCGCCACCCCGGACTTTGGTTCCGACCGCCACCACGGAACCTGGTTCCGACCGCCACACCGGACTTTGATTCCGACCGCCACCCAGGACCTTGGATCCGACCGCCACCCCGGACCTTGGTTCCGACCGCCACCTCGGACATTGGTTCCGACCGCCACCACGGACATTGGTTCCGACCGCCAACCCGGACCTTGGTTCCAACCGCCACCCCGGACCTTGGTTCCGACCGCCACCCCGGACCTTGGTTCAGAACGCCACCCCGGACCTTGGTTCCGTCCGCCCCCCCGGACCTTGGTTCCGACCGCCATCCCGGACCTTGGATCCGACCGACGCCCCGGAACGTGGTTCCGACCGCCACCCCGGTCCTTGGTTCCAACCGCCACCCCGGACCTTGTTTCCGACCGCCAACCCGGACCTTGGTTCCGACCGCCACGCCGGACCTTGGTTCCGACCGGCACCCCGGACCTTGGTTCCGACCGCCACCTCGGACCTTGGTTTCGACCGGCACCCTGCACCTTGGTTCTGACCGCCACCCCGGACCTTGGTTCCGACCGCCACCCCGGACCTTGGTTCCGAACGCAACCCCGGACCTTGGTTCCGACCGCCACCCCGGACCTTGGTTCCGACCACCACCTCGGACCTTGGTTCCGACCGCCACCCTGGACCTTACTTCCGACAGCCACCCAGGACCTAGATTCCGACCGCCACCCCGGACCTTACTTCCGACCGCCACCCCGGTCGTTGGTTCCGACTGCCACCCCGGACGTTACTTCCGACCGCCACCCCGGACCTTGATTCCGACCGCCAACCCGGACCTTACTTCCGACCGCCACCCCGGACCTTACATCCGACCGCCACCCCGGACCTTACTTACGACCGCCATCCCGGACCTTACTTCCGACCGCCACCCCGGACCTTGGTTCCGACCGCCACCCCAGAACGTGGTTCCCACCGCCACCCCTGACCTTGGTTCCGACCGCCACGCCGGACCTTGGTTCCGACCGCCACCCCGGACCTTGGTTCCGACTGCCAAACCCGGACCATGGTTCCGACCGCGACCCCGGACCTTGGTTCCGACCGGCACCCCGGACCTTGGTTCCGACCGCCACCCTGGACCTTGGTTCCGACCGCCACCCTGGACATTGGATCCGACCGCCACCCCGGAACGTGGTTCCGACCGCGACCCCAGTCCTTGGTTCCAACCGCCACCCCGGACCTTGGTTCCGACCGCCACCCCGGACCTTGGTTCCGACCGCCAACCCGGACCTTGGTTCCGACCGCCACCCTGGACACTGGGTCCGACGGCCACCCCGGAATGTGATTCCGACCGCCACCCCGTTCCTTCGTTCCAACCGCCACTCCGGACCTTGGTTCCGACCGCCACCCCGGACCTTGGTTCCGACCGCCACGCCGGACCTTGGTTCCGACCGCCACCCCGGACCTTGGTTCCGACCGCCACCCCGGACCTTGGTTCCGACCGCCACCCCGGACCTTGGTTCCGACCGCCACCCCGGTAATTGGTTCCGACCGCCACCACGGAACTTGGTTCCGACCGCCACCCCGGACCTTGGTTCCGACCGCCACCCCGGACCTTGGTTCCGACCGCCACCCTGGACCTTGGTTCCGACCGCCACCCTGGACATTGGATCCGACCGCCACCCCGGAACGTGGTTCCGACCGCCACCCCAGTCCTTGGTTCCAACCGCCACCACGGAACTTGGTTCCGACCGCCACGCCGGACCTTGGTTCCGACCGCCACCCCGGACCTTGGTTCCGTCCGCCACCCCGGACCTTGGTTCCGACCGCCACCCCGGACCGTGGTTCCGACCGCCACCTCGGCCTTGGTTCCGACCGGCACCCCGGACCGTGGTTCCGACCGCCACCCCGGACTTTGGTTCCGACCGCCACCACGGAACCTGGTGCCGACCGCCACACCGGACTTTGGTTCCGACCGCCACCCCGGACCTTGGTTCCGACTGCCACCCCGGACCTTGGTTCCGACCGCCACCCCGGACCTTGGTTCCGACCGCCACCCCGGACATTGGTTCCGACCGCCAACCCGGACCTTGGTTCCGACCGCCACCCCGGACCTTGGTTCCGACCGCCACCCCGGACCTTGGTTCAGAACGCCACCCCGGACCTTGGTTCCGTCCGCCACCCCGGACCTTGGTTCCGACCGCCGCCCCGGAACGTGGTTCCGACCGCCACCCCGGTCCTTGGTTCCAACCGCCATCCCGGACCTTGGTTCCGACCGCCACGCCGGACCTTGGTTCCGACCGCCACCCCGGACCTTGGTTCCGACAGCCACACCGGACCTTGGTTCCGACCGCCACCCCGGACTTTGGTTCCGAACGCCACCCCGGACCTTGGTTCCAACCGCCACCCAGGACCTTGGTTCCGACCGCCACCCCGGACCTTGGTTCCGACAGCCACACCGGACCTTGGTTCCGACTGCCACGCCGGACCTTGGTTCCGAACGCCACCCCGGACATTGGTTCCGACCGCCTCCACGGAACTTGGTTCCGACCGCCACCCTGGACCTTGGTTCCGACCGCCACCCCGGACCTTGGTTCCGACCGCCACCCCGGGCCGTGGTTCCGACCGCCACCCCGGACCGTGGTTCCGACCGCCACCCCGGACTTTGGTTCCGACCGCCACCACGGAACCTGGTTCCGACCGCCACACCGGGCTTTGGTTCCGACCGCCACCCAGGACCTTGGATCCGACCGCCACCCCGGACCTTGGTTCCGACCGCCACCTCGGACATTGGTTCCGACCGCCACCACGGACATTGGTTCCGACCGCCAACCCGGACCTTGGTTCCAACCGCCACCCCGGACCTTGGTTCCGACCGCCACCCCGGACCTTGGTTCAGAACGCCACCCCGGACCTTGGTTCCGTCCGCCCCCCCGGACCTTGGTTCCGACCGCCATCCCGGACCTTGGATCCGACCGACGCCCCGGAACGTGGTTCCGACCGCCACCCCGGTCCTTGGTTCCAACCGCCACCCCGGACCTTGTTTCCGACCGCCAACCCGGACCTTGGTTCCGACCGCCACGCCGGACCTTGGTTCCGACCGGCACCCCGGACCTTGGTTCCGACCGCCACCTCGGACCTTGGTTTCGACCGGCACCCTGCACCTTGGTTCTGACCGCCACCCCGGACCTTGGTTCCGACCGCCACCCCGGACCTTGGTTCCGAACGCAACCCCGGACCTTGGTTCCGACCGCCACCCCGGACCTTGGTTCCGACCACCACCTCGGACCTTGGTTCCGACCGCCACCCTGGACCTTACTTCCGACAGCCACCCAGGACCTAGATTCCGACCGCCACCCCGGACCTTACTTCCGACCGCCACCCCGGTCGTTGGTTCCGACCGCCACCCCGGACGTTACTTCCGACCGCCACCCCGGACCTTGATTCCGACCGCCAACCCGGACCTTACTTCCGACCGCCACCCCGGACCTTACATCCGACCGCCACCCCGGACCTTACTTACGACCGCCATCCCGGACCTTACTTCCGACCGCCACCCCGGACCTTGGTTCCGACCGCCACCCCAGAACGTGGTTCCCACCGCCACCCCTGACCTTGGTTCCGACCGCCACGCCGGACCTTGGTTCCGACCGCCACCCCGGACCTTGGTTCCGACTGCCAAACCCGGACCATGGTTCCGACCGCGACCCCGGACCTTGGTTCCGACCGGCACCCCGGACCTTGGTTCCGACCGCCACCCTGGACCTTGGTTCCGACCGCCACCCTGGACATTGGATCCGACCGCCACCCCGGAACGTGGTTCTGACCGCGACCCCAGTCCTTGGTTCCAACCGCCACCCCGGACCTTGGTTCCGACCGCCACCCCGGACCTTGGTTCCGACCGCCACCCCGGACCTTGGTTCCGTCCGCCACCCCGGACCTTCGTTCCGACCGCCACCCCAGACCTTGGTTCCGACCACGGTTCCGACCCCCACCACGGAACTTGGTTCCGACCGCCACCCCGGACCTTGGTTCCGACCGCCACCCCGGACTTTGGTTCCGACCGCCACCTCGGACCTTGGTTCCGACCGCCACCCCGCACCGTGGTTCCGAACGCCACCCCGGACTTTGGTTCCGACCGCCACCACGGAACCTGGTTCCGACCGCCACACCGGACCTTGGTTCCGACCGCCACGCCGGACCTTGTATCCGACCGCCACCCCGGACCTTGGTTCCGTCCGCCACCCCGGACCTTGGTTCCGACCGCCACCCCGGACCGTGGTTCCGACCGCCACCTCGGACCTTGGTTCCGACCATCACCCCGGACCGTGGTTCCGACCGCCACCCCGGACTTTGGTTCCGACCGCCACCACGGAACCTGGTTCCGACCGCCACACCGGACTTTGGTTCCGACCGCCACCCCGGACCTTGGTTCCGACCGCCACCCTGGACATTGGATCCGACCGCCACCCCGGAACGTGGTTCCCACCGCCACCCCAGTCCTTGGATCCAACCGCCACCCCGGACCTTGGTTCCGACAGCCACACCGGACCTTGGTTCCGACCGCTACGCCGGACGTTGTTTCCGACCGCCACCCCGGACCTTGGTTCCGACCGCCAACCCGGACCTTGGTTCCGTCCGACACCCCGGACCTTGGTTCCGACCGCCACCCCGGACATTGTTTCCGACCGCCACCACGGAACTTGGTTCCGACCGCCACCCTGGACCTTGGTACCGACCGCCACCCCGGACATTGGTTCCGAACGCCACCCCGGACCTTGGTTCCGACCGCCACCCCGCACCGTGGTTCCGACCGCCACTCCGGACTTTGGTTCCGACCGCCACCACAGAACCTGGTTCCGACCGCCACACCGGACTTTGGTTCCGACCGCCACCCAGGACCTTGGTTCCGACCGCCACCCCGGACCTTGGTTCTGACCGCCACCCCGGACCTTGGTTCCGACCGCCACCTCGGACATTGGTTCCGACCGCCACCCCGGACATTGGTTCCGACCGCCACCCCGGACCTTGCTTCAGAACGCCACCACGGACCTTGGTTCCGTCCGCCCCCCCGGACCTTGGATCCGACCGCCACCCCGGACCTTGGTTCCGACCGCCGCCCCGGAACGTGGTTCCGACCGCCACCCCGTTCCTTGGTTCCAACCGCCACCCCGGATCTTGGTTCCGACCGCCAACCCGGACATTGGTTCCGACCGCCACGCCGGACCTTGGTTCCGACCGCCACCCCGGACCTTGGTTCCGACCGCCACCTCGGACCTTGGATTCGACCGGCACCCCGGACCTTGGTTCCGACCGCCACCCCGGACCTTGGTTCCGACCACGACCCCGGACCTTGGTTCCGACCGCCACACCGGACATTGGTTCCGAACGCAACCCCGGACCTTGGTTCTGACCGCCACCCCGGACCTTGGTTCCGACCACCACCCCGGACCTTGGTTCCGACCGCCACCCCGCTCCTTACTTCCGACCGCCACCCCGGACCTAGATTCCGACCGCCACCCCGGACCTTACTTCCGACCGCCACCCCGGTCATTGGTTCCGACCGCCACCCCGGACGTTACTTCCGACCGCCACCCCGGACCTTGATTCCGACCGCTACCCCGGACCTTACTTCCGACCGCCACCCCGGACCTTACTTCCGACCGCCATCCCGGACCTTACTTCCGACCGCCATCCCGGACCTTACTTCCGACCGCCACCCCGGCCCATGGTTCCGGCCGCCACCCAGTAAGTTGGTTCCGAACTCCACCCCGGACCTTGGTTCCGACCGCCGCCCCGGACCTTGATTCCGACCACCACCTCGGACATTGGTTCCGACCGCCACCCCGGACATTGGTTCCGACCGCCACCCAGGACCTTGGTTCCGACCGCCACCCCGGACCTTGTTTCGGACCGCCACCCCGGACATGGGTTCCGACCGCCAACCCGGACCTTGGTTCCGACCGCCACCCCAGACCTTGGTTCGGACCGCCACCCCGGACCTTGGTTCAGAACGCCACCCCGGACCTTGGTTCCGTCCGACCCCCGGACCTTGGTTCCGACCGCCACCCCGGACCTTGGTTCCGACCGCCACCCCGGACCTTGGTTCCGACCGCCAACCCGGACCTTGGTTCCGACCGCCACCCTGGACACTGGGTCCGACGGCCACCCCGGAATGTGATTCCGACCGCCACCCCGTTCCTTCGTTCCAACCGCCACTGCGGACCTTGGTTCCGACCGCCACCCCGGACCTTGGTTCCGACCGCCACGCCGGACCTTGGTTCCGACCGCCACCCCGGACCTTGGTTCCGACCGCCACCCCGGACCTTGGTTCCGACCGCCACCCCGGACCTTGGTTCCGACCGCCACCCCGGTAATTGGTTCCGACCGCCACCACGGAACTTGGTTCCGACCGCCACCCCGGACCTTGGTTCCGACCGCCACCCCGGACCTTGGTTCCGACCGCCACCCTGGACCTTGGTTCCGACCGCCACCCTGGACATTGGATCCGACCGCCACCCCGGAACGTGGTTCCGACCGCCACCCCAGTCCTTGGTTCCAACCGCCACCACGGAACTTGGTTCCGACCGCCACGCCGGACCTTGGTTCCGACCGCCACCCCGGACCTTGGTTCCATCCGCCACCCCGGACCTTGGTTCCGACCGCCACCCCGGACCGTGGTTCCGACCGCCACCTCGGCCTTGGTTCCGACCGGCACCCCGGACCGTGGTTCCGACCGCCACCCCGGACTTTGGTTCCGACCGCCACCACGGAACCTGGTGCCGACCGCCACACCGGACTTTGGTTCCGACCGCCACCCCGGACCTTGGTTCCGACTGCCACCCCGGACCTTGGTTCCGACCGCCACCCCGGACCTTGGTTCCGACCGCCACCCCGGACATTGGTTCCGACCGCCAACCCGGACCTTGGTTCCGACCGCCACCCCGGACCTTGGTTCCGACCGCCACCCCGGACCTTGGTTCAGAACGCCACCCCGGACCTTGGTTCCGTCCGCCACCCCGGACCTTGGTTCCGACCGTCGCCCCGGAACGTGGTTCCGACCGCCACCCCGGTCCTTGGTTCCAACCGCCATCCCGGACCTTGGTTCCGACCGCCATGCCGGACCTTGGTTCCGACCGCCACCCCGGACCTTGGTTCCGACCGCCACCTCGGACCTTGGTTCCAACCGCCACCCCGGACCTTGGTTCCGACCGCCATCCCGGACCTTGGTTCCGACCGCCACCCCGGACCTTGGTTCCGACCGCCACCTCGGACATTGGTTCCGACCGCCACCCTGGACATTGGTTGCGACCGCCAAGCCGGACCTTTGTTCCGACCGCCACCCCGGACCTTGGTTCCGACCGCCACCCCGGACCTTGGTTCAGAACGCCACCCCGGACCTTGGTTCCGTCCGCCCCCCCGGACCTTGGTTCCGACCGCCACCCCGGACCTTGGTTCCGACCGCCGCCCCGGAACGTGGTTCCGACCGCCACCCCGGTCCTTGGTTCCGACCGCCACCCCAGACCTTACTTCCGACCGCCACCCCGGACCTTGATTCCGACCGCCACCCCGAACCTTACTTCCGACCGGCATCCCGGACGTTGGTTCCGACCGCCACCCCGGACGTTACTTCCGACCGCCACCCCAGACCTTGATTCCGACCGCCACCCCGGACCTTACATCCGACCGCCACCCCAGACCTTACTTCCGACCGCCACCCCGGACCTTACTTCCGACTGCCATCCCGGACCTTACGTCCAACCGCCACCCCGGCCCATGGTTCCGGCCGCCACCCACTAAGTTGGTTCCGAACTCCACCCCGGACCTTGGTTCCGACCGCCACCCCGGACCTTGGTTCCGACTACCACCCCGGACCTTGGTTCCGCCCACCCCCCCGGACCTTGGTTCCGACTGCCAGCCCGGGCCTTGGTTCCGACCGCCTCCCCGCACCTTGGTTCCGACCGCCACGCCGGACCTTGGTCCCGAACGCGAGCCCGGACCTTTGTTCCGACTGCACCCCCGGACCTTGGTTCCGCCCACCCCCCCGGACCTTGGTTCCGACTGCCAGCCCGGGCCTTGGTTCCGACCGCCTCCCCGCACCTTGGTTCCGACCGCCACGCCGGACCTTGGTCCCGACCGCCCGCCCAGGACCATGGTTCCGACCGCCACCACGGAACTTGTTTCCGACCGCCACCCCGGACGTTGGTTCCGAACGCCACCCCGGACCTTGGTTCCAACCGCCACCCAGGACCTTGGTTCCGACCGCCACCCCGGACCTTGGTTCCGACAGCCACACCGGACCTTGGTTCCGACCGCCACCCCGGACCTTGGTTCCGACAGCCACGCCGGACCTCGGTTCCGACCGCCACCCCGGACATTGGTTCCGACCGCCTCCACGGAACTTGGTTCCGACCGCCACCCTGGACCTTGGTTCCGACCGCCACCCCGGACCTTGGTTCCGACCGCCACCCCGGACCGTGGTTCCGACCGCCACCCCGGACCGTGGTTCCGACCGCCACCCCGGACTTTGGTTCCGACCGCCACCACGGAACCTGGTTCCGACCGCCACACCGGACTTTGGTTCCGACCGCCACCCAGGACCTTGGTTCCGACCGCCACCCCGGACCTTGGTTCCGACCGCCACCTCGGACATTGGTTCCGACCGCCACCACGGACATTGGTTCCGACCGCCAACCCGGACCTTGGTTCCAACCGCCACCCCGGACCTTGGTTCCGACCGCCACCCCGGACCTTGGTTCAGAACGCCACCCCGGACCTTGGTTCCGTCCGCCCCCCCCGGACCTTGGTTCCGACCGCCACCCCGGACCTTGGTTCCGACCGCCGCCCCGGAACGTGGTTCCGACCGCCACACCGGTCCATGGTTCCAACCGCCACCCCGGACCTTGGTTCCGACCGCCAACCCGGACCTTGGTTCCGACCGCCACGCCGGACCTTGGTTCCGACCGCCACCCTGGACCTTGGTTCCGACCGCCACCTCGGACCTTGGTTTCGACCGGCACCCTGCACCTTGGTTCCGACCGCCACCCCGGACCTTGGTTCCGACCGCCACCCCGGACCTTGGTTCCGAACGCAACCCCGGACCTTGGTTCCGACCGCCACCCCGGACCTTGGTTCCGACCAGCACCTCGGACCTTGGTTCCGACCGCCACCCCGGACCTTACTTCCGACCGCCACCCTGGACCTAGATTCCGACCGCCACCCCGGACCTTAATTCCGACCACCACCCCGGTCGTTGGTTCCGACCGCCACCCCGGACGTTACTTCCGACCGCCACCCCGGACCTTGATTCCGACCGCCAACCCGGACCTTACTTCCGACCGCCACCCCGGATCTTACATCCGACCGCCACCCCGGACCTTACTTACGACCGCCATCCCGGACCTTACTTCCGACCGCCTCCCCGGCCCATGGTTCCGGCCGCCACCCAGTAAGTTGGTTCCGAACTCCACCCCGGACCTTGGTTCCAACCGCCACCCCGGACCTTGGTTCCGACCGCCACCCCAGAACGTGGTTCCCACCGCCACCCGTGACCTTGGTTCCGACCGCCACGCCGGACCTTGGTTCCGACCGCCACCCCGGTCCTTGGTTCCGACTGCCAACCCCGGACCTTGGTTCCGACCGCGACCCCGGACCTTGGTTCCGACCGGCACCCCGGACCTTGGTTCCGACCGCCACCCTGGACCTTGGTTCCGACCGCCACCCCGGACCTTGGTTCCGACCACCACCTCGGACATTGGTTCCGACCGCCACCCTGGACATTGGTTGCGACCGCCAAGCCGGACCTTTGTTCCGACCGCCACCCCGGACCTTGGTTCCGACCGCCACCCCGGACCTTGGTTCAGAACGCCAACCCGGACCTTGGTTCGGTCCGCCCCCCCGGACCTTGGTTCCGACCGCCACCCCGGACCTTGGTTCCGACCGCCGCCCCGGAACGTGGTTCCGACCGCCACCCCGGTCCTTGGTTCCGACCGCCACCCCGGACCTTACTTCCGACCGCCACCCCGGACCTTGATTCCGACCGCCACCCCGAACCTTACTTCCGACCGGCATCCCGGACGTTGGTTCCGACCGCCACCCCGGACGTTACTTCCGACCGCCACCCCAGACCTTGATTCCGACCGCCACCCCGGACCTTACATCCGACCGCCACCCCGGACCTTACTTCCGACCGCCACCCCGGACCTTACTTCCGACTGCCATCCCGGACCTTACGTCCGACCGCCACCCCGGCCCATGGTTCCGGCCGCCACCCACTAAGTTGGTTCCGAACTCCACCCCGGACCTTGGTTCCGACCGCGACCCCGGACCTTGGTTCCGACCGGCACCCCGGACCTTGGTTCCGACCGCCACCCTGGACCTTGGTTCCGACCGCCACCCCGGACCTTGGTTCCGACCGCCACCTCGGACATTGGTTCCGACCGCCACCCTGGACATTGGTTGCGACCGCCAAGCCGGACCTTTGTTCCGACCGCCACCCCGGACCTTGGTTCCGACCGCCACCCCGGACCTTGGTTCAGAACGCCACCCCGGACCTTGGTTCGGTCCGACCCCCCGGACCTTGGTTCCGACCGCCACCCCGGACCTTGGTTCCGACCGCCGCCCCGGAACGTGGTTCCGACCGCCACCCCGGTCCTTGGTTCCGACCGCCACCCCGGACCTTACTTCCGACCGCCACCCCGGACCTTGATTCCGACCGCCACCCCGAACCTTACTTCCGACCGGCATCCCGGACGTTGGTTCTGACCGCCACCCCGGACGTTACTTCCGACCGCCACCCCAGACCTTGATTCCGACCGCCACCCCGGACCTTACATCCGACCGCCACCCCGGACCTTACTTCCGACCGCCACCCCGGACCTTACTTCCGACTGCCATCCCGGACCTTACGTCCGACCGCCACATCGGCCCATGGTTCCGGCCGCCACCCACTAAGTTGGTTCCGAACTCCACCCCGGACCTTGGTTCCGACCGCCACCCCGGACCTTGGTTCCGACCACCACCCCGGACATTGGTTCCGACCGTCACCTCGGACATTGGTTCCGACCGCCTCCCCGGACATTGGTTCCGACCGCTACCCCGGACCTTGGGTTCTGACCGCCAACACGGACCTTGGTTCCGACCACCACCTCGGACATTGGTTCCGACCGCCACCCCGGACATTGGTTCCGACCGCCACCCAGGACCTTGGTTCCGACCGCCACCCCGGACCTTGTTTCGGACCGCCACCCCGGACATGGGTTCCGACCGCCAACCCGGACCTTGGTTCCGACCGCCACCCCAGACCTTGGTTCGGACCGCCACCACGGACCTTGGTTCAGAACGCCACCCCGGACCTTGGTTCCGTCCGACCCCCGGACCTTGGTTCCGACCGCCACCCCGGACCTTGGTTCCGACCGCCACCCCGGACCTTGGTTCCGACCGCCACCACGGAACCTGGTTCCGACCGCCACACCGGACTTTGGTTCCGACCGCCACCCCGGACCTTGGTTCCGACTGCCACCCCGGACCTTGGTTCCGACCGCCACCCCGGACCTTGGTTCCGACCGCCACCCCGGACATTGGTTCCGACCGCCAACCCGGACCTTGGTTCCGACCGCCACCCCGGACCTTGGTTCCGACCGCCACCCCGGACCTTGGTTCAGAACGCCACCCCGGACCTTGGTTCCGTCCGCCACCCCGGACCTTGGTTCCGACCGCCGCCCCGGAACGTGGTTCCGACCGCCACCCCGGTCCTTGGTTCCAACCGTCATCCCGGACCTTGGTTCCGACCGCCACGCCGGACCTTGGTTCCGACCGCCACCCCGGACCTTGGTTCCGACCGCCACCTCGGACCTTGGTTCCAACCGCCACCCCGGACCTTGGTTCCGACCGCCATCCCGGACCTTGGTTCCGACCGCCACCCCGGACCTTGGTTCCGACCGCCACCTCGGACATTGGTTCCGACCGCCACCCTGGACATTGGTTGCGACCGCCAAGCCGGACCTTTGTTCCGACCGCCACCCCGGACCTTGGTTCCGACCGCCACCCCGGACCTTGGTTCAGAACGCCACCCCGGACCTTGGTTCCGTCCGCCCCCCCGGACCTTTGTTCCGACCGCCACCCCGGTCCTTGGTTCCAACCGCCACCCCGGAACTTGGTTCCGACCGCCAACCCGGACCTTGGTTCCGACCGCCACGCCGGACCTTGGTTCCGACCGCCACCCCGGACCTTGGTTCCGACCGCCACCTCGGACCTTGGTTTCGACTGGCACCCTGCACCTTGGTTCCGACCGCCACCCCGGACCTTGGTTCCGACCGCCACCCTGGACCTTGGTTCCGAACGCAACCCCGGACCTTGGTTCCGACCGCCACCCCGGACCTTGGTTCCGACCAGCACCTCGGACCTTGGTTCCGACCGCCACCCCGGACCTTGGTTCCGACCGCCACCCTGGACCTTGGTTCCGAACGCAACCCCGGACCTTGGTTCCGACCGCCACCCCGGACCTTGGTTCCGACCAGCACCTCGGACCTTGGTTCCGACCGCCACCCCGGACCTTACTTCCGACCGCCACCCTGGACCTAGATTCCGACCGCCACCCCGGACCTTACTTCCGACCGCCACCCCGGTCGTTGGTTCCGACCGCCACCCCGGACGTTACTTCCGACCGCCACCCCGGACCTTGATTCCGACCGCCAACCCGGACATTACTTCCGACCGCCACCCCGGACCTTACATCCGACCGCCACCCCGGACCTTACTTACGACCGCCATCCCGGACCTTACTTCCGACCGCCTCCCCGGCCCATGGTTCCGGCCGCCACCCAGTAAGTTGGTTCCGAACTCCACCCCGGACCTTGTTTCCGACCGCCACCCCGGACCTTGGTTCCGACCGCCACCCCAGAACGTGGTTCCCACCGCCACCCCTGACCTTGGTTCCGACCGCCACGCCGGACCTTGGTTCCGACCGCCACCCCGGTCCTTGGTTCCGACTGCCAACCCCGGACCTTGGTTCCGACCGCGACCCCGGACCTTGGTTCCGACCGGCACCCCGGACCTTGGTTCCGACCGCCACCCTGGACCTTGGTTCCGACCGCCACCCCGGACCTTGGTTCCGACCGCCACCTCGGACATTGGTTCCGACCGCCACCCTGGACATTGGTTGCGACCGCCAAGCCGGACCTTTGTTCCGACCGCCACCCCGGACCTTGGTTCCGACCGCCACCCCGGACCTTGGTTCAGAACGCCACCCCGGACCTTGGTTCGGTCCGCCCCCCCGGACCTTGGTTCCGACCGCCACCCCGGACCTTGGTTCCGACCGTCGCCCCGGAACGTGGTTCCGACCGCCACCCCGGACCTTGATTCCGACCGCCCCCCCGAACCTTACTTCCGACCGGCATCCCGGACGTTGGTTCCGACCGCCACCCCGGACGTTACTTCCGACCGCCACCCCAGACCTTGATTCCGACCGCCACCCCGGACCTTACATCCGACCGCCACCCCGGACCTTACTTCCGACCGCCACCCCGGACCTTACTTCCGACTGCCATCCCGGACCTTACGTCCGACCGCCACCCCGGCCCATGGTTCCGGCCGCCACCCACTAAGTTGGTTCCGAACTCCACCCCGGACCTTGGTTCCTTCCGCCACCCCGGACCTTGGTTCCGACCACCACCCCGGACATTGGTTCCGACCGTCACGTCGGACATTGGTTCCGACCGCCACCCCGGACATTGGTTCCGACCGCTACCCCGGACCTTGGGTTCTGACCGCCAACACGGACCTTGGTTCCGACCACCACCTCGGACATTGGTTCCGACCGCCACCCCGGACATTGGTTCCGACCGCCACCCAGGACCTTGGTTCCGACCGCCACCCCGGACCTTGTTTCGGACCGCCACCCCGGACATGGGTTCCGACCGCCAACCCGGACCTTGGTTCCGACCGCCACCCCAGACCTTGGTTCGGACCGCCACCCCGGACCTTGGTTCAGAACGCCACCCCGGACCTTGGTTCCGTCCGACCCCCGGACCTTGGTTCCGACCGCCACCCCGGACCTTGGTTCCGACCGCCACCCCGGACCTTGGTTCCGACCGCCACCCCGGACCTTGGTTCCGACCGCCACCCTGGACACTGGGTCCGACGGCCACCCCTGAACGTGATTCCGACCGCCACCCCGGTCCTTCGTTCCAACCGCCACTCCGGACCTTGGTTCCGACCGCCACCCCGGACCTTGGTTCCGACCGCCACGCCGGACCTTGGTTCCGACCGCCACCCCGGACCTTGGTTCCGACCGCCACCCCGGACCTTGGTTCCGACCGCCACCCCGGACCTTGGTTCCGACCGCCACCCCGGTAATTGGTTCCGACCGCCACCACGGAACTTGGTTCCGACCGCCTCCCCGGACCTTGGTTCCGACCGCCACCCCGGACCTTGGTTCCGACCGCCACCCTGGACCTTGGTTCCGACCGCCACCCTGGACATTGGATCCGACCGCCACCCCGGAACGTGGTTCCGACCGCCACCCCAGTCCTTGGTTCCAACCGCCACCACGGAACTTGGTTCCGACCGCCACGCCGGACCTTGGTTCCGACCGCCACCCCGGACCTTGGTTCCGTCCGCCACCCCGGACCTTGGTTCCGACCGCCACCCCGGACCGTGGTTCCGACCGCCACCTCGGCCTTGGTTCCGACCGGCACCCCGGACCGTGGTTCCGACCGCCACCCCGGACTTTGGTTCCGACCGCCACCACGGAACCTGGTTCCGACCGCCACACCGGACTTTGGTTCCGACCGCCACCCCGGACCTTGGTTCCGACTGCCACCCCGGACCTTGGTTCCGACCGCCACCCCGGACCTTGGTTCCGACCGCCACCCCGGACTTTGGTTCCGACCCCCAACCCGGACCTTGGTTCCGACCGCCACCCCGGACCTTGGTTCCGACCGCCACCCCGGACCTTGGTTCAGAACGCCACCCCGGACCTTGGTTCCGTCCGCCACCCCGGACCTTGGTTCCGACCGCCGCCCCGGAACGTGGTTCCGACCGCCACCCCGGTCCTTGGTTCCAACCGCCATCCCGGACCTTGGTTCCGACCGCCACGCCGGACCTTGGTTCCGACCGCCACCCCGGACCTTGGTTCCGACCGCCACCTCGGACCTTGGTTCCAACCGCCACCCCGGACCTTGGTTCCGACCGCCATCCCGGACCTTGGTTCCGACCGCCACCCCGGACCTTGGTTCCGACCGCCACCTCGGACATTGGTTCCGACCGCCACCCTGGACATTGGTTGCGACCGCCAAGCCGGACCTTTGTTCCGACCGCCACCCCGGACCTTGGTTCCGACCGCCACCTCGGACCTTGGTTCAGAACGCCACCCCGGACCTTGGTTCCGTCCGCCCCCCCGGACCTTGGTTCCGACCGCCACCCCGGACCTTGGTTCCGACCGCCGCCCCGGAACGTGGTTCCGACCGCCACCCCGGTCCTTGGTTCCGACCGCCACCCCAGACCTTACTTCCGACCGCCACCCCGGACCTTGATTCCGACCGCCACCCCGAACCTTACTTCCGACCGGCATCCCGGACGTTGGTTCCGACCGCCACCCCGGACGTTACTTCCGACCGCCACCCCAGACCTTGATTCCGACCGCCACCCCGGACCTTACATCCGACCGCCACCCCAGACCTTACTTCCGACCGCCACCCCGGACCTTACTTCCGACTGCCATCCCGGACCTTACGTCCGACCGCCACCCCGGCCCATGGTTCCGGCCGCCACCCACTAAGTTGGTTCCGAACTCCACCCCGGACCTTGGTTCCGACCGCCACCCCGGACCTTGGTTCCGACCACCACCCCGGACCTTGGTTCCGACCGTCACCTCGGACATTGGTTCCGACCGCCACCCCGGACATTGGTTCCGACCGCTACCGCGGACCTTGGGTTCTGACCGCCAACACGGACCTTGGTTCCGCCCGCCACCTCGGACCTTGGTTCCGACCGCCAACCCAGACCTTGGTTCTGACCGCCACACCGGACATTGGTTCCGAACGCGAGCCCGGACCTTTGTTCCGACTGCACCCCCGGACCTTGGTTCCGCCCACCCCCCCGGACCTTGGTTCCGACTGCCAGCCCGGGCCTTGGTTCCGACCGCCTCCCCGCACCTTGGTTCCGACCGCCACGCCGGACCTTGGTCCCGACCGCCCGCCCAGGACCATGGTTCCGACCGCCACCACGGAACTTGTTTCCGACCGCCACCCCGGACTTTGGTTCCGAACGCCACCCCGGACCTTGGTTCCAACCGCCACCCAGGGCCTTGGTTCCGACCGCCACCCCGGACCTTGGTTCCGACAGCCACACCGGACCTTGGTTCCGACCGCCACGCCGGACCTCGGTTCCGACCGCCACCCCGGACATTGGTTCCGACCGCCTCCACGGAACTTGGTTCCGACCGCCACCCTGGACCTTGGTTCCGACCGCCACCCCGGACCTTGGTTCCGACCGCCACCCCGGACCGTGGTTCCGACCGCCACCCCGGACCGTGGTTCCGACCGCCACCCCGGACTTTGGTTCCGACCGCCACCACGGAACCTGGTTCCGACCGCCACACCGGACTTTGGTTCCGACCGCCACCCAGGACCTTGGTTCCGACCGCCACCCCGGACCTTGGTTCCGACCGCCACCTCGGACATTGGTTCCGACCGCCACCACGGACATTGGTTCCGACCGCCAACCCGGACCTTGGTTCCAACCGCCACCCCGGACCTTGGTTCCGACCGCCACCCCGGACCTTGGTTCAGAACGCCACCCCGGACCTTGGTTCCGTCCGCCCCCCCGGACCGTGGTTCCGACTGCCACCCCGGACCTTGGTTCCGACCGCCGCCCCGGAACGTGGTTCCGACCGCCACCCCGGTCCTTGGTTCCAACCGCCACCCCGGACCTTGGATCCGACCGCCAACCCGGACCTTGGTTCCGACCGCCACGCCGGACCTTGGTTCCGACCGCCACCCCGGACCTTGGTTCCGACCGCCACCTTGGACCTTGGTTTCGACCGGCACCCTGCACCTTGGTTCCGACCGCCACCCCGGACCTTGGTTCCGACCGCCACCCCGGACCTTGGTTCCGAACGCAACCCCGGACCTTGGTTCCGACCGCCACCCCGGACCTTACTTCCGACCGCCACCCTGGACCTAGATTCCGACCGCCACCCCGGACCTTACTTCCGACCGCCACCCCGGTCGTTAGTTCCGACCGCCACCCCGGACGTTACTTCCGACCGCCACCCCGGACCTTGATTCCGACCGCCAACCCGGACCTTACTTCCGACCGCCACCCCGGACCTTACATCCGACCGCCACCCCGGACCTTACTTACGACCGCCATCCCGGACCTTACTTCCGACCGCCTCCCCGGCCCATGGTTCCGGCCGCCACCCAGTAAGTTGGTTCCGAACTCCACCCCGGACCTTGGTTCCGACCGCCACCCCGGACCTTGGTTCCGACCGCCACCCCAGAACGTGGTTCCCACCGCCACCCCTGACCTTGGTTCCGACCGCCACGCCGGACCTTGGTTCCGACCGCCACCCCGGTCCTTGGTTCCGACTGCCAACCCCGGACCTTGGTTCCGACCGCGACCCCGGACCTTGGTTCCGACCGGCACCCCGGACCTTGGTTCCGACCGCCACCCTGGACCTTGGTTCCGACCGCCACCCCGGACCTTGGTTCCGACCGCCACCTCGGACATTGGTTCCGACCGCCACCCTGGACATTGGTTGCGACCGCCAAGACGGACCTTTGTTCCGACCGCCACCCCGGACCTTGGTTCCGACCGCCACCCCGGACCTTGGTTCAGAACGCCACCCCGGACCTTGGTTCGGTCCGCCCCCCCGGACCTTGGTTCCGACTGCCACCCCGGACCTTGGTTCCGACCGCCGCCCCGGAACGTGGTTCCGACCGCCACCCCGGTCCTTGGTTCCGACCACCACCCCGGACCTTACTTCCGACCGCCACCCCGGACCTTGATTCCGACCGCCACCCCGAACCTTACTTCCGACCGGCATCCCGGACGTTGGTTCCGACCGCCACCCCGGACGTTACTTCCGACCGCCACCCCAGACCTTGATTCCGACCGCCACCCCGGACCTTACATCCGACCGCCACCCCGGACCTTACTTCCGACCGCCACCCCGGACCTTACTTCCGACTGCCATCCCGGACCTTACGTCCGACCGCCACCCCGGCCCATGGTTCCGGCCGCCACCCACTAAGTTGGTTCCGAACTCCACCCCGGACCTTGGTTCCGACCGCCACCCCGGACCTTGGTTCCGACCACCACCCCGGACCTTGGTTCCGACCGTCACCTCGGACATTGGTTCCGACCGCCACCCCGGACATTGGTTCCGACCGCTACCGCGGACCTTGGGTTCTGACCGCCAACACGGACCTTGGTTCCGCCCGCCACCTCGGACCTTGGTTCCGACCGCCAACCCAGACCTTGGTTCTGACCGCCACACCGGACATTGGTTCCGAACGCGAGCCCGGACCTTTGTTCCGACTGCACCCCCGGACCTTGGTTCCGACCGCCGCCCCGGAACGTGGTTCCGACCGCCACCCCGGTCCTTGGTTCCGACCACCAACCCGGACCTTACTTCCGACCGCCACCCCGGACCTTGATTCCGACCGCCACCCCGAACCTTACTTCCGACCGGCATCCCGGACGTTGGTTCCGACCGCCACCCCGGACGTTACTTCCGACCGCCACCCCAGACCTTGATTCCGACCGCCACCCCGGACCTTACATCCGACCGCCACCCCGGACCTTACTTCCGACCGCCACCCCGGACCTTACTTACGACCGCCATCCCGGACCTTACTTCCGACCGCCTCCCCGGCCCATGGTTCCGGCCGCCACCCAGTAAGTTGGTTCCGAACTCCACCCCGGACCTTGTTTCCGACCGCCACCCCGGACCTTGGTTCCGACCGCCACCCCAGAACGTGGTTCCCACCGCCACCCCTGACCTTGGTTCCGACCGCCACGCCGGACCTTGGTTCCGACCGCCACCCCGGTCCTTGGTTCCGACTGCCAACCCCGGACCTTGGTTCCGACCGCGACCCCGGACCTTGGTTCCGACCGGCACCCCGGACCTTGGTTCCGACCGCCACCCTGGACCTTGGTTCCGACCGCCACCACGGACCTTGGTTCCGACCGCCACCTCGGACATTGGTTCCGACCGCCACCCTGGACATTGGTTGCGACCGCCAAGCCGGACCTTTGTTCCGACCGCCACCCCGGACCTTGGTTCCGACCGCCACCCCGGACCTTGGTTCAGAACGCCACCCCGGACCTTGGTTCGGTCCGCCCCCCCGGACCTTGGTTCCGACCGCCACCCCGGACCTTGGTTCCGACCGTCGCCCCGGAACGTGGTTCCGACCGCCACCCCGGACCTTGATTCCGACCGCCCCCCCGAACCTTACTTCCGACCGGCATCCCGGACGTTGGTTCCGACCGCCACCCCGGACGTTACTTCCGACCGCCACCCCAGACCTTGATTCCGACCGCCACCCCGGACCTTACATCCGACCGCCACCCCGGACCTTACTTCCGACCGCCACCCCGGACCTTACTTCCGACTGCCATCCCGGACCTTACGTCCGACCGCCACCCCGGCCCATGGTTCCGGCCGCCACCCACTAAGTTGGTTCCGAACTCCACCCCGGACCTTGGTTCCTTCCGCCACCCCGGACCTTGGTTCCGACCACCACCCCGGACATTGGTTCCGACCGTCACGTCGGACATTGGTTCCGACCGCCACCCCGGACATTGGTTCCGACCGCTACCCCGGACCTTGGGTTCTGACCGCCAACACGGACCTTGGTTCCGACCACCACCTCGGACATTGGTTCCGACCGCCACCCCGGACATTGGTTCCGACCGCCACCCAGGACCTTGGTTCCGACCGCCACCCCGGACCTTGTTTCGGACCGCCACCCCGGACATGGGTTCCGACCGCCAACCCGGACCTTGGTTCCGACCGCCACCCCAGACCTTGGTTCGGACCGCCACCCCGGACCTTGGTTCAGAACGCCACCCCGGACCTTGGTTCCGTCCGACCCCCGGACCTTGGTTCCGACCGCCACCCCGGACCTTGGTTCCGACCGCCACCCCGGACCTTGGTTCCGACCGCCACCCCGGACCTTGGTTCCGACCGCCACCCTGGACACTGGGTCCGACGGCCACCCCTGAACGTGATTCCGACCGCCACCCCGGTCCTTCGTTCCAACCGCCACTCCGGACCTTGGTTCCGACCGCCACCCCGGACCTTGGTTCCGACCGCCACGCCGGACCTTGGTTCCGACCGCCACCCCGGACCTTGGTTCCGACCGCCACCCCGGACCTTGGTTCCGACCGCCACCCCGGACCTTGGTTCCGACCGCCACCCCGGTAATTGGTTCCGACCGCCACCACGGAACTTGGTTCCGACCGCCTCCCCGGACCTTGGTTCCGACCGCCACCCCGGACCTTGGTTCCGACCGCCACCCTGGACCTTGGTTCCGACCGCCACCCTGGACATTGGATCCGACCGCCACCCCGGAACGTGGTTCCGACCGCCACCCCAGTCCTTGGTTCCAACCGCCACCACGGAACTTGGTTCCGACCGCCACGCCGGACCTTGGTTCCGACCGCCACCCCGGACCTTGGTTCCGTCCGCCACCCCGGACCTTGGTTCCGACCGCCACCCCGGACCGTGGTTCCGACCGCCACCTCGGCCTTGGTTCCGACCGGCACCCCGGACCGTGGTTCCGACCGCCACCCCGGACTTTGGTTCCGACCGCCACCACGGAACCTGGTTCCGACCGCCACACCGGACTTTGGTTCCGACCGCCACCCCGGACCTTGGTTCCGACTGCCACCCCGGACCTTGGTTCCGACCGCCACCCCGGACCTTGGTTCCGACCGCCACCCCGGACTTTGGTTCCGACCCCCAACCCGGACCTTGGTTCCGACCGCCACCCCGGACCTTGGTTCCGACCGCCACCCCGGACCTTGGTTCAGAACGCCACCCCGGACCTTGGTTCCGTCCGCCACCCCGGACCTTGGTTCCGACCGCCGCCCCGGAACGTGGTTCCGACCGCCACCCCGGTCCTTGGTTCCAACCGCCATCCCGGACCTTGGTTCCGACCGCCACGCCGGACCTTGGTTCCGACCGCCACCCCGGACCTTGGTTCCGACCGCCACCTCGGACCTTGGTTCCAACCGCCACCCCGGACCTTGGTTCCGACCGCCATCCCGGACCTTGGTTCCGACCGCCACCCCGGACCTTGGTTCCGACCGCCACCTCGGACATTGGTTCCGACCGCCACCCTGGACATTGGTTGCGACCGCCAAGCCGGACCTTTGTTCCGACCGCCACCCCGGACCTTGGTTCCGACCGCCACCTCGGACCTTGGTTCAGAACGCCACCCCGGACCTTGGTTCCGTCCGCCCCCCCGGACCTTGGTTCCGACCGCCACCCCGGACCTTGGTTCCGACCGCCGCCCCGGAACGTGGTTCCGACCGCCACCCCGGTCCTTGGTTCCGACCGCCACCCCAGACCTTACTTCCGACCGCCACCCCGGACCTTGATTCCGACCGCCACCCCGAACCTTACTTCCGACCGGCATCCCGGACGTTGGTTCCGACCGCCACCCCGGACGTTACTTCCGACCGCCACCCCAGACCTTGATTCCGACCGCCACCCCGGACCTTACATCCGACCGCCACCCCAGACCTTACTTCCGACCGCCACCCCGGACCTTACTTCCGACTGCCATCCCGGACCTTACGTCCGACCGCCACCCCGGCCCATGGTTCCGGCCGCCACCCACTAAGTTGGTTCCGAACTCCACCCCGGACCTTGGTTCCGACCGCCACCCCGGACCTTGGTTCCGACCACCACCCCGGACCTTGGTTCCGACCGTCACCTCGGACATTGGTTCCGACCGCCACCCCGGACATTGGTTCCGACCGCTACCGCGGACCTTGGGTTCTGACCGCCAACACGGACCTTGGTTCCGCCCGCCACCTCGGACCTTGGTTCCGACCGCCAACCCAGACCTTGGTTCTGACCGCCACACCGGACATTGGTTCCGAACGCGAGCCCGGACCTTTGTTCCGACTGCACCCCCGGACCTTGGTTCCGCCCACCCCCCCGGACCTTGGTTCCGACTGCCAGCCCGGGCCTTGGTTCCGACCGCCTCCCCGCACCTTGGTTCCGACCGCCACGCCGGACCTTGGTCCCGACCGCCCGCCCAGGACCATGGTTCCGACCGCCACCACGGAACTTGTTTCCGACCGCCACCCCGGACTTTGGTTCCGAACGCCACCCCGGACCTTGGTTCCAACCGCCACCCAGGGCCTTGGTTCCGACCGCCACCCCGGACCTTGGTTCCGACAGCCACACCGGACCTTGGTTCCGACCGCCACGCCGGACCTCGGTTCCGACCGCCACCCCGGACATTGGTTCCGACCGCCTCCACGGAACTTGGTTCCGACCGCCACCCTGGACCTTGGTTCCGACCGCCACCCCGGACCTTGGTTCCGACCGCCACCCCGGACCGTGGTTCCGACCGCCACCCCGGACCGTGGTTCCGACCGCCACCCCGGACTTTGGTTCCGACCGCCACCACGGAACCTGGTTCCGACCGCCACACCGGACTTTGGTTCCGACCGCCACCCAGGACCTTGGTTCCGACCGCCACCCCGGACCTTGGTTCCGACCGCCACCTCGGACATTGGTTCCGACCGCCACCACGGACATTGGTTCCGACCGCCAACCCGGACCTTGGTTCCAACCGCCACCCCGGACCTTGGTTCCGACCGCCACCCCGGACCATGGTTCAGAACGCCACCCCGGACCTTGGTTCCGTCCGCCCCCCCGGACCGTGGTTCCGACTGCCACCCCGGACCTTGGTTCCGACCGCCACCCCGGAACGTGGTTCCGACCGCCACCCCGGTCCTTGGTTCCAACCGCCACCCCGGACCTTGGATCCGACCGCCAACCCGGACCTTGGTTCCGACCGCCACGCCGGACCTTGGTTCCGACCGCCACCCCGGACCTTGGTTCCGACCGCCACCTTGGACCTTGGTTTCGACCGGCACCCTGCACCTTGGTTCCGACCGCCACCCCGGACCTTGGTTCCGACCGCCACCCCGGACCTTGGTTCCGAACGCAACCCCGGACCTTGGTTCCGACCGCCACCCCGGACCTTACTTCCGACCGCCACCCTGGACCTAGATTCCGACCGCCACCCCGGACCTTACTTCCGACCGCCACCCCGGTCGTTAGTTCCGACCGCCACCCCGGACGTTACTTCCGACCGCCACCCCGGACCTTGATTCCGACCGCCAACCCGGACCTTACTTCCGACCGCCACCCCGGACCTTACATCCGACCGCCACCCCGGACCTTACTTACGACCGCCATCCCGGACCTTACTTCCGACCGCCTCCCCGGCCCATGGTTCCGGCCGCCACCCAGTAAGTTGGTTCCGAACTCCACCCCGGACCTTGGTTCCGACCGCCACCCCGGACCTTGGTTCCGACCGCCACCCCAGAACGTGGTTCCCACCGCCACCCCTGACCTTGGTTCCGACCGCCACGCCGGACCTTGGTTCCGACCGCCACCCCGGTCCTTGGTTCCGACTGCCAACCCCGGACCTTGGTTCCGACCGCGACCCCGGACCTTGGTTCCGACCGGCACCCCGGACCTTGGTTCCGACCGCCACCCTGGACCTTGGTTCCGACCGCCACCCCGGACCTTGGTTCCGACCGCCACCTCGGACATTGGTTCCGACCGCCACCCTGGACATTGGTTGCGACCGCCAAGCCGGACCTTTGTTCCGACCGCCACCCCGGACCTTGGTTCCGACCGCCACCCCGGACCTTGGTTCAGAACGCCACCCCGGACCTTGGTTCGGTCCGCCCCCCCGGACCTTGGTTCCGACTGCCACCCCGGACCTTGGTTCCGACCGCCGCCCCGGAACGTGGTTCCGACCGCCACCCCGGTCCTTGGTTCCGACCACCACCCCGGACCTTACTTCCGACCGCCACCCCGGACCTTGATTCCGACCGCCACCCCGGACCTTACATCCGACCGCCACCCCGGACCTTACTTCCGACCGCCACCCCGGACCTTACTTCCGACTGCCATCCAGGACCTTACGTCCGACCGCCACCCCGGCCCATGGTTCCGGCCGCCACCCACTAAGTTGGTTCCGAACTCCACCCCGGACCTTGGTTCCGACCGCCACCTCGGACATTGGTTCCGACCGCCACCCTGGACATTGGTTGCGACCGCCAAGCCGGACCTTTGTTCCGACCGCCACCCCGGACCTTGGTTCCGACCGCCACCCCGGACCTTGGTTCAGAACGCCACCCCGGACCTTGGTTCGGTCCGCCCCCCCGGACCTTGGTTCCGACCGCCACCCCGGACCTTGGTTCCGACCGTCGCCCCGGAACGTGGTTCCGACCGCCACCCCGGACCTTGATTCCGACCGCCCCCCCGAACCTTACTTCCGACCGGCATCCCGGACGTTGGTTCCGACCGCCACCCCGGACGTTACTTCCGACCGCCACCCCAGACCTTGATTCCGACCGCCACCCCGGACCTTACATCCGACCGCCACCCCGGACCTTACTTCCGACCGCCACCCCGGACCTTACTTCCGACTGCCATCCCGGACCTTACGTCCGACCGCCACCCCGGCCCATGGTTCCGGCCGCCACCCACTAAGTTGGTTCCGAACTCCACCCCGGACCTTGGTTCCTTCCGCCACCCCGGACCTTGGTTCCGACCACCACCCCGGACATTGGTTCCGACCGTCACGTCGGACATTGGTTCCGACCGCCACCCCGGACATTGGTTCCGACCGCTACCCCGGACCTTGGGTTCTGACCGCCAACACGGACCTTGGTTCCGACCACCACCTCGGACATTGGTTCCGACCGCCACCCCGGACATTGGTTCCGACCGCCACCCAGGACCTTGGTTCCGACCGCCACCCCGGACCTTGTTTCGGACCGCCACCCCGGACATGGGTTCCGACCGCCAACCCGGACCTTGGTTCCGACCGCCACCCCAGACCTTGGTTCGGACCGCCACCCCGGACCTTGGTTCAGAACGCCACCCCGGACCTTGGTTCCGTCCGACCCCCGGACCTTGGTTCCGACCGCCACCCCGGACCTTGGTTCCGACCGCCACCCCGGACCTTGGTTCCGACCGCCACCCCGGACCTTGGTTCCGACCGCCACCCTGGACACTGGGTCCGACGGCCACCCCTGAACGTGATTCCGACCGCCACCCCGGTCCTTCGTTCCAACCGCCACTCCGGACCTTGGTTCCGACCGCCACCCCGGACCTTGGTTCCGACCGCCACGCCGGACCTTGGTTCCGACCGCCACCCCGGACCTTGGTTCCGACCGCCACCCCGGACCTTGGTTCCGACCGCCACCCCGGACCTTGGTTCCGACCGCCACCCCGGTAATTGGTTCCGACCGCCACCACGGAACTTGGTTCCGACCGCCTCCCCGGACCTTGGTTCCGACCGCCACCCCGGACCTTGGTTCCGACCGCCACCCTGGACCTTGGTTCCGACCGCCACCCTGGACATTGGATCCGACCGCCACCCCGGAACGTGGTTCCGACCGCCACCCCAGTCCTTGGTTCCAACCGCCACCACGGAACTTGGTTCCGACCGCCACGCCGGACCTTGGTTCCGACCGCCACCCCGGACCTTGGTTCCGTCCGCCACCCCGGACCTTGGTTCCGACCGCCACCCCGGACCGTGGTTCCGACCGCCACCTCGGCCTTGGTTCCGACCGGCACCCCGGACCGTGGTTCCGACCGCCACCCCGGACTTTGGTTCCGACCGCCACCACGGAACCTGGTTCCGACCGCCACACCGGACTTTGGTTCCGACCGCCACCCCGGACCTTGGTTCCGACTGCCACCCCGGACCTTGGTTCCGACCGCCACCCCGGACCTTGGTTCCGACCGCCACCCCGGACTTTGGTTCCGACCCCCAACCCGGACCTTGGTTCCGACCGCCACCCCGGACCTTGGTTCCGACCGCCACCCCGGACCTTGGTTCAGAACGCCACCCCGGACCTTGGTTCCGTCCGCCACCCCGGACCTTGGTTCCGACCGCCGCCCCGGAACGTGGTTCCGACCGCCACCCCGGTCCTTGGTTCCAACCGCCATCCCGGACCTTGGTTCCGACCGCCACGCCGGACCTTGGTTCCGACCGCCACCACGGACCTTGGTTCCGACCGCCACCTCGGACCTTGGTTCCAACCGCCACCCCGGACCTTGGTTCCGACCGCCATCCCGGACCTTGGTTCCGACCGCCACCCCGGACCTTGGTTCCGACCGCCACCTCGGACATTGGTTCCGACCGCCACCCTGGACATTGGTTGCGACCGCCAAGCCGGACCTTTGTTCCGACCGCCACCCCGGACCTTGGTTCCGACCGCCACCTCGGACCTTGGTTCAGAACGCCACCCCGGACCTTGGTTCCGTCCGCCCCCCCGGACCTTGGTTCCGACCGCCACCCCGGACCTTGGTTCCGACCGCCGCCCCGGAACGTGGTTCCGACCGCCACCCCGGTCCTTGGTTCCGACCGCCACCCCAGACCTTACTTCCGACCACCACCCCGGACCTTGATTCCGACCGCCACCCCGAACCTTACTTCCGACCGGCATCCCGGACGTTGGTTCCGACCGCCACCCCGGACGTTACTTCCGACCGCCACCCCAGACCTTGATTCCGACCGCCACCCCGGACCTTACATCCGACCGCCACCCCAGACCTTACTTCCGACCGCCACCCCGGACCTTACTTCCGACTGCCATCCCGGACCTTACGTCCGACCGCCACCCCGGCCCATGGTTCCGGCCGCCACCCACTAAGTTGGTTCCGAACTCCACCCCGGACCTTGGTTCCGACCGCCACCCCGGACCTTGGTTCCGACCACCACCCCGGACCTTGGTTCCGACCGTCACCTCGGACATTGGTTCCGACCGCCACCCCGGACATTGGTTCCGACCGCTACCGCGGACCTTGGGTTCTGACCGCCAACACGGACCTTGGTTCCGCCCGCCACCTCGGACCTTGGTTCCGACCGCCAACCCAGACCTTGGTTCTGACCGCCACACCGGACATTGGTTCCGAACGCGAGCCCGGACCTTTGTTCCGACTGCACCCCCGGACCTTGGTTCCGCCCACCCCCCCGGACCTTGGTTCCGACTGCCAGCCCGGGCCTTGGTTCCGACCGCCTCCCCGCACCTTGGTTCCGACCGCCACGCCGGACCTTGGTCCCGACCGCCCGCCCAGGACCATGGTTCCGACCGCCACCACGGAACTTGTTTCCGACCGCCACCCCGGACTTTGGTTCCGAACGCCACCCCGGACCTTGGTTCCAACCGCCACCCAGGGCCTTGGTTCCGACCGCCACCCCGGACCTTGGTTCCGACAGCCACACCGGACCTTGGTTCCGACCGCCACGCCGGACCTCGGTTCCGACCGCCACCCCGGACATTGGTTCCGACCGCCTCCACGGAACTTGGTTCCGACCGCCACCCTGGACCTTGGTTCCGACCGCCACCCCGGACCTTGGTTCCGACCGCCACCCCGGACCGTGGTTCCGACCGCCACCCCGGACCGTGGTTCCGACCGCCACCCCGGACTTTGGTTCCGACCGCCACCACGGAACCTGGTTCCGACCGCCACACCGGACTTTGGTTCCGACCGCCACCCAGGACCTTGGTTCCGACCGCCACCCCGGACCTTGGTTCCGACCGCCACCTCGGACATTGGTTCCGACCGCCACCACGGACATTGGTTCCGACCGCCAACCCGGACCTTGGTTCCAACCGCCACCCCGGACCTTGGTTCCGACCGCCACCCCGGACCATGGTTCAGAACGCCACCCCGGACCTTGGTTCCGTCCGCCCCCCCGGACCGTGGTTCCGACTGCCACCCCGGACCTTGGTTCCGACCGCCACCCCGGAACGTGGTTCCGACCGCCACCCCGGTCCTTGGTTCCAACCGCCACCCCGGACCTTGGATCCGACCGCCAACCCGGACCTTGGTTCCGACCGCCACGCCGGACCTTGGTTCCGACCGCCACCCCGGACCTTGGTTCCGACCGCCACCTTGGACCTTGGTTTCGACCGGCACCCTGCACCTTGGTTCCGACCGCCACCCCGGACCTTGGTTCCGACCGCCACCCCGGACCTTGGTTCCGAACGCAACCCCGGACCTTGGTTCCGACCGCCACCCCGGACCTTACTTCCGACCGCCACCCTGGACCTAGATTCCGACCGCCACCCCGGACCTTACTTCCGACCGCCACCCCGGTCGTTAGTTCCGACCGCCACCCCGGACGTTACTTCCGACCGCCACCCCGGACCTTGATTCCGACCGCCAACCCGGACCTTACTTCCGACCGCCACCCCGGACCTTACATCCGACCGCCACCCCGGACCTTACTTACGACCGCCATCCCGGACCTTACTTCCGACCGCCTCCCCGGCCCATGGTTCCGGCCGCCACCCAGTAAGTTGGTTCCGAACTCCACCCCGGACCTTGGTTCCGACCGCCACCCCGGACCTTGGTTCCGACCGCCACCCCAGAACGTGGTTCCCACCGCCACCCCTGACCTTGGTTCCGACCGCCACGCCGGACCTTGGTTCCGACCGCCACCCCGGTCCTTGGTTCCGACTGCCAACCCCGGACCTTGGTTCCGACCGCGACCCCGGACCTTGGTTCCGACCGGCACCCCGGACCTTGGTTCCGACCGCCACCCTGGACCTTGGTTCCGACCGCCACCCCGGACCTTGGTTCCGACCGCCACCTCGGACATTGGTTCCGACCGCCACCCTGGACATTGGTTGCGACCGCCAAGCCGGACCTTTGTTCCGACCGCCACCCCGGACCTTGGTTCCGACCGCCACCCCGGACCTTGGTTCAGAACGCCACCCCGGACCTTGGTTCGGTCCGCCCCCCCGGACCTTGGTTCCGACTGCCACCCCGGACCTTGGTTCCGACCGCCGCCCCGGAACGTGGTTCCGACCGCCACCCCGGTCCTTGGTTCCGACCACCACCCCGGACCTTACTTCCGACCGCCACCCCGGACCTTGATTCCGACCGCCACCCCGGACCTTACATCCGACCGCCACCCCGGACCTTACTTCCGACCGCCACCCCGGACCTTACTTCCGACTGCCATCCCGGACCTTACGTCCGACCGCCACCCCGGCCCATGGTTCCGGCCGCCACCCACTAAGTTGGTTCCGAACTCCACCCCGGACCTTGGTTCCGACCGCCACCCCGGACCTTGGTTCCGACCACCACCCCGGACCTTGGTTCCGACCGTCACCTCGGACATTGGTTCCGACCGCCACCCCGGACATTGGTTCCGACCGCTACCGCGGACCTTGGGTTCTGACCGCCAACACGGACCTTGGTTCCCCCCGCCACCTCGGACCTTGGTTCCGACCGCCAACCCAGACCTTGGTTCTGACCGCCACACCGGACATTGGTTCCGAACGCGAGCCCGGACCTTTGTTCCGACTGCACCCCCGGACCTTGGTTCCGCCCACCCCCCCGGACCTTGGTTCCGACTGCCAGCCCGGGCCTTGGTTCCGACCGCCTCCCCGCACCTTGGTTCCGACCGCCACGCCGGACCTTGGTCCCGACCGCCCGCCCAGGACCATGGTTCCGACCGCCACCACGGAACTTGTTTCCGACTGCCACCCCGGACTTTGGTTCCGAACGCCACCCCGGACCTTGGTTCCAACCGCCACCCAGGACCTTGGTTCCGACCGCCACCCCGGACCTTGGTTCCGACAGCCACACCGGACCTTGGTTCCGACCGCCACGCCGGACCTTGGTTCCGACCGCCACCCCGGACATTGGTTCCGACCGCCTCCACGGAACTTGGTTCCGACCGCCACCCTGGACCTTGGTTCCGACCGCCACCCCGGACCTTGGTTCCGACCGCCACCCCAGACCGTGGTTCCGACCGCCACCCCGGACCGTGGTTCCGACCGCCACCCCGGACTTTGGTTCCGACCGCCACCACGGTACCTGGTTCCGACCGCCACACCGGACTTTGGTTCCGACCGCCACCTAGGACCTTGGTTCCGACCGCCACCCCGGACCTTGGTTCCGACCGCCACCTCGGACATTGGTTCCGACCGCCGCCCCGGAACGTGGTTCCGACCGCCACCCCGGACCTTGGTTCCAACCGCCACCCCGGACCTTGGTTCCGACCGCCAACCCGGACCTTGGTTCCGACCGCCACGCCGGACCTTGGTTCCGACCGCCACCCCGGACCTTGGTTCCGACCGCCACCTCGGACCTTGGTTTCGACCGGCACCCTGCACCTTGGTTCCGACCGCCACCCCGGACCTTGGTTCCGACCGCCACCCCGGACCTTGGTTCCGAACGCAACCCCGGACCTTGGTTCCTACCGCCACCCCGAACCTTGGTTCCGAACGCAACCCCGGACCTTGGTTCCGACCGCCACCCCGGACCTTGGTTCCGACCACCACCTCGGACCTTGGTTCCGACCGCCACCCCGGACCTTACTTCCGACCGCCACCCCGGACCTAGATTCCGACCGCCACCCCGGACCTTACTTCCGACCGCCACCCCGGTCGTTAGTTCCGACCGCCACCCCGGACGTTACTTCCGACCGCCACCCCGGACATTGATTCCGACCGCCAACCCGGACCTTACTTCCGACCGCCACCCCGGACCTTACATCCGACCGCCACCCCGGACCTTACTTACGACCGCCATCCCGGACCTTACTTCCGACCGCCACCCCGGCCCATGGTTCCGGCCGCCACCCAGTAAGTTGGTTCCGAACTCCACCCCGGACCTTGGTTCCGACCGCCACCCCGGACCGTGGTTCCGACCGCCACCCCAGAACGTGGTTCCCACCGCCACCCCTGACCTTGGTTCCGACCGCCACGCCGGACCTTGGTTCCGACCGCCACCCCGGACCTTGGTTCCGACTGCCAACCCCGGACCTTGGTTCCGACCGCGACCCCGGACCTTGGTTCCGACCGGCACCCCGGACCTTGGTTCCGACCGCCACCCTGGACCTTGGTTCCGACCGCCACCCTGGACATTGGATCCGACCGCCACCCCGGAACGTGGTTCCGACCGCGACCCCAGTCCTTGGTTCCAACCGCCACCCCGGACATTGGTTCCGACCGCCACCCCGGACCTTGGTTCCGACCGCCACCCCGGACCTTCGTTCCGACCGCCATCCCAGACCTTGGTTCCGACCAAGGTTCCGACCCCCACCACGGAACCTGGTTCCGACCGCCACCCCGGACCTTGGTTCCGACCGCCACCCCGGACCTTGGTTCCGACCGCCACCTCGGACCTTGGTTCCGACCGCCACCCCGCACCGTGGTTCCGAACGCCACCCCGGACCTTGGTTCCGACCGCCAACCCGGACCTCGGTTCCGACCGCCACGCCGGACCTTGGTTCCGACCGCCACCCCGGACCTTGGTTCCGACCGCCACCTCGGACCTTGGTTTCGACCGGCACCCTGCACCTTGGTTCCGACCGCCACCCCGGACCTTGGTTCCGACCGCCACCCCGGACCTTGGTTCCGAACGCAACCCCGGACCTTGGTTCCGACCGCCACCCCGGATCTTGGTTCCGACCACCACCTCGGACCTTGGTTCCGACCGCCACCCCGGACCTTACTTCCGACCGCCACCCTGGACCTAGATTCCGACCGCCACCCCGGACCTTACTTCCGACCGCCACCCCGGTCGTTGGTTCCGACCGCCACCCCGGACGTTACTTCCGACCGCCACCCCGGACATTGATTCCGACCGCCAACCCGGACCTTACTTCCGACCGCCATCCCGGACCTTACATCCGACCGCCACCCCGGACCTTACTTACGACCGCCATCCCGGACCTTACTTCCGACCGCCACCCCGGCCCATGGTTCCGGCCGCCACCCAGTAAGTTGGTTCCGAACTCCACCCCGGACCTTGGTTCCAACTGCCACCCCGGACATTGGTTCCGACCGCCACCCCGGACCTTGGTTCCGACCGCCACCCCGGACCTTCGTTCCGACCGCCACCTCGGACCTTGGTTCCGACCGCCACCCTGCACCGTGGTTCCGAACGCCACCCCGGACCTTGGTTCCGACCGCCAACCCGGACCTTGGTTCCGACCGCCACGCCGGACCTTGGTTCCGACCGCCACCCCGGACCTTGGTTCCGACCGCCACCTCGGACCTTGGTTTCGACCGGCACCCTGCACCTTGGTTCCGACCGCCACCCCGGACCTTGGTTCCGACCGGCACCCCGGACCTTGGTTCCGAACGCAACCCCGGACCTTACATCCGACCGCCACCCCGGACCTTACTTACGACCGCCATCCCGGACCTTACTTCCGACCGCCTCCCCGGCCCATGGTTCCGGCCGCCACCCAGTAAGTTGGTTCCGAACTCCACCCCGGACCTTGGTTCCGACCGCCACCCCGGACCTTGGTTCCGACCGCCACCCCAGAACGTGGTTCCCACCGCCACCCCTGACCTTGGTTCCGACCGCCACGCCGGACCTTGGTTCCGACCGCCACCCCGGTCCTTGGTTCCGACTGCCAACCCCGGACCTTGGTTCCGACCGCGACCCCGGACCTTGGTTCCGACCGGCACCCCGGACCTTGGTTCCGACCGCCACCCTGGACCTTGGTTCCGACCGCCACCCCGGACCTTGGTTCCGACCGCCACCTCGGACATTGGTTCCGACCGCCACCCTGGACATTGGTTGCGACCGCCAAGCCGGACCTTTGTTCCGACCGCCACCCCGGACCTTTGTTCCGACCGCCACCCCGGACCTTGGTTCAGAACGCCACCCCGGACCTTGGTTCGGTCCGCCCCCCCGGACCTTGGTTCCGACCGCCACCCCGGAGCTTGGTTCCGACCGCCGCCCCGGAACGTGGTTCCGACCGCCACCCCGGTCCTTGGTTCCGACCGCCACCCCGGACCTTACTTCCGACCGCCACCCCGGACCTTGATTCCGACCGCCACCCCGAACCTTACTTCCGACCGGCATCCCGGACGTTGGTTCCGACCGCCACCCCGGACGTTACTTCCGACCGCCACCCCAGACCTTGATTCCGACCGCCACCCCGGACCTTACATCCGACCGCCACCCCGGACCTTACTTCCGACCGCCACCCCGGACCTTACTTCCGACTGCCATCCCGGACCTTACGTCCGACCGCCACCCCGGCCCATGGTTCCGGCCGCCACCCACTAAGTTGGTTCCGAACTCCACCCCGGACCTTGGTTCCGACCGCCACCCCGGACCTTGGTTCCGACCACCACCCCGGACCTTGGTTCCGACCGTCACCTCGGACATTGGTTCCGACCGCCACCCCGGACATTGGTTCCGACCGCTACCGCGGACCTTGGGTTCTGACCGCCAACACGGACCTTGGTTCCGCCCGCCACCTCGGACCTTGGTTCCGACCGCCAACCCAGACCTTGGTTCTGACCGCCACACCGGACATTGGTTCCGAACGCGAGCCCGGACCTTTGTTCCGACTGCACCCCCGGACCTTGGTTCCGCCCACCCCCCCGGACCTTGGTTCCGACTGCCAGCCCGGGCCTTGGTTCCGACCGCCTCCCCGCACCTTGGTTCCGACCGCCACGCCGGACCTTGGTCCCGACCGCCCGCCCAGGACCATGGTTCCGACCGCCACCACGGAACTTGTTTCCGACTGCCACCCCGGACTTTGGTTCCGAACGCCACCCCGGACCTTGGTTCCAACCGCCACCCAGGACCTTGGTTCCGACCGCCACCCCGGACCTTGGTTCCGACAGCCACACCGGACCTTGGTTCCGACCGCCACGCCGGACCTTGGTTCCGACCGCCACCCCGGACATTGGTTCCGACCGCCTCCACGGAACTTGGTTCCGACCGCCACCCTGGACCTTGGTTCCGACCGCCACCCCGGACCTTGGTTCCGACCGCCACCCCAGACCGTGGTTCCGACCGCCACCCCGGACCGTGGTTCCGACCGCCACCCCGGACTTTGGTTCCGACCGCCACCACGGTACCTGGTTCCGACCGCCACACCGGACTTTGGTTCCGACCGCCACCCAGGACCTTGGTTCCGACCGCCACCCCGGACCTTGGTTCCGACCGCCACCTCGGACATTGGTTCCGACCGCCGCCCCGGAACGTGGTTCCGACCGCCACCCCGGACCTTGGTTCCAACCGCCACCCCGGACCTTGGTTCCAACCGCCAACCCGGACCTTGGTTCCGACCGCCACGCCGGACCTTGGTTCCGACCGCCACCCCGGACCTTGGTTCCGACCGCCACCTCGGACCTTGGTTTCAACCGGCACCCTGCACCTTGGTTCCGACCGCCACCCCGGACCTTTGTTCCGACCGCCACCCCGGACCTTGGTTCCGAACGCAACCCCGGACCTTGGTTCCGACCGCCACCCCGGACCTTGGTTCCGAACGCAACCCCGGACCTTGGTTCCGACCGCCACCCCGGACCTTGGTTCCGACCACCACCTCGGACCTTGGTTCCGACCGCCACCCCGGACCTTACTTCCGACCGCCACCCCGGACCTAGATTCCGACCGCCACCGCGGACCTTACTTCCGACCGCCACCCCGGTCGTTGGTTCCGACCGCCACCCCGGACGTTACTTCCGACCGCCACCCCGGACATTGATTCCGACCGCCAACCCGGACCTTACTTCCGACCGCCACCCCGGACCTTACATCCGACCGCCACCCCGGACCTTACTTACGACCGCCATCCCGGACCTTACTTCCGACCGCCACCCCGGCCCATGGTTCCGGCCGCCACCCAGTAAGTTGGTTCCGAACTCCACCCCGGACCTTGGTTCCGACCGCCACCCCGGACCTTGGTTCCCACCGCCACCCCTGACCTTGGTTCCGACCGCCACGCCGGACCTTGGTTCCGACCGCCACCCCGGACCTTGGTTCCGACTGCCAACCCCGGACCTTGGTTCCGACCGCGACCCCGGACCTTGGTTCCGACCGGCACCCCGGACCTTGGTTCCGACCGCCACCCTGGACCTTGGTTCCGACCTCCACCCTGGACATTGGATCCGACCGCCACCCCGGAAGGTGGTTCCGACCGCGACCCCAGTCCTTGGTTCCAACCGCCACCCCGGACATTGGTTCCGACCGCCACCCCGGACCTTGGTTCCGACCGCCACCCCGGACCTTCGTTCCGACCGCCATCCCAGACCTTGGTTCCGACCAAGGTTCCGACCCCCACCACGGAACCTGGTTCCGACCGCCACCCCGGACCTTGGTTCCGACCGCCACCCCGGACCTTGGTTCCGACCGCCACCTCGGACCTTGGTTCCGACCGCCACCCCGCACCGTAGTTCCGAACGCCACCCCGGACCTTGGTTCCGACCGCCAACCCGGACCTTGGTTCCGACCGCCACGCCGGACCTTGGTTCCGACCGCCACCCCGGACCTTGGTTCCGACCGCCACCTCGGACCTTGGTTTCGACCGGCACCCTGCACCTTGGTTCCGACCGCCACCCCGGACCTTGGTTCCGACCGCCACCCCGGACCTTGGTTCCGAACGCAACCCCGGACCTTGGTTCCGACCGCCACCCCGGACCTTGGTTCCGACCAATACCTCGGACCTTGGTTCCGACCGCCACCCCGGACCTTACTTCTGACCGCCACCCTGGACCTAGATTCCCACCGCCACCCCGGACCTTACTTCCGACCGCCACCCCGGTCGTTGGTTCCGACCGCCACCCCGGACGTTACTTCCGACCGCCACCCCGGACATTGATTCCGACCGCCAACCCGGACCTTACTTCCGACCGCCACCCCGGACCTTACATCCGACCGCCACCCCGGACCTTACTTACGACCGCCATCCCGGACCTTACTTCCGACCGCCACCCCGGCCCATGGTTCCGGCCGCCACCCAGTAAGTTGGTTCCGAACTCCACCCCGGACCTTGGTTCCGACAGCCACCCCGGACCTTGGTTCCGACCGCCACCCCAGAACGTGGTTCCCACCGCCACCCCTGACCTTGGTTCCGACCGCCACGCCGGACCTTGGTTCCGACCGCCACCCCGGACCTTGGTTCCGACTGCCAACCCCGGACCTTGGTTCCGACCGGCACCCCGGACATTGGTTCCGACCGCCACCCTGGACCTTGGTTCCGACCGCCACCCTGGACATTGGATCCGACCGCCACCCCGGAACGTGGTTCCGACCGCGACCCCAGTCCTTGGTTCCAACCGCCATCCCGGGCATTGGTTCCGACCGCCACCCCGGACCTTGGTTCCGACCGCCACGCCGGACCTTGGTTCCGACCGCCACCCCGGACCTTGGTCCCGACCGCGACCCCGGACCTTGGTTCCGACCGGCACCCCGGACCTTGGTTCCGACCGCCACCCTGGACCTTGGTTCCGACCGCCACCCTGGACATTGGATCCGACCGCCACCCCGGAACGTGGTTCCGACCGCGACCCCAGTCCTTGGTTCCAACCGCCATCCCGGGCATTGGTTCCGACCGCCACCCCGGACCTTGGTTCCGACCGCCACCCCGGACCTTCGTTCCGACCGCCACCCCAGACCTTGGTTCCGACCAAGGTTCCGACCCCCACCACGGAACCTGGTTCCGACCGCCACCCCGGACCTTGGTTCCGACCGCCACCCCGGACCTTGGTTCCGACCGCCACCTCGGACCTTGGTTCCGACCGCCACCCCGCACCGTGGTTCCGAACGCCACCCCGGACTTTGGTTCCGACCGCCACCACGGAACCTGGTTCCGACCGCCACACCGGACTTTGGTTCCGACCTCCACCCAGGACCTTGGTTCCGACCGCCATCTCGGACATTGGTTCCGACCGCCACTCCGGACATTGGTTCCGACCGCCATCCCGGACCTTGGTTCCGACCGCAACCCCGGACCTTGGTTCCGACCGCCACCCCGGACCTTGGTTCAGAACGCCACCCCGGACCTGGGTTCCGTCCGCCCCCCCGGACCTTAGTTCCGACCGCCACACCGGACCTTGGATCCGACCGCCGCCCCGGAAGATGGTTCCGACCTCCACCCCGGTCCTTGGTTCCAACCGCCACCCCGGACCTTGGTTCCGACCGCCAACCCGGACCTTGGTTCCGACCGCCACGCCGGACCTTGGTTCCGTCCGCCACCCCGGACCTTGGTTCCGACCGCCAATTCGGACCTTGGCTTCGAACGGCACCCCGGACCTTGGTTCCGACCGCCACCCCTGACCTTGGTTCCGACCGCCACCCCGGACCTTGGTTCCGAACGCAACCCCGGACCTTGGTTCCGACTGCCACCCCGGACCTTGGTTCCGACCACCACCCCGGACCTTGGTTCCGACCGCCACCCCGGACGTTACTTCCGACCGCCACCCCGGACCTTGATTCCGACCGCCACCCCGGACCTTACGTCCGACCGCCACCCCGGACCTTACTTCCGACCGCCACCCCGGACCTTGATTCCGACCGCCACTCTGGACATTGGTTCCGACCGCCACCCCGGACCTTGGTTCTGACCGCCACCCTGGACGTTGGTTCAGACCGCCACCCCGGACCTTGGTTCCGACCGCCACCCCGTACCTTGGTTCCGACCGCCACCCCGGACCTTGGTTCCGACCGCCACCCCGGACCTTGGTTCCGTCCGCCACCCCGGACATTCGTTCCGACCGCCACCCCAGACCTTGGTTCCGACCAAGGTTCCGACCTCCACCACGGAACTTGGGTCCGACCGCCACCCCGGACCTTGGTTCCGACCGCCACCCCGGACCTTGGTTCCGACCGCCACCTCGGACCTTGGTTCCGACCGCCACCCCGCACCGTGGTTCCGAACGCCACCCCGGACTTTGGTTCCGACCGCGACCACGGAACCTGGTTCCGACTGCCACACCGGACTTTGGTTCCGACCGCCACCCAGGACCTTGGTTCCGACCGCCATCTCGGACATTGGTTCCGACCGCCACCCCGGACCTTGGTTCCGACCGCCACCCCGGACCTTGGTTCAGAACGCCACCCCGGACCTTGGTTCCGTCCGCCCCCCCGGCCTTGGTTCCGACCGCCACACCGGACCTTGGATCCGACCGCCGCCCCGGAACGTGGTTCCGACCGCCACCCCGGTCCTTGGTTCCAACCGCCACCCCGGACCTTGGTTCCGATCGCCAACCCGGACCTTGGTTCCGACCGCCACGCCGGACCTTGGTTCCGACCGCCAACCCGGACCTTGGTTCCGATCGCCAATTCGGACCTTGGTTTCGACCGGCACCCCGGACCTTGGTTCCGACCGCCACCCCTGACCTTGGTTCCGACCGCCACCCCGGACCTTGGTTCCGAACGCAACCCCGGACCTTGGTTCCGACCGCCACCCCGGACCTTGGTTCCGACCACCACCCCGGACCTTGGTTCCGACCCCCACCCCGGACGTTACTTCCGACCGCCACCCTGGACCTTGATTCCGAACGCCACACCGGACCTTACTTCCGACCGCCACCCCGGACCTTACTTCCGACCGCCACCCCGGACCTTGGTTCCGACCGCCACTCTGGACGTTGGTTCAGACCGCCACCCCGGACCTTGGTTCCGACCGCCACCACGGAACCTGGTTCCGACCGCCACTCCGTCATTGGTTCCGACCGCCACCCTGGACCTTGGTTCCGACCGCCACCCCGAACCTTGGTTCCGACCGCCACCCCGGACATTGGTTCCGACCGCCACCACGGAACCTGGTTCCGGCCGCCACCCCGGACTTTGCTTCCGACCGCCACCCCGGACCTTGGTTCCGACCGCCACCCCGGACCTTGGTTCCGAACGGCACCCCGGAGTATGGTTCCGACCGCCACCCCGGAACGTGGTTCCGACCGCCACCCAGGTCCTTGATTCCGACCGCCACCTCGGACCTTGGTTCCGAACAGCACCCCGGACCTTGGTTCCGACCGCCACCCCGGACTTCACGTCCCACCGCCACCCCGAACTTCACGTCCCACCGCCACCCCGGACCTTGTTTCCGACCGCCACCCCAGACCATGGTTCCGCGCACGACCCCGGACCTTTGTTTCGACCGCCAACCCGGACCATAGTTCCGACCACCGCCCCGGACCTTGGGTCCGACCGCCACCCCGGACCTTGATTCCGCCCGCCACCCCGGACCTTGATTCCGCCCGCCACCCCGGCCTTTGGAGTCGACCGCCACCCCGTAACATGGTTCCGACCGTCACCCCGGACCTTGGTTCCGACCGCGACCCCAGAACGTGGTTCCCACCGCCACCCCTGACCTTGGTTCCGACCGCCACTCCAGACCTTGATTCCGAGCGCCCCCCCCGGACCTTGATTCCGAGCGCCCCCCCAGGACCTTGGTTCTGACCGCCACCACGCAACTTTGTTCCGACCACCACCCCGGACCTTGGTTCCGACCACCACCCCGGACCTTGGTTCCGACCGCTACCCCGGACCTTGGTTCCGACTGTGCCTCGGACATTGGTTCCGACCCCCACCACGGACATTGGTTCCGACCGCCACCCCGGACCTTGGTTCCGACCGCCACCCCGGACCTTGGTTCGCACCGCCACCCCGGACCTTGGTTCAGAACGCCACCCCGGACCTTGGTTCCGTCCGACCCCCAGGACCTTGGTTCCGACCGCCAACACGGAACCTGGTTCCGACCGCCACACTGGACTTTGGTTCCGACCGCCACCCTGGACCTTGGTTCCGACCGCCACCCCGGACCTTTGTTCCGACCGCCCCCCCGGACCTTGGTTCCGACCACCACCCCGGACCATGGTTCCGACCGCGACCCCGGAACGTGGTTCCGACCGCCACCCCGGACCTTGGTTCCGCCCGCCACCCCGGACCTTGGTTCCGACCACCACCTCGGACATTGGTTCCGACCGCCACCCCGTAACTTGGTTCCGAACGCCACACCGGACCTTGGTTCCGACCATCACCCCGGACCTTGGTTCCGACAGCCACCCCAGAACGTGGTTCCCACCGCCACCCCTGACCTTGGTTCCGACCGCCACTCCGGACCTTGATTCCGAGTGCCCCCCCCGGACCTTGATTCCCGAGCGCCCCCCCTGGACCTTGGTTCTGACCGCCACCACGGAACTTTGTTCCGACCACCACCCCGGACCTTGGTTCCGACCACCACCCCGGACCTTGGTTCCGACCGCCACCCCGGACCTTGGTTCCGACTGGCGCCTCGGACATTGGTTCCGACCCCCACCCCGGACATTGGTTCCGACCGCCACCCCGGACCTTGGTTCCGACCGCCATCGCGGACCTTGGTTCGGACCGCCACCCCGGACCTTGGTTCAGAACGCCACCCCGGACCTTGGTTCCGTCCGACCCCCAGAACCTTGGTTCCGACCGCCAACACGGAACCTGGTTCCGACCGCCACACTGGACTTTGGTTCCGACCGCCACCCTGGACCTTGGTTCCGTCCGCCCCCCCGGACCTTGGTTCCGACCGCCACCCCGGACCTTGGTTCCGACCGCCGCCCCGGAACGTGGTTCCGACCGCCACCCCGGACCTTGGTTCCAACCGCCACCCCGGACCTTGGTTCCGACCGCCAACCCGGACCTTGGTTCCGACCGCCACGCCGGACCTTGGTTCCGACCGCCACCCCGGACCTTGGTTCCGACCGCCACCTCGGACCTTGGTTTCGACCGGCACCCTGCACCTTGGTTCCGACCGCCACCCCGGACCTTGGTTCCGACCGCCACCCCGGACCTTGGTTCCGAACGCAACCCCGGACCTTGGTTCCGACCGCCACCCCGGACCTTGGTTCCGACCACCACCTCGGACCTTGGTTCCGACCGCCACCCCGGACCTTACTTCCGACCGCCACCCTGGACCTAGATTCCGACCGCCACCCCGGACCTTACTTCCGACCGCCACCCCGGTCGTTGGTTCCGACCGCCACCCCGGACGTTACTTCCGACCGCCACCCCGGACATTGATTCCGACCGCCAACCCGGACCTTACTTCCGACCGCCACCCCGGACCTTACATCCGACCGCCACCCCGGACATTACTTACGACCGCCATCCCGGACCTTACTTCCGACCGCCACCCCGGCCCATGGTTCCGGCCGCCACCCAGTAAGTTGGTTCCGAACTCCACCCCGGACCTTGGTTCCGACCGCCACCCCGGACCTTGGTTCCGACCGCCACCCCAGAACGTGGTTCCCACCGCCACCCCTGACCTTGGTTCCGACCGCCACGCCGGACCTTGGTTCCGACCGCCACCCCGGACCTTGGTTCCGACTGCCAACCCCGGACCTTGGTTCCGACCGCGACCCCGGACCTTGGTTCCGACCGGCACCCCGGACCTTGGTTCCGACCGCCACCCTGGACCTTGGTTCCGACCGCCACCCTGGACATTGGATCCGACCGCCACCCCGGAACGTGGTTCCGACCGCGACCCCAGTCCTTGGTTCCAACCGCCACCCCGGACATTGGTTCCGACCGCCACCCCGGACCTTCGTTCCGACCGCCACCCCGGACCTTCGTTCCGACCGCCACCCCAGACCTTGGTTCCGACCAAGGTTCCGACCCCCACCACGGAACCTGGTTCCGACCGCCACCCCGGACCTTGGTTCCGACCGCCACCCCGGACCTTGGTTCCGACCGCCACCTCGGACCTTGGTTCCGACCGCCACCCCGCACCGTGGTTCCGAACGCCACCCCGGACCTTGGTTCCGACCGCCAATCCGGACCTTGGTTCCGACCGCCACGCCGGACCTTGGTTCCGACCGCCACCCCGGACCTTGGTTCCGACCGCCACCTCGGACCTTGGTTTCGACCGGCACCCTGCACCTTGGTTCCGACCGCCACCCCGGACCTTGGTTCCGACCGCCACCCCGGACCTTGGTTCCGAACGCAACCCCGGACCTTGGTTCCGACCGCCACCCCGGACCTTGGTTCCGACCACCACCTCGGACCTTGGTTCCGACCGCCAACCCGGACCTTACTTCCGACCGCCACCCTGGACCTAGATTCCGACCGCCACCCCGGACCTTACTTCCGACCGCCACCCTGGACCTAGATTCCGACCGCCACCCCGGACGTTACTTCCGACCGCCACCCCGGACCTTGATTCCGACCGCCAACCCGGACCTTACTTCCGACCGCCACCCCGGACCTTACATCCGACCGCCATCCCGGACCTTACTTACGACCGCCATCCCGGACCTTACTTCCGACCGCCACCCCGGCCCATGGTTCCGGCCGCCACCCAGTAAGTTGGTTCCGAACTCCACCCCGGACCTTGGTTCCGACCGCCACCCCGGACCTTGGTTCCGACCGCCACCCCAGAACTTGGTTCCCACCGCCACCCCTGACCTTGGTTCCGACCGCCACGCCGGACCTTGGTTCCGACCGCCACCCCAGAACGTGGTTCCCACCGCCACCCCTGACCTTGGTTCCGACCGCCACGCCGGACCTTGGTTCCGACCGCCACCCCGGACCTTGGTTCCGACTGCCAACCCCGGACCTTGGTTCCGACCGCGACCCCGGACCTTGGTTCCGACCGCCACCCCGGACCTTGGTTCTGACCGCCACCCTGGACGTTGGTTCAGACCGCCACCCCGGACCTTGGTTCCGACCGCCACCCCGTACCTTGGTTCCGACCGCCACCCCGGACCTTGGTTCCGACCGCCACCCCGGACCTTGGTTCCGTCCGCCACCCCGGACCTTCGTTCCGACCGCCACCCCAGACCTTGGTTCCGACCAAGGTTCCGACCCCCACCACGGAACTTGGGTCCGACCGCCACCCCGGACCTTGGTTCCGACCGCCACCCCGGACCTTGGTTCCGACCGCCACCTCGGACCTTGGCTCCGACCGCCACCCCGCACCGTGGTTCCGAACGCCACCCCGGACTTTGGTTCCGACCGCGACCACGGAACCTGGTTCCGACTGCCACACCGGACTTTGGTTCCGACCGCCACCCAGGACCTTGGTTCCGACCGCCATCTCGGACATTGGTTCCGACCGCCACCCCGGACCCTGGTTCCGACCGCCACCCCGGACCTTGGTTCAGAACGCCACCCCGGACCTTGGTTCCGTCGCCCCCCCGGCCTTGGTTCCGACCGCCACACCGGACCTTGGATCCGACCGCCAACCCGGACCTTGGTTCCGACCGCCACGCCGGACCTTGGTTCCGACCGCCAACCCGGACCTTGGTTCCGACCGCCAATTCGGACCTTGGTTTCGACCGGCACCCCGGACCTTGGTTCCGACCGCCACCCCTGACCTTGGTTCCGACCGCCACCCCGGACCTTGGTTCCGAACGCAACCCCGGACCTTGGTTCCGACCGCCACCCCGGACCTTGGTTCCGACCACCACCCCGGACCTTGATTCCGAACGCCACACCGGACCTTACTTCCGACCGCCACCCGGACCTTACTTCCGACCGCCACCCCGGACCTTGGTTCCGACCGCCACTCTGGACATTGGTTCCGACCGCCACCCCGGACCTTGGTTCTGACCGCCACCCTGGACGTTGGTTCAGACCGCCACCCCGGACCTTGGTTCCGACCGCCACCACGGAACTTGGTTCCGACCGCCACTCCGTCCTTGGTTCCGACCGCCACCCTGGACCTTGGTTCCGACCGCCACCCCGAACCTTTGTTCCGACCGCCACCCCGGACATTGGTTCCGACCGCCACCACGGAACCTGGTTCCGGCCGCCACCCCGGACTTTGCTTCCGACCGCCACCCCGGACCTTGGTTCCGACCGCCACCCCGGACCTTGGTTCCGACCGCCAAAACGGACCTTGGGTCCGAACGCCACCCCGGACCTTGGTTCCGACCGCCCCCCCGGACCTTGGTTCCGAACGGCACCCCGGAGTATGGTTCCGACCGACACCCCGGAACGTGGTTCCGACCGCCACCCAGGTCCTTGATTCCGACCGCCACCTCGGACCTTGGTTCCGAACACCACCCCGGACCTTGGTTCCGACCGCCACCCCGGACTTCACTTCCCACCGCCACCCCGGACCTTGTTTCCGACCGCCACCCCAGACCATGGTTCCGCCCACGACCCCGGACCTTTGTTTCGACCGCCAACCCGGACCATAGTTCCGACCACCGCCCCGGACCTTGGGTCCGACCGCCACCCCGGACCTTGATTCCGCCCGCCACCCCGGACCTTGATTCCGCCCGCCACCCCGGCCTTTGGAGTCGACCGCCACCCCGTAACATGGTTCCGAACGCCACACCGGACCTTGGTTCCGACCGTCACCCCGGACCTTGTTTCCGACCGCCACCCCAGAACGTGGTTCCCACCGCCACCCCTGACCTTGGTTCCGACCGCCACTCCTGACCTTGATTCCGAGCGCCCCCCCCGGACCTTGATTCCGAGCGCCCCCCCAGGACCTTGGTTCTGACCGCCACCACGGAACTTTGTTCCGACCACCACCCCGGACATTGGTTCCGACCACCACCCCGGACCTTGGTTCCGACCGCCACCCCGGACCTTGGTTCCGACTGCGCCTCGGACATTGGTTCCGACCCCCACCCCGGACATTGGTTCCGACCGCCACCCCGGACCTTGGTTCCGACCGCCACCCCGGACCTTGGTTCGCACCGCCACCCCGGACCTTGGTTCAGAACGCCACCCCGGAACTTGGTTCCGTCCGACCCCCAGGACCTTGGTTCCGACCGCCAACACGGAACCTGGTTCCGACCGCCACACTGGACTTTGGTTCCGACCGCCACCCTGGACCTTGGTTCCGACCGCCACCCCGGACCTTTGTTCCGACCGCCCCCCCGGACCTTGGTTCCGACCACCACCCCGGACCATGGTTCCGACCGCGACCCCGGAACGTGGTTCCGACCGCCACCCCGGACCTTGGTTCCGCCCGCCACCCCGGACCTTGGTTCCGATCACCACCACGGACATTGGTTCCGACCGCCACCCCGTAACTTGGTTCCGAACGCCACACCGGACCTTGGTTCCGACCGTCACCCCGGACCTTGGTTCCGACCGCCACCCCAGAACGTGGTTCCCACCGCCACCCCTGACCTTGGTTCCGACCGCCACTCCGGACCTTGATTCCGAGTGCCCCCCCCGGACCTTGATTCCCGAGCGCCCCCCCTGGACCTTGGTTCTGACCGCCACCACGGAACTTTGTTCCAACCACCACCCCGGACCTTGGTTCCGACCACCACCCCGGACCTTGGTTCCGACCGCCACCCCGGACCTTGGTTCCGACTGGCGCCTAGGACATTGGTTCCGACCCCCACCCCGGACATTGGTTCCGACCGCCACCCCGGACCTTGGTTCCGACCGCCATCGCGGACCTTGGTTCGGACCGCCACCCCGGACCTTGGTTCAGAACGCCACCCCGGACCTTGGTTCCGTCCGACCCCCAGGACCTTGGTTCCGACCGCCAACACGGAACCTGGTTCCGACCGCCACACTGGACTTTGGTTCCGACCGCCACCCTGGACCTTGGTTCCGACCGCCACCCCGGACCTTTGTTCCGACCGCCCCCCCGGACCTTGGTTCGGACCGTCACCCCGGACCATGGTTCCGACCGCCACCCCGGAACGTGGTTCCGACCGCCACCCCGGACATTGGTTCCGACCGCCACCCCGGACCTTGGTTCCGAACGCCACCGCGGACATTGGTTCCGACCGCCACCCCGGACCGTGGTTCCGACCACCACCCCGGACCTTGGTTCGGACCGCCACCCCGGACATGGGTTCCGACCGCCAACACGGACCTTGGTTCCGACCGCCACCCCAGACCTTGGTTCGGACCGCCACCCCGGTCCTTGGTTCAGAACGCCAACCCGGACCTTGGTTCCATCCGCCCCCCCGGACCTTGGTTCCGACCGCCACCCCGGACCTTGGTTCCGACCGCCACCCCGGACCTTGGTTCCGACCTACACCCCGGACCGTGGTTCCAACCGCCACCCCGGACCTTGGTTCCGACCGCCACCATGGACACTGGATTCGACGGCCACCCCGGAATGTGGTTCCGACCGCCACCCCGGTCCTTGGTTCCAACCGCCACTCCGGACCTTGGTTCCGACCGCCACCCCGGACCTTGGTTCCGACCGCCACGCCGGACCTTGGTTCCGACCGGCACCCCGGACCTTGGTTCCGACCGCCACCCCGGACCTTGGTTCCGACCGCCACCCCGGACCTTGGTTCCGACCGCCACCCCGGTCATTGGTTCCCACCGCCACCACGGAACTTGGTTCCGACCGCCACCCCGGACCTTGGTTCCGACCGCCACTCCGGACCTTGGTTCCGACCGCCACCCTGGACCTTGGTTCCGACCGCGACCCTGGACATTGGATCCGACCGCCACCCCGGAACGTGGTTCCTACCGCCACCCCAGTCCTTGGTTCCAACCGCCACCCCGGACCTTGGTTCCGACAGCCACACTGGACCTTGGTTCCGACCGCCACGCCGGACCTTGGTTCCGACCGCCACACCGGAACTTGGTTCCGACCGCCACCCCGGACCTTGGTTCCGACCGCCACCCTGGACCTTGGTTCCGACCGCCACCCCGGACCTTGGTTCCGACCGCCACCCCGGCCCTTGGTTCCGACCGCCACCCCGGACCGTGGTTCCGACCGCCACGCTGGACTTTGGTTCTGACCGCCACCACGGAACCTGGTTCCAACCGCCACACCGGACTTTGATTCCGACCGCCACCCAGGACCTTGGTTCCGACCGCCACCCCGGACCTTGGTTCCGACCGCCACCCCGGACCTTGGTTCCGACCGCCACCTCGGACATTGGTTCAATCCACCACCCCGGACATTGGTTCCGACCGCCAACACGGACCTTGGTTCCGACCGCCACCCCGGACCTTGGATTCTACCGCCACCCCGGACCTTGGTTCAGAACGCCACCCCGGACCTTGGTTCCGTCCGCCCCCCCGGACCTTGGTTCCGACCGCCACCCCGGACCTTGGTTCCGACCACCACCCCGGACCTTGGTTCCGACCGCCACCCCGGACCTTGGTTCCGACTGGCGCCTCGGACATTGGTTCCGACCCCCACCCCGGACATTGGTTCCGACCGGCACCCCGGACCTTGGTTCCCACCGCCATCGCGGACCTTGGTTCGGACCGCCACCCCGGACCTTGGTTCAGAACGCCACCCCGGACCTTGGTTCCGTCCGACCCCCAGGACCTTGGTTCCGACCGCCAACACGGAACCTGGTTCCGACCGCCACACTGGACTTTGGTTCCGACCGCCACCCTGGACCTTGGTTCCGACTGCCACCCCGGACCTTTGTTCCGACCGCCCCCCCGGACCTTGGATCGGACCGCCACCCCGGACCTTGGTTCCGACCGCCACCCCGGACCGTGGTTCCAACCGCCACCCCGGACCTTGGTTCCGACCGCCACCATGGACACTGGATCCGACGCCCACCCCGGAACGTGGTTCCGACCGCCACCCCGGTCCTTGGTTCCAACCGCCACTCCGGACCTTGGTTCCGACCGCCACCCCGGACCTTGGTTCCGACCGCCACGCCGGACCTTGGTTCCGACCGGCACCCCGGACCTTGGTTCCGACCGCCACCCCGGACCTTGGTTCCGACCGCCACCCCGGACCTTGGTTCCGACCGCCACCCCGGTCATTGGTTCCCACCGCCACCACGGAACTTGGTTCCGACCGCCACCCCGGACCTTGGTTCCGACCGCCACTCCGGACCTTGGTTCCGACCGCCACCCTGGACCTTGGTTCCGACCGCCACCCTGGACATTGGATCCGACCGCCACCCCGGAACGTGGTTCCTACCGCCACCCCAGTCCTTGGTTCCAACCGCCACTCCGGACCTTGGTTCCGACAGCCACACCGGACCTTGGTTTCGACCGCCACGCCGGACCTTGGTTCCGACCGCCACCCCGGACCTTGGTTCCGACCGCCACCCCGGTCCTTGGTTCCGTCCGCCACCCTGGACCTTGGATCCGACCGCCACCCCGGACATTGGTTCCGACCGCCACCACGGAACTTGGTTCCGACTGCCACCCCGGACCTTGGTTCCGACCGCCACCCTGGACCTTGGTTCCGACCGCCACCCCGGCCCTTGGTTCCGACCGCCACCCCGGACCTTGGATCCGACCGCCACCCCGGACCGTGGTTCCGACCGCCACCCTGGACTTTGGTTCCGACCGCCACCACGGAACCTGGTTCCGACCGCCACACCGGACTTTGGTTCCGACCGCCACCCAGGACCTTGGTTCCGAGCGCCACCCTGGACCATGGTTCCGACCGCCACCCCGGACCTTGGTTCCGACCGCCACCTCGGACATTGGTTCCAACCACCACCCCGGACATTGGTTCCGACCGCCAACACGGACCTTGGTTCCGACCGCCACCCCGGACCTTGGATCCGACCGCCACCCCGGACCTTGGTTCAGAACGCCAACCCGGACCTTGGTTCCGTCCGCCCCCCCCGGACGTTGGTTCCGACCGCCACCCCGGACCTTGGTTCCGACCGCCGCCCCGGAACGTGGTTCCGACCGCCACCCCGGTCCTTGGTTCCAACCGCCACCCCGGACCTTGGTTCCGACCGCCAACACGGACCTTGGTTCCGACCGCCACGCCGGACCTTGGTTCCGACCGCCACCTCGGACCTTGGTTTCGACCGGCACCCTGCACCTTGGTTCCGACCGCCACCCCGGACCTTGGTTCCGACCGCCACCCCGGACCTTGGTTCCAAACGCAACCCCGGACCTTGGTTCCGACCGCCACCCCGGACCTTGGTTCCGACCACCACCTCGGACCTTGGTTCCGACCGCCACCCCGGACCTTACTTCCGACCGCCACCCTGGACCTAGATTCCGACCGCCACCCCGGACCTTACTTCCGACCGCCACCCCGGTCGTTGGTTCCGACCGCCACCCCGGACGTTACTTCCGACCGCCACCCCGGACCTTGATTCCGACCGCCAACCCGGACCTTACTTCTGACCGCCACCCCGGACCTTTCTTCCGACCGCCACCCCGGACCTTACTTACGACCGCCATCCCGGACCTTACTTCCGACCGCCACCCCGGCCCATGGTTCCGGCCGCCACCCAGTAAGTTGGTTCCGAACTCCACCCCGGACCTTGGTTCCGACCGCCACCCCGGACCTTGGTTCCGACCGCCACCCCAGAACGTGGTTCCCACCGCCACCCCTGACCTTGGTTCCGACCGCCACGCCGGACCTTGGTTCCGACTGCCACCCCGGACATTGGTTCCGACCGCCAACCCCGGACCTTGGTTCCGACCGCGACCCCGGACCTTGGTTCCGACCGGCACCCCGGACCTTGGTTCCGACCGCCACCCTGGACCTTGGTTCCGACCGCCACCCTGGACATTGGATCCGGCCGCCACCACGGAACGTGGTTCCAACCGCGACCCCAGTCCTTGGTTCCAACCGCCACCCCGGACCTTGGCTCCGACCGCCACCCCGGACCATGGTTCCGACCGCCTCCCACTAAGTTGGTTCCGAACTCCACCTCGGACCTTGGTTCCGACCGCCACCTCGGACCTTGGTTCCGACCGCCACCCCGCACCGTGGTTCCGAACGCCACCCCGGACTTTGGTTCCGACCGCCACCACGGAACCTGGTTCCGACCGCCACACCGGACTTTGGTTCCGACCGCCACCCAGGACCTTGGTTCCGACTGCCATCTCGGACATTGGTTCCGACCGCCACCCCGGACATTGGTTCCGACCGCCAACCCGGACCTTGGTTCCGACCGCCACTCCGGACCTTGGTTCCGACCGCCACCCCGCACCTTGGTTCAGAACGCCACCCCAGACCTTGGTTCCGTCCGCCCCCCCGGACCTTGGTTCCGACCGCCATACCGGACCTTGGATCCGACCGCCGCCCCGGAACGTGGTTCCGACCGCCACCCCGGACCATGGTTCCGACCGCCTCCCACTAAGTTGGTTCCGAACTCCACCTCGGACCTTGGTTCCGACCGCCACCTCGGACCTTGGTTCCGACCGCCACAGCGCACCGTGGTTCTGAACGCCACCCCGGACTTTGGTTCCGACCGCCACCACGGAACCTGGTTCCGACCGCCACACCGGACTTTGGTTCCGACCGCCACCCAGGACCTTGGTTCCGACTGCCATCTCGGACATTGGTTCCGACCGCCACCCCGGACATTGGTTCCGACCGCCAACCCGGACCTTGGTTCCGACCGCCACTCCGGACCTTGGTTCCGACCGCCACCCCGGACCTTGGTTCAGAACGCCACCCCAGACCTTGGTTCCGTCCGCCCCCTCGGACCTTGGTTCCGACCGCCACACCGGACCTTGGATCCGACCGCCGCCCCGGAACGTGGTTCCGACCGCCACCCCGTTAATTGGTTCCAACCGCCACCCCGGACCTTGGTTCCGACCGCCAACCCGGACCTTGGTTCCGACCGCCACTCCGGACCTTGGTTCCGTCCGCCACCCCGGACCTTGGTTCCGACCGCCAATTCGGACCTTGGTTTCGACCGGCACCCCGGACCTTGGTTCCGACCGCCACCCCTGATCTTGGTTCCGACCGCCACCCCGGACCTTGGTTCCGAACGCAACCCCGGACCTTGGTTCCGACCGCCACCCCAGACCTTGGTTCCGACCAAGGTTCCGACCGCCAGACGGTCCTTGGTTCCAACCGCCACCCCGGACCTTGGTTCCGACCGCCACGCCGGACCTTGGTTCCGTCCGCCACCCCGGACCTTGGTTCCGACCGCCAATTCGGACCTTGGTTTCGACCGGCACCCCGGACCTTGGTTCCGACCGCCACCACGGACCTTGGTTCCGAACCCAACCCCGGACCTTGGTTCCGACCGCCACCCCGGACCTTGGTTCCAACCACCACCCCGGACCTTGGTTCCGACCGCCACCCCGGACGTTACTTCCTACCGCCACCCCGGACCTTTATTCCGACCGCCACCCCGGACCTTACTTCCGACCGCCACCCCGGACCTAACTTCCGACCGCCACCCCGGACATTGGTTCCGACCGCCACTCTGGACATTGGTTCCGACCGCCACCCCGGACCTTGGTTCTGACCGCCACCCTGGACGTTGGTTCAGACCGCCACCCCGGACCTTGGTTCCGACCGCCACCACGGAACTTGGTTCCGACCGCCACTCCGTCCTTGGTTCCGACCGCCACCATGGACCTTGGTTCCGACCGCCACCCCGAACCTTGGTTCCGACCGCCTCCCCGGACATTGGTTGCGACCGCCACCACGGAACCTGGTTCCGGCCGCCACCCCGGACTTTGCTTCCGACCGCCACCCCGGACCTTGGTTCCGACCGCCACCCCGGACCTTGGTTCCGACCGCCAAAACGGACCTTGGGTCCGAACGCCACCCCGGACCTTGGTTCCGAGAGCCCCCCCGGACCTTGGTTCCGAACGGCACCCCGGAGCATGGTTCCGACCGCCACCTCGGACCTTGGTTCCGAACACCACCCCGGACCTTGGTTCCGACCGCCACCCCGGACTTCACTTCCCACCGCCACCCTGGACCTTGTTTCCGACCGCCACCCCAGACCATGGTTCTGCCCACGACCCCGGACCTTTGTTTCGACCGCCAACCCGGACCATAGTTCCGACCAACGCCCCGGACCTTGGGTCCGACCGCCACCCCGGACCTTGATTCCGCCCGCCACCCCGGACCTTGATTCCGCCCGCCACACCGGCCTTTGGATTCGACCGCCACCCCGTAACTTGGTTCCGAACGCCACACCGGACCTTGGTTCCGACCGTCACCCCGGACCTTGGTTCCGACCGCCACCCCAGAACGTGGTTCCCACCGCCACCCCTGACCTTGGTTCCGACCGCCACTCCGGACCTTGATTCCGAGCGTCCCCCCCGGACCTTGATTCCGAGCGCCCCCCCTGGACCTTGGTTCTGACCGCCACCACGGAACTTTGTTCCGACCACCACCCCGGACCATGGTTCCGACCACCACCCCGGACCTTGGTTCCGACCGCCACCCCGGACCTTGGTTCCCACTGGCGCCTCGGACATTGGTTCCGACCCCCACCACGGACATTGGTTCCGACCGCCACCCCGGACCTTGGTTCCGACCGCCACCCCGGACGTTGGTTCGCACCGCCACCCCGGACCTTGGTTCAGAACGCCACCCCGGACCTTGGTTCCGTCCGACCCCCAGGACCTTGGTTCCGACCGCCAACACGGAACCTGGTTCCGACCGCCACACTGGACTTTGGTTCCGACCGCCACCCTGGACCTTGGTTCCGACCGCCACCCCGGACCTTTGTTCCGACCGCCCCCCCGGACCTTGGTTCCGACCGCCACCCCGGACCATGGTTCCGACCGCGACCCCGGAACGTGGTTCCGACCGCCACCCCGGACCTTGGTTCCGCCCGCCACCCCGGACCTTGGTTCCGACCACCACCTCGGACATTGGTTCCGACCGCCACCCCGTAACTTGGTTCCGAACGCCACACCGGACCTTGGTTCCGACCGTCACCCCGGACCTTGGTTCCGACCGCCACCCCAGAACGTGGTTCCCACCGCCACCCCTGACCTTGGTTCCGACCGCCACTCCGGACCTTGATTCCGAGCGCCCCCCCCGGACCTTGATTCCGAGCGCCCCCCCTGGACCTTGGTTCTGACCGCCACCACGGAACTTTGTTCCGACCACCACCCCGGACCTTGGTTCCGACCACCACCCCGGACCTTGGTTCCGACCGCCACCCCGGACCTTGGTTCCGACTGGCGCCTTGGACATTGGTTCCGACCCCCACCCCGGACATTGGTTCCGACCGCCACCCAGGACCTTGGTTCCGACTGCCATCTCGGACATTGGTTCCGACCGCCACCCCGGACATTGGTTCCGACCGCCAACCCGGACCTTGGTTCCGACCGCCACTCCGGACCTTGGTTCCGACCGCCACCCCGGACCTTGGTTCAGAACGCCACCCCAGACCTTGGTTCCGTCCGCCCCCTCGGACCTTGGTTCCGACCGCCACACCGGACCTTGGATCCGACCGCCGCCCCGGAACGTGGTTCCGACCGCCACCCCGTTAATTGGTTCCAACCGCCACCCCGGACCTTGGTTCCGACCGCCAACCCGGACCTTGGTTCCGACCGCCACTCCGGACCTTGGTTCCGTCCGCCACCCCGGACCTTGGTTCCGACCGCCAATTCGGACCTTGGTTTCGACCGGCACCCCGGACCTTGGTTCCGACCGCCACCCCTGATCTTGGTTCCGACCGCCACCCCGGACCTTGGTTCCGAACGCAACCCCGGACCTTGGTTCCGACCGCCACCCCAGACCTTGGTTCCGACCAAGGTTCCGACCGCCAGACGGTCCTTGGTTCCAACCGCCACCCCGGACCTTGGTTCCGACCGCCACGCCGGACCTTGGTTCCGTCCGCCACCCCGGACCTTGGTTCCGACCGCCAATTCGGACCTTGGTTTCGACCGGCACCCCGGACCTTGGTTCCGACCGCCACCACGGACCTTGGTTCCGAACCCAACCCCGGACCTTGGTTCCGACCGCCACCCCGGACCTTGGTTCCAACCACCACCCCGGACCTTGGTTCCGACCGCCACCCCGGACGTTACTTCCTACCGCCACCCCGGACCTTTATTCCGACCGCCACCCCGGACCTTACTTCCGAACGCCACCCCGGACCTAACTTCCGACCGCCACCCCGGACATTGGTTCCGACCGCCACTCTGGACATTGGTTCCGACCGCCACCCCGGACCTTGGTTCTGACCGCCACCCTGGACGTTGGTTCAGACCGCCACCCCGGACCTTGGTTCCGACCGCCACCACGGAACTTGGTTCCGACCGCCACTCCGTCCTTGGTTCCGACCGCCACCATGGACCTTGGTTCCGACCGCCACCCCGAACCTTGGTTCCGACCGCCTCCCCGGACATTGGTTGCGACCGCCACCACGGAACCTGGTTCCGGCCGCCACCCCGGACTTTGCTTCCGACCGCCACCCCGGACCTTGGTTCCGACCGCCACCCCGGACCTTGGTTCCGACCGCCAAAACGGACCTTGGGTCCGAACGCCACCCCGGACCTTGGTTCCGACAGCCCCCCCGGACCTTGGTTCCGAACGGCACCCCGGAGCATGGTTCCGACCGCCACCTCGGACCTTGGTTCCGAACACCACCCCGGACCTTGGTTCCGACCGCCACCCCGGACTTCACTTCCCACCGCCACCCTGGACCTTGTTTCCGACCGCCACCCCAGACCATGGTTCTGCCCACGACCCCGGACCTTTGTTTCGACCGCCAACCCGGACCATAGTTCCGACCAACGCCCCGGACCTTGGGTCCGACCGCCACCCCGGACCTTGATTCCGCCCGCCACCCCGGACCTTGATTCCGCCCGCCACACCGGCCTTTGGATTCGACCGCCACCCCGTAACTTGGTTCCGAACGCCACACCGGACCTTGGTTCCGACCGTCACCCCGGACCTTGGTTCCGACCGCCACCCCAGAACGTGGTTCCCACCGCCACCCCTGACCTTGGTTCCGACCGCCACTCCGGACCTTGATTCCGAGCGTCCCCCCCGGACCTTGATTCCGAGCGCCCCCCCTGGACCTTGGTTCTGACCGCCACCACGGAACTTTGTTCCGACCACCACCCCGGACCATGGTTCCGACCACCACCCCGGACCTTGGTTCCGACCGCCACCCCGGACCTTGGTTCCCACTGGCGCCTCGGACATTGGTTCCGACCCCCACCACGGACATTGGTTCCGACCGCCACCCCGGACCTTGGTTCCGACCGCCACCCCGGACGTTGGTTCGCACCGCCACCCCGGACCTTGGTTCAGAACGCCACCCCGGACCTTGGTTCCGTCCGACCCCAGGACCTTGGTTCCGACCGCCAACACGGAACCTGGTTCCGACCGCCACACTGGACTTTGGTTCCGACCGCCACCCTGGACCTTGGTTCCGACCGCCACCCCGGACCTTTGTTCCGACCGCCCCCCCGGACCTTGGTTCCGACCGCCACCCCGGACCATGGTTCCGACCGCGACCCCGGAACGTGGTTCCGACCGCCACCCCGGACCTTGGTTCCGCCCGCCACCCCGGACCTTGGTTCCGACCACCACCTCGGACATTGGTTCCGACCGCCACCCCGTAACTTGGTTCCGAACGCCACACCGGACCTTGGTTCCGACCGTCACCCCGGACCTTGGTTCCGACCGCCACCCCAGAACGTGGTTCCCACCGCCACCCCTGACCTTGGTTCCGACCGCCACTCCGGACCTTGATTCCGAGCGCCCCCCCCGGACCTTGATTCCGAGCGCCCCCCCTGGACCTTGGTTCTGACCGCCACCACGGAACTTTGTTCCGACCACCACCCCGGACCTTGGTTCCGACCACCACCCCGGACCTTGGTTCCGACCGCCACCCCGGACCTTGGTTCCGACTGGCGCCTTGGACATTGGTTCCGACCCCCACCCCGGACATTGGTTCCGACCGCCACCCAGGACCTTGGTTCCGACTGCCATCTCGGACATTGGTTCCGACCGCCACCCCGGACATTGGTTCCGACCGCCAACCCGGACCTTGGTTCCGACCGCCACTCCGGACCTTGGTTCCGACCGCCACCCCGGACCTTGGTTCAGAACGCCACCCCAGACCTTGGTTCCGTCCGCCCCCTCGGACCTTGGTTCCGACCGCCACACCGGACCTTGGATCCGACCGCCGCCCCGGAACGTGGTTCCGACCGCCACCCCGTTAATTGGTTCCAACCGCCACCCCGGACCTTGGTTCCGACCGCCAACCCGGACCTTGGTTCCGACCGCCACTCCGGACCTTGGTTCCGTCCGCCACCCCGGACCTTGGTTCCGACCGCCAATTCGGACCTTGGTTTCGACCGGCACCCCGGACCTTGGTTCCGACCGCCACCCCTGATCTTGGTTCCGACCGCCACCCCGGACCTTGGTTCCGAACGCAACCCCGGACCTTGGTTCCGACCGCCACCCCAGACCTTGGTTCCGACCAAGGTTCCGACCGCCAGACGGTCCTTGGTTCCAACCGCCACCCCGGACCTTGGTTCCGACCGCCACGCCGGACCTTGGTTCCGTCCGCCACCCCGGACCTTGGTTCCGACCGCCAATTCGGACCTTGGTTTCGACCGGCACCCCGGACCTTGGTTCCGACCGCCACCACGGACCTTGGTTCCGAACCCAACCCCGGACCTTGGTTCCGACCGCCACCCCGGACCTTGGTTCCAACCACCACCCCGGACCTTGGTTCCGACCGCCACCCCGGACGTTACTTCCTACCGCCACCCCGGACCTTTATTCCGACCGCCACCCCGGACCTTACTTCCGAACGCCACCCCGGACCTAACTTCCGACCGCCACCCCGGACATTGGTTCCGACCGCCACTCTGGACATTGGTTCCGACCGCCACCCCGGACCTTGGTTCTGACCGCCACCCTGGACGTTGGTTCAGACCGCCACCCCGGACCTTGGTTCCGACCGCCACCACGGAACTTGGTTCCGACCGCCACTCCGTCCTTGGTTCCGACCGCCACCATGGACCTTGGTTCCGACCGCCACCCCGAACCTTGGTTCCGACCGCCTCCCCGGACATTGGTTGCGACCGCCACCACGGAACCTGGTTCCGGCCGCCACCCCGGACTTTGCTTCCGACCGCCACCCCGGACCTTGGTTCCGACCGCCACCCCGGACCTTGGTTCCGACCGCCAAAACGGACCTTGGGTCCGAACGCCACCCCGGACCTTGGTTCCGACAGCCCCCCCGGACCTTGGTTCCGAACGGCACCCCGGAGCATGGTTCCGACCGCCACCTCGGACCTTGGTTCCGAACACCACCCCGGACCTTGGTTCCGACCGCCACCCCGGACTTCACTTCCCACCGCCACCCTGGACCTTGTTTCCGACCGCCACCCCAGACCATGGTTCTGCCCACGACCCCGGACCTTTGTTTCGACCGCCAACCCGGACCATAGTTCCGACCAACGCCCCGGACCTTGGGTCCGACCGCCACCCCGGACCTTGATTCCGCCCGCCACCCCGGACCTTGATTCCGCCCGCCACACCGGCCTTTGGATTCGACCGCCACCCCGTAACTTGGTTCCGAACGCCACACCGGACCTTGGTTCCGACCGTCACCCCGGACCTTGGTTCCGACCGCCACCCCAGAACGTGGTTCCCACCGCCACCCCTGACCTTGGTTCCGACCGCCACTCCGGACCTTGATTCCGAGCGTCCCCCCCGGACCTTGATTCCGAGCGCCCCCCCTGGACCTTGGTTCTGACCGCCACCACGGAACTTTGTTCCGACCACCACCCCGGACCATGGTTCCGACCACCACCCCGGACCTTGGTTCCGACCGCCACCCCGGACCTTGGTTCCCACTGGCGCCTCGGACATTGGTTCCGACCCCCACCACGGACATTGGTTCCGACCGCCACCCCGGACCTTGGTTCCGACCGCCACCCCGGACGTTGGTTCGCACCGCCACCCCGGACCTTGGTTCAGAACGCCACCCCGGACCTTGGTTCCGTCCGACCCCCAGGACCTTGGTTCCGACCGCCAACACGGAACCTGGTTCCGACCGCCACACTGGACTTTGGTTCCGACCGCCACCCTGGACCTTGGTTCCGACCGCCACCCCGGACCTTTGTTCCGACCGCCCCCCCGGACCTTGGTTCCGACCGCCACCCCGGACCATGGTTCCGACCGCGACCCCGGAACGTGGTTCCGACCGCCACCCCGGACCTTGGTTCCGCCCGCCACCCCGGACCTTGGTTCCGACCACCACCTCGGACATTGGTTCCGACCGCCACCCCGTAACTTGGTTCCGAACGCCACACCGGACCTTGGTTCCGACCGTCACCCCGGACCTTGGTTCCGACCGCCACCCCAGAACGTGGTTCCCACCGCCACCCCTGACCTTGGTTCCGACCGCCACTCCGGACCTTGATTCCGAGCGCCCCCCCCGGACCTTGATTCCGAGCGCCCCCCCTGGACCTTGGTTCTGACCGCCACCACGGAACTTTGTTCCGACCACCACCCCGGACCTTGGTTCCGACCACCACCCCGGACCTTGGTTCCGACCGCCACCCCGGACCTTGGTTCCGACTGGCGCCTTGGACATTGGTTCCGACCCCCACCCCGGACATTGGTTCCGACCGCCACACCGGACCTTGGTTCCGACCGCCATCCCGGACCTTGGTTCGGACCGCCACCCCGGACCTTGGTTCAGAACGCCACCCCGGACCTTGGTTCCGTCCGACCCCCAGGACCTTGTTTCCGACCGCCAACACGGAACCTGGTTCCGACCGCCACACTGGACTTTGGTTCCGACCGCCACCCTGGACCTTGGTTCCGACCGCCACCCCGGACCTTTGTTCCGACCGCCCCCCCGGACCTTGGTTCGGACCGCCACCCCGGACCTTGGTTCCGACTGGCGCCTCGGACATTGGTTCCGACCCCCACCCCGTACATTGGTTCCGACCGCCACCCCGGACCTTGGTTCCGAACGCAACCCCGGACCTTGGTTCCGACCGCCACCCCGGACCTTGGTTCCGACCACCACCCCGGACCTTGGTTCCGACCGCCATCCCGGACGTTACTTCCGACCGCCACCCCGGACCTTGATTCCGACCGCCACCCCGGACCTCACTTCCGACCGCCACCCCGGACCTAACTTCCGACCGCCACCCCGGACCTTGGTTCCGACCGCCACTCTGGACATTGGTTCCGACCGCCACCCCGGACCTTGGTTCTGACCGCCACCCTGGACGTTGGTTCAGACCGCCACCCCGGACCTTGGTTCCGACCGCCACCACGGAACTTGGTTCCGACCGCCACTCCGTCCTTGGTTCCGACCGCCACCCTGGACCTTGGTTCCGACCGCCACCCCGAACCTTGGTTCCGACCGCCACCCCGGACATTGGTTCCGACCGCCACCACGGAACCTGGATCCGGCCGCCACCCCGGACTTTGCTTCCGACCGCCACCCCGGACCTTGGTTCCGACCGCCACCCCGGACCTTGGTTCCGACCGCCAAAACGGACCTTGGGTCCGAACGCCACCCCGGACCTTGGTTCCGACCGCCCCCCCGGACCTTGGTTCCGAACGGCACCCCGGAGCATGGTTCCGACCGCCACCCCGGAACGTGGTTCCGACCGCCACCCAGGTCCTTGGTTCCGACCGCCACCTCGGACCTTGGTTCCGAACACCACCCCGGACCTTGGTTCCGACCGCCACCCCGGACTTCACTTCCCACCGCCACCCCGGACCTTGTTTCCGACCGCCACCCCAGACCATGGTTCTGCCCAAGACCCCGGACCTTTGTTTCGACCGCCAACCCGGACCATAGTTCCGACCGCCACCCCGGACCTTGGGTCCGACCGCCACCCCGGACCTTGATTCCGCCCGCCACCCCGGACCTTGATTCCGCCCGCCACCCCGGCCTTTGGATTCGACCGCCACCCCGTAACTTGGTTCCGAACGCCACACCGGACCTTGGTTCCGACCGTCACCCCGGACCTTGGTTCCGACCGCCACCCCAGAACGTGGTTCCGACCGCCACCCCTGACCTTGGTTCCGACCGCCACTCCGGACCTTGATTCCGAGCGCCCCCCCCGGACCTTGATTCCGAGCGCGCCCCCTGGACCTTGGTTCTGACCGCCACCACGGAACTTTGTTCCGACCACCACCCCGGACCTTGGTTCCGACCATCACCCCGGACCTTGGTTCCGACCGCCAGCCCGGACCTTGGTTCCCACTGGCGCCTCGGACATTGGTTCCGACCCCCACCACGGACATTGGTTCCGACCGCCTCCCTGGACCTTGGTTCCGACCGCCACCCCGAACCTTGGTTCCGACCGCCACCCCGGACATTGGTTCCGACCGCCACCACGGAACCTGGATCCGGCCGCCACCCCGGACTTTGCTTCCGACCGCCACCCCGGACCTTGGTTCCGACCGCCACCCCGGACCTTGGTTCCGACCGCCAAAACGGACCTTGGGTCCGAACGCCACCCCGGACCTTGGTTCCGACCGCCCCCCCGGACCTTGGTTCCGAACGGCACCCCGGAGCATGGTTCCGACCGCCACCCCGGAACGTGGTTCCGACCGCCACCCAGGTCCTTGGTTCCGACCGCCACCTCGGACCTTGGTTCCGAACACCACCCCGGACCTTGGTTCCGACCGCCACCCCGGACTTCACTTCCCACCGCCACCCCGGACCTTGTTTCCGACCGCCACCCCAGACCATGGTTCTGCCCAAGACCCCGGACCTTTGTTTCGACCGCCAACCCGGACCATAGTTCCGACCGCCACCCCGTAACTTGGTTCCGAACGCCACACCGGACCTTGGTTCCGACCGTCACCCCGGACCTTGGTTCCGACCGCCACCCCAGAACGTGGTTCCGACCGCCACCCCTGACCTTGGTTCCGACCGCCACTCCGGACCTTGATTCCGAGCGCCCCCCCCGGACCTTGATTCCGAGCGCGCCCCCTGGACCTTGGTTCTGACCGCCACCACGGAACTTTGTTCCGACCACCACCCCGGACCTTGGTTCCGACCATCACCCCGGACCTTGGTTCCGACCGCCACCCCGGACCTTGGTTCCCACTGGCGCCTCGGACATTGGTTCCGACCCCCACCACGGACATTGGTTCCGACCGCCTCCCCGGACCTTGGTTCCGACCGCCACCCCGGACCTTGGTTCGCACCGCCACCCCGGACCTTGGTTCAGAACGCCACCCCGGACCTTGGTTCCGACCGCCACCCCGGACCTTGGTTCCCACTGGCGCCTCGGACATTGGTTCCGACCCCCACCACGGACATTGGTTCCGACCGCCTCCCCGGACCTTGGTTCCGACCGCCACCCCGGACCTTGGTTCGCACCGCCACCCCGGACCTTGGTTCCGACCGCCACCCCGGACCTTGGTTCGCACCGCCACCCCGGACCTTGGATCCGACCGCCACCCCGGACCGTGGTTCCGACCGCCACCCTGGACTTTGGTTCCGACCGCCACCACGGAACCTGGTTCCGACCGCCACACCGGACTTTGGTTCCGACCGCCACCCAGGACCTTAGTTCCGAGCGCCACCCCGGACCATGGTTCCGACCGCCACCCCGGACCTTGGTTCCGACCGCCACCTCGGACATTGGTTCCAACCACCACCCCGGACATTGGTTCCGACCGCCAACACGGACCTTGGTTCCGACCGCCACCCCGGACCTTGGATCCGACCGCCACCCCGGACCTTGGTTCAGAACGCCAACCCGGACCTTGGTTCCGTCCGCCCCCCCGGACGTTGGTTCCGACCGCCACCCCGGACCTTGGTTCCGACCGCCGCCCCGGAACGTGGTTCCGACCGCCACCCCGGTCCTTGGTTCCCACCGCCACCCCGGACCTTGGTTCCGACCGCAACCACGGAACCTGGTTCCGACCGCCACACCGGACTTTGGTTCCGACCGCCACCCCGGACCTTGGTTCCGACTGCCACCCCGGACCTTGGTTCCTACCGCCACCCCGGACCTTGGTTCCGACCGCCACCTCGGACATTGGTTCCGACCGCCACCCCGGACATTGGTTCCGACCGCCACCCCGGACCTTGGTTTCGTCCGCCCCCCCGGACCTTGGTTCCTACCGCCACCCCGGACCTTGGTTCCGACCACCGCCCCGGATCGTGGTTCCGACCGCCACCCCGGTCCTTGGTTCCAACCGCCACCCCGGACCTTGGTTCCGACCGCCAACACGGACCTTGGTTCCGACCGCCACGCCGGACCTTGGTTCCGACCGCCACCTCGGACCTTGGTTTCGACCGGCACCCTGCACCTTGGTTCCGACCGCCACCCCGGACCTTGGTTCCGACCGCCACCCCGGACCTTGGTTCCAAACGCAACCCCGGACCTTGCTTCCGACCGCCACCCCGGACCTTACTTCCGACCGCCACCCTGGACCTAGATTCCGACCGCCACCCCGGACCTTACTTCCGACCGCCACCCCGGACGTTACTTCCGACCGCCACCCCGGACCTTGATTCCGACCGCCAACCCGGACCTTACTTCTGACCGCCACCCCGGACCTTACTTCCGACCGCCACCCCGGACCTTACTTACGACCGCCATCCCGGACCTTACTTCCGACCGCCACCCCGGCCCATGGTTCCGGCCGCCACCCAGTAAGTTGGTTCCGAACTCCACCCCGGACCTTGGTTCCGACCGCCACCCCGGACCTTGGTTCCGACCACCACCTCGGACCTTGGTTCCGACCGCCACCCCGGACCTTACTTCCGACCGCCACCCTGGACCTAGATTCCGACCGCCACCCCGGACCTTACTTCCGACCGCCACCCCGGACGTTACTTCCGACCGCCACCCCGGACCTTGATTCCGACCGCCAACCCGGACCTTACTTCTGACCGCCACCCCGGACCTTACTTCCGACCGCCACCCCGGACCTTACTTACGACCGCCATCCCGGACCTTACTTCCGACCGCCACCCCGGCCCATGGTTCCGGCCGCCACCCAGTAAGTTGGTTCCGAACTCCACCCCGGACCTTGGTTCCGTCCGCCACCCCGGACCTTGGTTCCGACCGCCACCCCAGAACGTGGTTCCCACCGCCACCCCGGACCTTGGTTCCGACCGCCACGCCGGACCTTGGTTCCGACCGCCACCCCGGACCTTGGTTCCGACCGCCAACCCCGGACCTTGGTTCCGACCGCGACCCCGGACCTTGGTTCCGACCGGCACCCCGGACCTTGGTTCCGACCGCCACCCTGGACCTTGGTTCCGACCGCCACCCTGGACATTGGATCCGGCCGCCACCACGGAACGTGGTTCCAACCGCGACCCCAGTCCTTGGTTCCAACCGCCACCCCGGACCTTGGTACCGACAGCCACCCCGGACCTTGGATCCGACCGCCACCCCGGACCATGGTTCCGACCGCCTCCCACTAAGTTGGTTCCGAACTCCACCTCGGACCTTGGTTCCGACCGCCACCTCGGACCTTGGTTCCGACCGCCACCCCGCACCGTGGTTCCGAACGCCACCCCGGACTTTGGTTCCGACCGCCACCACGGAACCTGGTTCCGACCGCCACACCGGACATTGGTTCCGACCGCCACCCAGGACCTTGGTTCCGACTGCCATCTCGGACATTGGTTCCGACCGCCACCCCGGACATTGGTTCCGACCGCCAACCCGGACCTTGGTTCCGACCGCCACTCCGGACCTTGGTTCCGACCGCCACCCCGCACCTTGGTTCAGAACGCCACCCCAGACCTTGGTTCCGTCCGCCCCCCCGGACCTTGGTTCCGACCGCCACACCGGACCTTGGATCCGACCGCCGCCCCGGAACGTGGTTCCGACCGCCACCCCGGACCATGGTTCCGACCGCCTCCCACTAAGTTGGTTCCGAACTCCACCTCGGACCTTGGTTCCGACCGCCACCTCGGACCTTGGTTCCGACCGCCACAGCGCACCGTGGTTCTGAACGCCACCCCGGACTTTGGTTCCGACCGCCACCACGGAACCTGGTTCCGACCGCCACACCGGACTTTGGTTCCGACCGCCACCCAGGACCTTGGTTCCGACTGCCATCTCGGACATTGGTTCCGACCGCCACCCCGGACATTGGTTCCGACCGCCAACCCGGACCTTGGTTCCGACCGCCACTCCGGACCTTGGTTCCGACCGCCACCCCGGACCTTGGTTCAGAACGCCACCCCAGACCTTGGTTCCGTCCGCCCCCTCGGACCTTGGTTCCGACCGCCACACCGGACCTTGGATCCGACCGCCGCCCCGGAACGTGGTTCCGACCGCCACCCCGTTCCTTGGTTCCAACCGCCACCCCGGACCTTGGTTCCGACCGCCAACCCGGACCTTGGTTCCGACCGCCACTCCGGACCTTGGTTCCGTCCGCCACCCCGGACCTTGGTTCCGACCGCCAATTCGGACCTTGGTTTCGACCGGCACCCCGGACCTTGGTTCCGACCGCCACCCCTGATCTTGGTTCCGACCGCCACCCCGGACCTTGGTTCCGAACGCAACCCCGGACCTTGGTTCCGACCGCCACCCCAGACCTTGGTTCCGACCAAGGTTCCGACCGCCACCCCGGTCCTTGGTTCCAACCGCCACCCCGGACCTTGGTTCCGACCGCCACGCCGGACCTTGGTTCCGTCCGCCACCCCGAACCTTGGTTCCGACCGCCAATTCGGACCTTGGTTTCGACCGGCACCCCGGACCTTGGTTCCGACCGCCACCACGGACCTTGGTTCCGAACCCAACCCCGGACCTTGGTTCCGACCGCCACCCCGGACCTTGGTTCCGACCACCACCCCGGACCTTGGTTCCGACCGCCACCCCGGACGTTACTTCCGACCGCCACCCCGGACCTTTATTCCGACCGCCACCCCGGACCTTACTTCCGACCGCCACCCCGGACCTAACTTCCGACCGCCACCCCGGACCTTGGTTCCGACCGCCACTCTGGACATTGGTTCCGACCGCCACCCCGGACCTTGGTTCTGACCGCCACCCTGGACGTTGGTTCAGACCGCCACCCCGGACCTTGGTTCCGACCGCCACCACGGAACTTGGTTCCGACCGCCACTCCGTCCTTGGTTCCGACCGCCACCATGGACCTTGGTTCCGACCGCCACCCCGAACCTTGGTTCCGACCGCCTCCCCGGACATTGGTTGCGACCGCCACCACGGAACCTGGTTCCGGCCGCCACCCCGGACTTTGCTTCCGACCGCCACCCCGGACCTTGGTTCCGACCGCCACCCCGGACCTTGGTTCCGACCGCCTAAACGGACCTTGGGTCCGAACGCCACCCCGGACCTTGGTTCCGACCGCCCCCCCGGACCTTGGTTCCGAACGGCACCCCGGAGCATGGTTCCGACCGCCACCTCGGACCTTGGTTCCGAACACCACCCCGGACCTTGGTTCCGACCGCCACCCCGGACTTCACTTCCCACCGCCACCCCGGACCTTGTTTCCGACCGCCACCCCAGACCATGGTTCTGCCCACGACCCCGGACCTTTGTTTCGACCGCCAACCCGGACCATAGTTCCGACCAACGCCCCGGACCTTGGTTCCGACCGCCACCCCGGACCTTGATTCCGCCCGCCACCCCGGACCTTGATTCCGCCCGCCACACCGGCCTTTGGATTCGACCGCCACCCCGTAACTTGGTTCCGAACGCCACACCGGACCTTGGTTCCGACCGTCACCCCGGACCTTGGTTCCGACCGCCACCCCAGAACGTGGTTCCCACCGCCACCCCTGACCTTGGTTCCGACCGCCACTCCGGACCTTGATTCCGAGCGTCCCCCCCGGACCTTGATTCCGAGCGCCCCCCCTGGACCTTGGTTCTGACCGCCACCACGGAACTTTGTTCCGACCACCACCCCGGACCATGGTTCCGACCACCACCCCGGACCTTGGTTCCGACCGCCACCCCGGACCTTGGTTCCCACTGGCGCCTCGGACATTGGTTCCGACCCCCACCACGGACATTGGTTCCGACCGCCACCCCGGACCTTGGTTCCGACCGCCACCCCGGACGTTGGTTCGCACCGCCACCCCGGACCTTGGTTCAGAACGCCACCCCGGACCTTGGTTCCGTCCGACCCCCAGGACCTTGGTTCCGACCGCCAACACGGAACCTGGTTCCGACCGCCACACTGGACTTTGGTTCCGACCGCCACCCTGGACCTTGGTTCCGACCGCCACCCCGGACCTTTGTTCCGACCGCCCCCCCGGACCTTGGTTCCGACCGCCACCCCGGAACATGGTTCCGACCGCGACCCCGGAACGTGGTTCCGACCGCCACCCCGGACCTTGGTTCCGCCCGCCACCCCGGACCTTGGTTCCGACCACCACCTCGGACATTGGTTCCGACCGCCACCCCGGAACTTGGTTCCGAACGCCACACCGGACCTTGGTTCCGACCGTCACCCCGGACCTTGGTTCCGACCGCCACCCCAGAACGTGGTTCCCACCGCCACCCCTGACCTTGGTTCCGACCGCCACTCAAGACCTTGATTCCGAGCGCCCCCCCCGGACCTTGATTCCGAGCGCCCCCCCTGGACCTTGGTTCTGACCGCCACCACGGAACTTTGTTCCGACCACCACCCCGGACCTTGGTTCCGACCACCACCCCGGACCTTGGTTCCGACCGCCACCCCGGACCTTGGTTCCGACTGGCGCCTTGGACATTGGTTCCGACCCCCACCCCGGACATTGGTTCCGACCGCCACCCCGGACCTTGGTTCCGACCGCCATCCCGGACCTTGGTTCGGACCGCCACCCCGGACCTTGGTTCAGAACGCCACCCCGGACCTTGGTTCCGTCCGACCCCCAGGACCTTGTTTCCGACCGCCAACACGGAACCTGGTTCCGACTGCCACACTGGACTTTGGTTCCGACCGCCACCCTGGACCTTGGTTCCGACCGCCACCCCGGACCTTTGTTCCGACCGCCCCCCCGGACCTTGGTTCGGACCGCCACCCCGGATCTTGGTTCCGACTGGCGCCTCGGACATTGGTTCCGACCCCCACCCCGTACATTGGTTCCGACCGCCACCCCGGACCTTGGTTCCGAACGCAACCCCGGACCTTGGTTCCGACCGCCACCCCGGACCTTGGTTCCGACCACCACCCCGGACCTTGGTTCCGACCGCCACCCCGGACGTTACTTCCGACCGCCACCCCGGACCTTGATTCCGACCGCCACCCCGGACCTTACTTCCGACCGCCACCCCGGACCTAACTTCCGACCGCCACCCCGGACCTTGGTTCCGACCGCCACTCTGGACATTGGTTCCGACCGCCACCCCGGACCTTGGTTCTGACCGCCACCCTGGACGTTGGTTCAGACCGCCACCCCGGACCTTGGTTCCGCCCGCCACCACGGAACTTGGTTCCGACCGCCACTCCGTCCTTGGTTCCGACCGCCACCCTGGACCTTGGTTCCGACCGCCACCCCGAACCTTGGTTTCGACCGCCACCCCGGACATTGGTTCCGACCGCCACCACGGAACCTGGATCCGGCCGCCACCCCGGACTTTGCTTCCGACCGCCACCCCGGACCTTGGTTCCGACCGCCACCCCGGACCTTGGTTCCGACCGCCAAAACGGACCTTGGGTCCGAACGCCACCCCGGACCTTGGTTCCGACCGCCACCCCGGACCTTGGTTCCGAACGGCACCCCGGAGCCTGGTTCCGACCGCCACCCCGGAACGTGGTTCCGACCGCCACCCAGGTCCTTGGTTCCGACCGCCACCTCGGACCTTGGTTCCGAACACCACCCCGGACCTTGGTTCCGACCGCCAAAACGGACCTTGGGTCCGAACGCCACCCCGGACCTTGGTTCCGACCGCCCCCCCGGACCTTGGTTCCGAACGGCACCCCGGAGCATGGTTCCGACCGCCACCCCGGAACGTGGTTCCGACCGCCACCCAGGTCCTTGGTTCCGACCGCCACCTCGAACCTTGGTTCCGAACACCACCCCGGACCTTGGTTCCGACCGCCACCCCGGACTTCACTTCCCACCGCCACCCCGGACCTTGTTTCCGACCGCCACCCCAGACCATGGTTCTGCCCAAGACCCCGGACCTTTGTTTCGACCGCCAACCCGGACCATAGTTCCGACCACCGCCCCGGACCTTGGGTCCGACCGCCACCCCGGACCTTGATTCCGCCCGCCACCCCGGACCTTGATTCCGCCCGCCACCCCGGCCTTTGGATTCGACCGCCACCCCGTAACTTGGTTCCGAACGCCACACCGGACCTTGGTTCCGACCGTCACCCCGGACCTTGGTTCCGACCGCCACCCCAGAACGTGGTTCCGACCGCCACCCCTGACCTTGGTTCCGACCGCCACTCCGGACCTTGATTCCGAGCGCCCCCCCCGGACCTTGATTCTGAGCGCGCCCCCTGGACCTTGGTTCTGACCGCCACCACGGAACTTTGTTCCGACCACCACCCCGGACCTTGGTTCCGACCACCACCCCGGACCTTGGTTCCGACCGCCACCCCGGACCTTGGTTCCCACTGGCGCCTCGGACATTGGTTCCGACCCCCACCACGGACATTGGTTCCGACCGCCTCCCCGGACCTTGGTTCCGACCGCCACCCCGGACCTTGGTTCGCACCGCCACCCCGGACCTTGGTTCAGAACGCCACCCCGGACCTTGGTTCCGACCGCCACCCCGGACCTTGGTTCCCACTGGCGCCTCTGACATTGGTTCCGACCCCCACCACGGACATTGGTTCCGACCGCCTCCCCGGACCTTGGTTCCGACCGTCACCCCGGACCTTGGTTCGCACCGCCACCCCGGACCTTGGTTCAGAACGCCACCCCGGACCTTGGTTCCGTCCGACCCCCAGGACCTTGGTTCCGACCGCCAACACGGAACCTGGTTCCGACCGCCACACTGGACTTTGGTTCCGACCGCCACCCTGGACCTTGGTTCCGACCGCCACCCCGGACCTTTGTTCCGACCGACCCCCCGGACCTTGGTTCGGACCGCGACCCCGGAACGTGGTTCCGACCGCCACCCCGGACCTTGGTTCCGCCCGCCACCCCGGACCTTGGTTCCGACCACCACCTCGGACATTGGTTCCGACCGCCACCCCGTAACTTGGTTCCGAACGCCACACCGGACCTTGGTTCCGACCGTCACCCCGGACCTTGGTTCCGACCGCCACCCCGGACCTTTGTTCCGACCGACCCCCCGGACCTTGGTTCGGACCGCCACCCCAGACCATGGTTCCGACCGCGACCCCGGAACGTGGTTCCGACCGCCACCCCGGACCTTGGTTCCGCCCGCCACCCCGGACCTTGGTTCCGACCACCACCTCGGACATTGGTTCCGACCGCCACCCCGTAACTTGGTTCCGAACGCCACACCGGACCTTGGTTCCGACCGTCACCCCGGACCTTGGTTCCGACCGCCACCTCAGAACGTGGTTCCCACCGCCACCCCTGACCTTGGTTCCGACCGCCACTCCGGACCTTGATTCCGAGCGCCCCCCCCGGACCTTGATTCCGAGCGCCCCCCCTGGACCTTGGTTCTGACCGCCACCACGGAACTTTGTTCCGACCACCACCCCGGACCTTGGTTCCGACCACCACCCCGGACCTTGGTTCCGACCGCCACCCCGGACTTTGGTTCCGACTGGCGCCTCGGACATTGGTTCCGACCCCCACCCCGGACATTGGTTCCGACCACCACCCCGGACCTTGGTTCCGACCGCCATCCCGCACCTGGGTTCGGACCGCCACCCCGGACCTTGGTTCAGAACGCCACCCCGGACCTTGGTTCCGTCCGACCCCCAGGACCTTGGTTCCGACCGCCAACACGGAACCTGGTTCCGACCGCCACACTGGACTTTGGTTCCGACCGCCACCCTGGACCTTGGTTCCGACCGCCACCCCGGACCTTTGTTCCGACCGCCCCCCCGGACCTTGGTTCGGACCGCCACCCCGGACCTTGGTTCCGACTGGCGCCTCGGACATTGGTTCCGACCCCCACCCCGGACCTTGGTTCCGATCGCCAACCCGGACCTTGGTTCCGACCGCCACGCCGGACCTTGGTTCCGTCCGCCACCCCGGACCTTGGTTCCGACCGCCAATTCGGACCTTGGTTTCGACCGGCACACCGGACCTTGGTTCCGACCGCCACCCCTGACCTTGCTTCCGACCGCCACCCCGGACCTTGGTTCCGAACGCAACCCCGGACCTTGGTTCCGACCGCCACCCCGGACCTTGGTTCCGACCACCACCCCGGACCTTGGTTCCGACCGCCACCCTGGACGTTACTTCCGACCGCCACCCCGGACCTTGATTCCGACCGCAACCCCGGACCTTACTTCCGACCGCCACCCCGGACCTAACTTCCGACCGCCACCCCGGACCTTGGTTCCGACCGCCACTCTGGACATTGGTTCCGACCGCCACCCCGGACCTTGGTTCTGACCGCCACCCTGGACGTTGGTTCAGACCGCCACCCCGGACCTTGGTTCCGACCGCCACCACGGAACTTGGTTCCGACCGCCACTCCGTCCTTGGTTCCGACCGCCACCCTGGACCTTGGTTCCGTCCGCCACCCCGAACCTTGGTTCCGACCGCCACCCCGGACATTGGTTCCGACCGCCACCACGGAACCTGGTTCCGGCCGCCACCCCGGACTTTGCTTCCGACCGCCACCCAGGACCTTGGTTCCGACCGCCACCCCGGACCTTGGTTCCGACCGCCAAAACGGACCTTGGGTCCGAACGCCACCCCGGACCTTGGTTCCGACCGCCCCCCCGGACCTTGGTTCCGAACGGCACCCCGGAGCATGGTTCCGACCGCCACCCCGGAACGTGGTTCCGACCGCCACCCAGGTCCTTGGTTCCGATCGCCACCTCGGACCTTGGTTCCGACCGCCACACCGGACTTCACTTCTCACCGCCACCCCGGACCTTGTTTCTGACCGCCACCCCAGACCATGGTTCCGCCCACGATCCCGGACCTTTGTTTCGACCGCCAACCCGGACCATAGTTCCGACCACCGCCCCGGACCTTGGGTCCGACCGCCACCCCGGACCTTGATTCCGCCCGCCACCCCGGACCTTGATTCCGCCCGCCACCCCGGCCTTTGGATTCGACCGCCACCCCGTAACTTGGTTCCGAACGCCACACCGGACCTTGGTTCCGACCGTCACCCCGTACCTTGGTTCCGACCGCCACCCCAGAACGTGGTTCCCACCGCCACCCCTTACCTTCGTTCCGACCGCCACTCCGGACCTTGATTCCGAGCGCCCCCCCCGGACCTTGATTCCGAGCGCCCCCCCTGGACCTTGGTTCTGACCGCCACCACGGACCTTGGTTCCGACCACCACCCCGGACCTTGGTTCCGACCGCCACCCCGGACCTTGGTTCCGACTGGCGCCTCAGACATTGGTTCCGACCCCCACCACGGACATTGGTTCCGACCGCCACCCCGGACCTTGGTTCCGACCGCCACCCCGGACCTTGGCTCGCACCGCCACCCCGGACCTTGGTTCAGAACGCCACCCCGGACCTTGGTTCCGTCCGACCCCCAGGACCTTGGTTCCGACCGCCAACACGGAACCTGGTTCCGACCGCCACACTGGACTTTGGTTCCGACCGCCACCCTGGACCTTGGTTGCGACCGCAACCCCGGACCTTTGTTCCGACCGCCCCCCCGGACCTTGGTTCCGACCGCCACCCCGGACCATGGTTCCGACCGCGACCCCGGAACGTGGTTCCGACCGCCACCCCGGACCTTGGTTCCGCCCGCCACCCCGGACCTTGGTTCCGACCACCACCTCGGACATTGGTTCCGACCGCCACCCCGTAACTTGGTTCCGAACACCACACCGGACCTTGGTTCCGACCGTCACCCCGGACCTTAGTTCCGACCGCCACCCCAGAACGTGGTTCCCACCGCCACCCCTGACCTTGGTTCCGACCGCCACTCCGGACCTTGATTCCGAGCGCCCCCCCCGGACCTTGATTCCGAGCGCCCCCCCTGGACCTTGGTTCTGACCGCCACCACGGAACTTTGTTCCGACCACCACCCCGGACCTTGGTTCCGACCGCCACCCCGGACCTTGGTTCCGACTGGCGCCTCGGACATTGGTTCCGACCCCCACCCCGGACATTGGTTCCAACCGCCATCCCGGACCTTGGTTCGGACCGCCACCCCGGACCTTGGTTCAGAAAGCCACCCCGGACCTTCGGTCCGTCCGACCCCCAGGATCTTGGTTCCGACCGCCAACACGGAACCTGGTTCCGACCGCCACACTGGACTTTGGTTCCGACCGCCACCCTGGACCCTGGTTCCGACCGCCACCCCGGACCTTTGTTCCGACCGCCCCCCCGGACCTTGGTTCGGACCGCCACCCCGGACCATGGTTCCGACCGCCACCCCGGAACGTGGTTCCGACCGCCACCCCGGATCTTGGTTCCGACCGCCACCTCGGACATTGGTTCCGACCGCCGCCCCGGACATTGGTTCCGACCGCCACCCCGGACCGTGGTTCCGACCACCACCCCGGACCTTGGTTCGGACCGCCACCCCGGACATGGGATCCGACCGCCAACACGGACCTTGGTTCCGACCGCCACCCCTGACCTTGGTTCGGACCGCCACCCCGGACCTTGGTTCAGAACGCCAACCCGGACCTTGGTTCCGTCCGCCCCCCCGGACCTTGGTTCCGACCGCCACCCCGGACCTTGGTTCCGACCGCCACCCCGGACCTTGGTTCCGACCGCCACCCCGGACCGTGGTTCCAACCGCCACCCCGGACCTTGGTTCCGACCGCCACCATGGACACTGGATCCGACGGCCACCCCGGAACGTGGTTCCGACCGCCACCCCGTTCCTTGGTTCCAACCGCCACTCCGGACCTTGGTTCCGACCGCCACCCCGGACCTTGGTTCCGACCGCCACGCCGGACCTTGGTTCCGACCGGCACCCCGGACCTTGGTTCCGACCGCCACCCCGGACCTTGGTTCCGACCGCCACCCCGGACCTTGATTCCGACCGCCACCCCGGTCATTGGTTCCCACCGCCACCACGGAACTTGGTTCCGACCGCCACCCCGGACCTTGGTTCCGAACGCCACTCCGGACCTTGGTTCCGACCGCCACCCTGGACCTTGGTTCCGACCGCCACCCTGGACATTGGATCCGACCGCCACCCCGGAACGTGGTTCCTACCGCCACCCCAGTCCTTGGTTCCAACCGCCAACCCGGACCTTGGTTCCGTCCGCCACCCCGGACCTTGGATCCGACCGCCTCCCCGGACATTGGTTCCGACCGCCACCACGGAACTTGGTTCCGACCGCCACCCCGGACCTTGGTTCCGACCGCCACCGTGGACCTTGGTTCCGACCGCCACCCCGGCCCTTGGTTCCGACCGCCACCCCGGACCTTGGTTCCAACCGCCACCCCGGACCGTGGTTCCGACCGCCACCCTGGACTTTGGTTCCGACCGACACCACGGAACCTGGTTCCGACCGCCACACCGGACTTTGGTTCCGACCGCCACCCAGGACCTTGGTTCCGACCGCCACCCCGGACATTGGTTCCGACCGCCACCCCGGACCTTGGTTCCGACCGCCACCTCAGACATTCGTTCCAACCGCCACCCCGGACATTGGTTCCGACCGCCAACCCGGACCTTGGTTCCGACCGCCACCCCGGACCTTGGTTCCGACCGCCACCCCGGACCGTGGTTCAGAACGCCACCCCGGACCTTCGTTCCGTCCGCCCCCCCCGGACCTTGGTTCCGACCGCCACCCCGGACCTTGGTTCCGACCGCCGCCCTGGAACGTGGTTCCGACCGCCACCCCGGACCTTGGTTCCGACCGCCAACCCGGACCTTGGTTCCGACCGCCACGCCGGACCTTGGTTCCGACCGCCACCCCGGACCTTGGTTCCGACCGCCACCTCGGACCTTGGTTCCGACCGCCACCCCGGACCTTGGTTCCGTCCGCCACCCCGGACCTTGGTTCCGACCGCCACCCCGGACCTTGGTTCCGACCGCCACCCCGGACCTTGGTTCCGTCCGCCACCCCGGACCTTGGTTCCGACCGCCGCCCCGGAACGTGGTTCCGACCGCCACCCCGGTCCTTGGTTCCAACCGCCACCCCGGACCTTGGTTCCGACCGCCAACCCGGACCTTGGTTCCGACCGCCACGCCGGACCTTGGTTCCGACCGCCATACCGGACCTTGGTTCCGACCGCCACCTCGGACCTTGGATCCGACCGATACCCCGGACCTTGGTTCCGACCAAGTATCCGACCGCCACCACGGAACTTGGTTCCGACCGCCACCCCGGACCTTGGTTCCGACCGCCACCCCGGACATTGGTTCCGACCGCCACCTCGGACCTTGGTTCCGAACGCCACCCCAGACCGTGGTTCCGACCACCACCCCGGACTTTGGTTCCGACCGCAACCACGGAACCTGGATCCGACCGCCACACCGGACTTTGGTTCCGACCGCCACCCCGGATCTTGGTTCCGACTGCAACCCCGGACATGGCTTCCGACCGCCACCTCGGACATTGGTTCCGACCGCCACCCCGGACATTGGTTCCGACCGCCACCCCGGACCGTGGTTCCGACCACCACCCCGGACCTTGGTTCGGACCGCCACCCCGGACATGGGTTCCGACCGCCAACACGGACCTTGGTTCCGACCGCCACCCCAGACCTTGGTTCGGACCGCCACCCCGGACCTTGGTTCAGAACGCCAACCCGGACCTTGGTCCGTCCGCCCCCCCGGACCTTGGTTCCGACCGCCACCCCGGACCTTGGTTCCGACCGCCACCCCGGACCTTGGTTCCGACCGCCACCCCGGACCGTGGATCCAACCGCCACCCCGGACCTTGGTTCCGACCGCCACCATGGACACTGGATCCGACGGCCACCCCGGAACGTGGTTCCGACCGCCACCCCGGTCCTTGGTTCCAACCGCCACCCCGGACCTTGGTTCCGACCGCCACGCCGGACCTTGGTTCCGACCGGCACCCCGGACCTTGGTTCCGACCGCCACCCCGGACTTTGGTTCCGACCGCCACCCCCGACCTTGGTTCCGACCGCCACCCAGGTCATTGGTTCCCACCGCCACCACGGAACTTGGTTCCGACCGCCACCCCGGACCTTGGTTCCGACCGCCACTCCGGACCTTGGTTCCGACCGCCACCCTGGACCTTGGTTCCGACCGCCACCCTGGACATTGGATCCGACCGCCACCCCGGAACGTGGTTCCTACCGCCACCCCAGTCCTTGGTTCCAACCGCCACCCCGGACCTTGGTTCCGACAGCCACACCGGACCTTGGTTCCGACCGCCACGCCGGACCTTGGTTCCGACCGCCACCCCGGACCTTGGTTCCGACCGCCACCCCGGACCTTGGTTCCGTCCGCCACCCCGGACCATGGTTCCGACCGCCACCCCGGACATTGGTTCCGACCGCCACCACGGAACTTGGTTCCGACCGCCACCCCGGACCTTGGTTCCGACCGCCACCCTGGACCTTGGTTCCGACCGCCACCCCGGCCCTTGGTTCCGACCGGCACCCCGGACCGTGGTTCCGACCGCCACCCCGGACCGTGGTTCCGACCGCCATCCCGGACTTTGGTTCCGACCGCCACCACGGAACCTGGTTCCGACCGCCACACCGGACTTTGGTTCCGACCGCCACCCAGGACCTTGGTTCCGACCGCCTCCCCGGACCTTGGTTCCGACCGCCACCCCGGACCTTGGTTACGACCGCCACCTCGGACATTGGTTCCGACCGCCACCCCGTTCCTTGGTTCCAACCGCCACTCCGGACCTTGGTTCCGACCGCCACCCCGGACCTTGGTTCCGACCGCCACGCCGGACCTTGGTTCCGACCGGCACCCCGGACCTTGGTTCCGACCGCCACCCCGGACCTTGGTTCCGACCGCCACCCCGGACCTTGATTCCGACCGCCACCCCGGTCATTGGTTCCCACCGCCACCACGGAACTTGGTTCCGACCGCCACCCCGGACCTTGGTTCCGAACGCCACTCCGGACCTTGGTTCCGACCGCCACCCTGGACCTTGGTTCCGACCGCCACCCTGGACATTGGATCCGACCGCCACCCCGGAACGTGGTTCCTACCGCCACCCCAGTCCTTGGTTCCAACCGCCAACCCGGACCTTGGTTCCGTCCGCCACCCCGGACCTTGGATCCGACCGCCTCCCCGGACATTGGTTCCGACCGCCACCACGGAACTTGGTTCCGACCGCCACCCCGGACCTTGGTTCCGACCGCCACCGTGGACCTTGGTTCCGACCGCCACCCCGGCCCTTGGTTCCGACCGCCACCCCGGACCTTGGTTCCAACCGCCACCCCGGACCGTGGTTCCGACCGCCACCCTGGACTTTGGTTCCGACCGACACCACGGAACCTGGTTCCGACCGCCACACCGGACTTTGGTTCCGACCGCCACCCAGGACCTTGGTTCCGACCGCCACCCCGGACATTGGTTCCGACCGCCACCCCGGACCTTGGTTCCGACCGCCACCTCAGACATTCGTTCCAACCGCCACCCCGGACATTGGTTCCGACCGCCAACCCGGACCTTGGTTCCGACCGCCACCCCGGACCTTGGTTCCGACCGCCACCCCGGACCGTGGTTCAGAACGCCACCCCGGACCTTCGTTCCGTCCGCCCCCCCCGGACCTTGGTTCCGACCGCCACCCCGGACCTTGGTTCCGACCGCCGCCCTGGAACGTGGTTCCGACCGCCACCCCGGACCTTGGTTCCGACCGCCAACCCGGACCTTGGTTCCGACCGCCACGCCGGACCTTGGTTCCGACCGCCACCCCGGACCTTGGTTCCGACCGCCACCTCGGACCTTGGTTCCGACCGCCACCCCGGACCTTGGTTCCGTCCGCCACCCCGGACCTTGGTTCCGACCGCCACCCCGGACCTTGGTTCCGACCGCCACCCCGGACCTTGGTTCCGTCCGCCACCCCGGACCTTGGTTCCGACCGCCGCCCCGGAACGTGGTTCCGACCGCCACCCCGGTCCTTGGTTCCAACCGCCACCCCGGACCTTGGTTCCGACCGCCAACCCGGACCTTGGTTCCGACCGCCACGCCGGACCTTGGTTCCGACCGCCATACCGGACCTTGGTTCCGACCGCCACCTCGGACCTTGGATCCGACCGATACCCCGGACCTTGGTTCCGACCAAGTATCCGACCGCCACCACGGAACTTGGTTCCGACCGCCACCCCGGACCTTGGTTCCGACCGCCACCCCGGACATTGGTTCCGACCGCCACCTCGGACCTTGGTTCCGAACGCCACCCCAGACCGTGGTTCCGACCACCACCCCGGACTTTGGTTCCGACCGCAACCACGGAACCTGGATCCGACCGCCACACCGGACTTTGGTTCCGACCGCCACCCCGGATCTTGGTTCCGACTGCAACCCCGGACATGGCTTCCGACCGCCACCTCGGACATTGGTTCCGACCGCCACCCCGGACATTGGTTCCGACCGCCACCCCGGACCGTGGTTCCGACCACCACCCCGGACCTTGGTTCGGACCGCCACCCCGGACATGGGTTCCGACCGCCAACACGGACCTTGGTTCCGACCGCCACCCCAGACCTTGGTTCGGACCGCCACCCCGGACCTTGGTTCAGAACGCCAACCCGGACCTTGGTCCGTCCGCCCCCCCGGACCTTGGTTCCGACCGCCACCCCGGACCTTGGTTCCGACCGCCACCCCGGACCTTGGTTCCGACCGCCACCCCGGACCGTGGATCCAACCGCCACCCCGGACCTTGGTTCCGACCGCCACCATGGACACTGGATCCGACGGCCACCCCGGAACGTGGTTCCGACCGCCACCCCGGTCCTTGGTTCCAACCGCCACCCCGGACCTTGGTTCCGACCGCCACGCCGGACCTTGGTTCCGACCGGCACCCCGGACCTTGGTTCCGACCGCCACCCCGGACTTTGGTTCCGACCGCCACCCCCGACCTTGGTTCCGACCGCCACCCAGGTCATTGGTTCCCACCGCCACCACGGAACTTGGTTCCGACCGCCACCCCGGACCTTGGTTCCGACCGCCACTCCGGACCTTGGTTCCGACCGCCACCCTGGACCTTGGTTCCGACCGCCACCCTGGACATTGGATCCGACCGCCACCCCGGAACGTGGTTCCTACCGCCACCCCAGTCCTTGGTTCCAACCGCCACCCCGGACCTTGGTTCCGACAGCCACACCGGACCTTGGTTCCGACCGCCACGCCGGACCTTGGTTCCGACCGCCACCCCGGACCTTGGTTCCGACCGCCACCCCGGACCTTGGTTCCGTCCGCCACCCCGGACCATGGTTCCGACCGCCACCCCGGACATTGGTTCCGACCGCCACCACGGAACTTGGTTCCGACCGCCACCCCGGACCTTGGTTCCGACCGCCACCCTGGACCTTGGTTCCGACCGCCACCCCGGCCCTTGGTTCCGACCGGCACCCCGGACCGTGGTTCCGACCGCCACCCCGGACCGTGGTTCCGACCGCCATCCCGGACTTTGGTTCCGACCGCCACCACGGAACCTGGTTCCGACCGCCACACCGGACTTTGGTTCCGACCGCCACCCAGGACCTTGGTTCCGACCGCCTCCCCGGACCTTGGTTCCGACCGCCACCCCGGACCTTGGTTACGACCGCCACCTCGGACATTGGTTCCGACCGCCACCCCGGACCTTGGTTCCGACCGCCACCCCGGACCTTGGTTCAGAACGCCACCCCGGGCCTTGGTTCCGTCCGCCCCCCCGGACCTTGGTTCCGACCGCCACCCCGGACCTTGGTTCCGACCGCCGCCCCGGAACGTGGTTCCGACCGCCACCCCGGCCCTTGGTTCCAACCGCCACCCCGGACGTTGGTTCCGACCGCCAACCCGGACCTTGGTTCCGACCGCCACGCCGGACCTTGGTTCCGACCGCCACGCCGGACCTTGGTTCCGACCGCCACCCCGGACCTTGGTTCCGACCGCCACGCCGGACCTTGGTTCCGACCGCAACCACGGAACCTGGTTCCGACCGCCACACCGGACTTTGGTTCCGACCGCCAACCCGGACCTTGGTTCCGACTGCCACCCCGGACCTTAGTTCCGACCGCCACCCCGGACATTGGTTCCGACCGCCACCTCGGACATTGGTTCCGACCGCCACCCCGGACATTGGTTCCGACCGCCAACCCGGACCTTGGTTCCGACCGCCACCCCGGACCTTGGTTCCGACCGCCACCCCGGACCTTGGTTCAGAACGCCACCCCGGACCTTGGTTCCGTCCGCCACCCCGGACCTTGGTTCCGTCCGCCACCCCGGACAACCAGGTTGATACCGGAGATGAGGGGTTTGGATTATGAGGAGAGGCTGAGGAGATTGGGTTTGTACTCGTTGGAGTTTAGAAGGATGAGGGGGGATCTTATGGAGACTTATAAGATAATGCGGGGGCTGGATAGGGTGGAGGCGGAGAGATTCTTTCCACTGAGTAAGGAAGTTAAAACTTGAGGACACAGCCTCAAAATAAAGGGGGGTCGGTTTAAGACAGAGTTGAGGAGGAACTTCTTCTCCCAGAGGGTGGTGAATCTCTGGAATTCTCTGCCCACTGAGGTGGTGGAGGCTACCTCGCTGAATATGCTTAAAGCGCGGATGGATGGATTCCTGATCGGTAAGGGAATTAAGGGTTATGGGGATCAGGCGGGTAAGTGGTACTGATCCACGTCAGATCAGCCATGATCTTATTGAATGGCGGGGCAGGCTCGAGGGGCTAGATGGCCTACTCCTGCTCCTATTTCTTATATCTTATATACCTTGGTTCCGACCGCCGCCCCGGAACGTGGTTCCGACCGCCACCCCGGTCCTTGGTTCCAACCGCCACCCCGGACCTTGGTTCCGACCACCAACCCGGACCTTGGTTCCGACCGCCACGCCGGACCTTGGTTCCGACCGCCACCCCGGACCTTGGTTCCGACCGCCACCTCGGACCTTGGTTCCGACCGCCACCCCGGACCTTGGTTCCGTCCGCCACCCCGGACCTTGGTTCTGACCAAGTATCCGACCGCCACCACGGAACTTGGTTCCGACCGCCACCTCGGACCTTGGTTCCGACCGTCACCCCAGACCGTGGTTCCGACCGCCACCCCGGACTTTGGTTGCGACCGCAACCACGGAACCTGGTTCCGACCGCCACACTGGACGTTGGTTCCGACCGCCACCCCGGACCTTGGTTCCGACTGCCACCCCGGACCTTGTTTCCGACCGCCACCCCGGACCTTGGTTCCGACCGCCACCTCGGACATTGGTTCCGACCGCCACCCCGGACATTGGTTCCGAGCGCCAACCCGGACCTTGGTTCCGACCACCACCCCGGACCTTGGTTCCGACCGCAACCCCGGACCTTGGTTCCGTCCGCCCCCCCGGACCTTGGTTCCGTCCGCCACCCCGGACCTTGGTTCCGACCGCCGCCCCGGAACGTGGTTCCGACCGCCACCCCGTGCCTTGGTTCCGACCGCCACCCCGGACCTTGGTTCCGACCGCCACTCCGGACCTTTGTTCCGACTGCCACACCGGACCTTGGGATGTGACCGCCACTCCGGACCTTGGTTCCTACCGCCACCTCGGACCTTGGTTCCGACCGCCACCCCGGACCTTGGTCCCGACCGCCACCCCGGATCTTGGTTCCGACCACCACCTCGGTCCTTGGTTCCGACCGCGACCCAGGACCTTGGTCCCGACCGCCACTCCGGACCTTGGTTCCTTCCGCCACCGCGGACCTTGGTTCCTACCGCCACCTCGGACCTTGATTCCGACCGCCACCACGGACCTTGGTTCCGACCACCACCCCGGACCTTGGTTCCGACCGCCACCTCGGACCTTGGTTCCGACCACCACCCAGGACCTTGGTTCCGAACGCCACCCCGGACCTTTGTTCCGACCGGCACCCCGGACCTTGGTTCCAACCGGCACCTCGGACCTTGGTTCCAACCGGCACCCCGGACCTTGGTTCCGACCACCACCCAGGACCTTTGTTCCGAACGCCACCCCGGACCTTCGTTCCGACTGCCCCCCTGGACTTTGGTTCCGAAGCTACCTCGGACCTTGGTTCCGACCGCCACCCGGGACCTTGGTTCCGACCGCCACCTGGGATCTTGGGTCTGACCGCGACCCCGGACCTCGGTTCCGACCGCCACCCCGGACCGTGGTTCCAACCACCACCTCGGACCTTGGTTCCGACCACCACCTCGGACATTGGTTCTGACCGCCACCCCGGACCTTGGCTCCGACCGCAACACCGGACCATCGTTCCTACCGCCACCTCGGACCTTGGATCCGACCGCCACCCCGGACCTTGGTCCCGACCGCCACCCCGGACCTTTGTTCCGACCACCACCTCGGTCCTTGGTTCCGACCGCGACCCCGGACCTTGGTCCCGACCGACACTCCGGACCTTGGTTCCTGCCGCCACCGCGGACCTTGTTTCCTACCGCCACCTCGGACCTTGATTCCGACCGCCACCCCGGACCTTGGTTCCGAACACCACCCCGGACCTTGGTTCCGAGCGCCACCCCGTACCTTGGTTCCAACTACCACCCAGGACCTTGTTCCGAACGCCACCCCGGACCTTGGTTCCAACCGGCACCCCGGACCTTGGTTCCAACCGGCACCCCGGACCTTGGTTCCGACCACCACCCAGGACCTTGGTTCTGAACGCCACCCCGGACCTTGGTTCCGACTGCCCCCCCGGACTTTGGTTCCGAAGCTACCCCGGACCTTGGTTCCGACCGCCACCCCGGACCTCGGTTCCGAACGCCACCCCGGACCTTGGTTCCAACCACCACCTCGGACATTGGTTCCGACCACCACCTCGGACATTGGTTCTGACCGCCACCCCGGACCTTGGCTCCGACCGCAACACCGGACCTTGGTTCCGACCGCCACCCCGGACCTTGGTTCCAAGCGCCACCCAGGATCTTGGTTCCGACCGCCACCCCGGAACTTGGTACCGACCGGCACCCCGGACCTTGGTTCCGACCGCCACCTCGGACTTTGGCTCCGAACGCTACCCCGGACCTTGGTTCCGACCGCTACCCCGGACCTTGGGTTCTGACCGTCACCCCGGTCCTTGGTTCCGATCGCCACCTCGGACCTTGGTTCCAACCGCTAGCCCAGACCGTGTTTCCGACCGCCACATCGGACCTTGGTTCCGATCGCGACCGCGGACCTTGGTCCCGACCGACACCCCGGCCCTTGGTTCCGACCACCACCCCGGACCTTGGTTCCGACCGCCACCTCGGACCTTGGTTCCGACCACCTCCCAGGACATTGGTTCCGAACTCCACCCCGGACCATGGTTCCGACCCCCCATCGGACCTTGGTTCTGACCGCCACCTCGGACCTTGGTTCCGACCACTACCCCGGACCTTGGTTCCGACCGCGACTCCGGACCTTGGTTCCGACCGGCACCGCGGACCTTGGTTCCGACCGCCACCTCGCACCCTGGTTCCGACCGCCACCCCGGACCTGGGTTCCGACTGCCACGCCGGACCGTGGTATCGACTGCCCCCACGGACCTTGGTTCAGACCGCCACCCCGGACCTGAGTTCCGACCGCCACCTCAGACCTTGGTTCTGACCGCCACCTCCACCTTTGTTCCGACCGCCACCCCGGTCCTTGGTTCCGACCACCACCCAGGACCTTGGTTCCGACCGCAACCCCGGACCTTGGTTCCGACCGGCACTCCGGATCTTGGTTCCATCCACCATCTCGGACCTTGGCTCAGAACGCTACCCCGTACCTTGGTTCCGACCGCCACCCCGGACCTTGGTTCCGACCGCCACCCCGGACCGTGGTTCAGAACGCCACCCCGGACCTTCGTTCCGTCCGCCCCCCCCGGACCTTGGTTCCGACCGCCACCCCGGACCTTGGTTCCGACCGCCGCCCTGGAACGTGGTTCCGACCGCCACCCCGGACCTTGGTTCCGACCGCCAACCCGGACCTTGGTTCCGACCGCCACGCCGGACCTTGGTTCCGACCGCCACCCCGGACCTTGGTTCCGACCGCCACCTCGGACCTTGGTTCCGACCGCCACCCCGGACCTTGGTTCCGTCCGCCACCCCGGACCTTGGTTCCGACCGCCACCCCGGACCTTGGTTCCGACCGCCACCCCGGACCTTGGTTCCGTCCGCCACCCCGGACCTTGGTTCCGACCGCCGCCCCGGAACGTGGTTCCGACCGCCACCCCGGTCCTTGGTTCCAACCGCCACCCCGGACCTTGGTTCCGACCGCCAACCCGGACCTTGGTTCCGACCGCCACGCCGGACCTTGGTTCCGACCGCCATACCGGACCTTGGTTCCGACCGCCACCTCGGACCTTGGATCCGACCGATACCCCGGACCTTGGTTCCGACCAAGTATCCGACCGCCACCACGGAACTTGGTTCCGACCGCCACCCCGGACCTTGGTTCCGACCGCCACCCCGGACATTGGTTCCGACCGCCACCTCGGACCTTGGTTCCGAACGCCACCCCAGACCGTGGTTCCGACCACCACCCCGGACTTTGGTTCCGACCGCAACCACGGAACCTGGATCCGACCGCCACACCGGACTTTGGTTCCGACCGCCACCCCGGATCTTGGTTCCGACTGCAACCCCGGACATGGCTTCCGACCGCCACCTCGGACATTGGTTCCGACCGCCACCCCGGACATTGGTTCCGACCGCCACCCCGGACCGTGGTTCCGACCACCACCCCGGACCTTGGTTCGGACCGCCACCCCGGACATGGGTTCCGACCGCCAACACGGACCTTGGTTCCGACCGCCACCCCAGACCTTGGTTCGGACCGCCACCCCGGACCTTGGTTCAGAACGCCAACCCGGACCTTGGTCCGTCCGCCCCCCCGGACCTTGGTTCCGACCGCCACCCCGGACCTTGGTTCCGACCGCCACCCCGGACCTTGGTTCCGACCGCCACCCCGGACCGTGGATCCAACCGCCACCCCGGACCTTGGTTCCGACCGCCACCATGGACACTGGATCCGACGGCCACCCCGGAACGTGGTTCCGACCGCCACCCCGGTCCTTGGTTCCAACCGCCACCCCGGACCTTGGTTCCGACCGCCACGCCGGACCTTGGTTCCGACCGGCACCCCGGACCTTGGTTCCGACCGCCACCCCGGACTTTGGTTCCGACCGCCACCCCCGACCTTGGTTCCGACCGCCACCCAGGTCATTGGTTCCCACCGCCACCACGGAACTTGGTTCCGACCGCCACCCCGGACCTTGGTTCCGACCGCCACTCCGGACCTTGGTTCCGACCGCCACCCTGGACCTTGGTTCCGACCGCCACCCTGGACATTGGATCCGACCGCCACCCCGGAACGTGGTTCCTACCGCCACCCCAGTCCTTGGTTCCAACCGCCACCCCGGACCTTGGTTCCGACAGCCACACCGGACCTTGGTTCCGACCGCCACGCCGGACCTTGGTTCCGACCGCCACCCCGGACCTTGGTTCCGACCGCCACCCCGGACCTTGGTTCCGTCCGCCACCCCGGACCATGGTTCCGACCGCCACCCCGGACATTGGTTCCGACCGCCACCACGGAACTTGGTTCCGACCGCCACCCCGGACCTTGGTTCCGACCGCCACCCTGGACCTTGGTTCCGACCGCCACCCCGGCCCTTGGTTCCGACCGGCACCCCGGACCGTGGTTCCGACCGCCACCCCGGACCGTGGTTCCGACCGCCATCCCGGACTTTGGTTCCGACCGCCACCACGGAACCTGGTTCCGACCGCCACACCGGACTTTGGTTCCGACCGCCACCCAGGACCTTGGTTCCGACCGCCTCCCCGGACCTTGGTTCCGACCGCCACCCCGGACCTTGGTTACGACCGCCACCTCGGACATTGGTTCCGACCGCCACCCCGGACCTTGGTTCCGACCGCCACCCCGGACCTTGGTTCAGAACGCCACCCCGGGCCTTGGTTCCGTCCGCCCCCCCGGACCTTGGTTCCGACCGCCACCCCGGACCTTGGTTCCGACCGCCGCCCCGGAACGTGGTTCCGACCGCCACCCCGGCCCTTGGTTCCAACCGCCACCCCGGACGTTGGTTCCGACCGCCAACCCGGACCTTGGTTCCGACCGCCACGCCGGACCTTGGTTCCGACCGCCACGCCGGACCTTGGTTCCGACCGCCACCCCGGACCTTGGTTCCGACCGCCACGCCGGACCTTGGTTCCGACCGCAACCACGGAACCTGGTTCCGACCGCCACACCGGACTTTGGTTCCGACCGCCAACCCGGACCTTGGTTCCGACTGCCACCCCGGACCTTAGTTCCGACCGCCACCCCGGACATTGGTTCCGACCGCCACCTCGGACATTGGTTCCGACCGCCACCCCGGACATTGGTTCCGACCGCCAACCCGGACCTTGGTTCCGACCGCCACCCCGGACCTTGGTTCCGACCGCCACCCCGGACCTTGGTTCAGAACGCCACCCCGGACCTTGGTTCCGTCCGCCACCCCGGACCTTGGTTCCGTCCGCCACCCCGGACAACCAGGTTGATACCGGAGATGAGGGGTTTGGATTATGAGGAGAGGCTGAGGAGATTGGGTTTGTACTCGTTGGAGTTTAGAAGGATGAGGGGGGATCTTATGGAGACTTATAAGATAATGCGGGGGCTGGATAGGGTGGAGGCGGAGAGATTCTTTCCACTGAGTAAGGAAGTTAAAACTTGAGGACACAGCCTCAAAATAAAGGGGGGTCGGTTTAAGACAGAGTTGAGGAGGAACTTCTTCTCCCAGAGGGTGGTGAATCTCTGGAATTCTCTGCCCACTGAGGTGGTGGAGGCTACCTCGCTGAATATGCTTAAAGCGCGGATGGATGGATTCCTGATCGGTAAGGGAATTAAGGGTTATGGGGATCAGGCGGGTAAGTGGTACTGATCCACGTCAGATCAGCCATGATCTTATTGAATGGCGGGGCAGGCTCGAGGGGCTAGATGGCCTACTCCTGCTCCTATTTCTTATATCTTATATACCTTGGTTCCGACCGCCGCCCCGGAACGTGGTTCCGACCGCCACCCCGGTCCTTGGTTCCAACCGCCACCCCGGACCTTGGTTCCGACCACCAACCCGGACCTTGGTTCCGACCGCCACGCCGGACCTTGGTTCCGACCGCCACCCCGGACCTTGGTTCCGACCGCCACCTCGGACCTTGGTTCCGACCGCCACCCCGGACCTTGGTTCCGTCCGCCACCCCGGACCTTGGTTCTGACCAAGTATCCGACCGCCACCACGGAACTTGGTTCCGACCGCCACCTCGGACCTTGGTTCCGACCGCCACCCCAGACCGTGGTTCCGACCGCCACCCCGGACTTTGGTTGCGACCGCAACCACGGAACCTGGTTCCGACCGCCACACTGGACGTTGGTTCCGACCGCCACCCCGGACCTTGGTTCCGACTGCCACCCCGGACCTTGTTTCCGACCGCCACCCCGGACCTTGGTTCCGACCGCCACCTCGGACATTGGTTCCGACCGCCACCCCGGACATTGGTTCCGAGCGCCAACCCGGACCTTGGTTCCGACCACCACCCCGGACCTTGGTTCCGACCGCCACCCCGGACCTTGGTTCCGTCCGCCCCCCCGGACCTTGGTTCCGTCCGCCACCCCGGACCTTGGTTCCGACCGCCGCCCCGGAACGTGGTTCCGACCGCCACCCCGTGCCTTGGTTCCGACCGCCACCCCGGACCTTGGTTCCGACCGCCACTCCGGACCTTTGTTCCGACTGCCACACCGGACCTTGGGATGTGACCGCCACTCCGGACCTTGGTTCCTACCGCCACCTCGGACCTTGGTTCCGACCGCCACCCCGGACCTTGGTCCCGACCGCCACCCCGGATCTTGGTTCCGACCACCACCTCGGTCCTTGGTTCCGACCGCGACCCAGGACCTTGGTCCCGACCGCCACTCCGGACCTTGGTTCCTTCCGCCACCGCGGACCTTGGTTCCTACCGCCACCTCGGACCTTGATTCCGACCGCCACCACGGACCTTGGTTCCGACCACCACCCCGGACCTTGGTTCCGACCGCCACCTCGGACCTTGGTTCCGACCACCACCCAGGACCTTGGTTCCGAACGCCACCCCGGACCTTTGTTCCGACCGGCACCCCGGACCTTGGTTCCAACCGGCACCTCGGACCTTGGTTCCAACCGGCACCCCGGACCTTGGTTCCGACCACCACCCAGGACCTTTGTTCCGAACGCCACCCCGGACCTTCGTTCCGACTGCCCCCCTGGACTTTGGTTCCGAAGCTACCTCGGACCTTGGTTCCGACCGCCACCCGGGACCTTGGTTCCGACCGCCACCTGGGATCTTGGGTCTGACCGCGACCCCGGACCTCGGTTCCGACCGCCACCCCGGACCGTGGTTCCAACCACCACCTCGGACCTTGGTTCCGACCACCACCTCGGACATTGGTTCTGACCGCCACCCCGGACCTTGGCTCCGACCGCAACACCGGACCATCGTTCCTACCGCCACCTCGGACCTTGGATCCGACCGCCACCCCGGACCTTGGTCCCGACCGCCACCCCGGACCTTTGTTCCGACCACCACCTCGGTCCTTGGTTCCGACCGCGACCCCGGACCTTGGTCCCGACCGACACTCCGGACCTTGGTTCCTGCCGCCACCGCGGACCTTGTTTCCTACCGCCACCTCGGACCTTGATTCCGACCGCCACCCCGGACCTTGGTTCCGAACACCACCCCGGACCTTGGTTCCGAGCGCCACCCCGTACCTTGGTTCCAACTACCACCCAGGACCTTGTTCCGAACGCCACCCCGGACCTTGGTTCCAACCGGCACCCCGGACCTTGGTTCCAACCGGCACCCCGGACCTTGGTTCCGACCACCACCCAGGACCTTGGTTCTGAACGCCACCCCGGACCTTGGTTCCGACTGCCCCCCCGGACTTTGGTTCCGAAGCTACCCCGGACCTTGGTTCCGACCGCCACCCCGGACCTCGGTTCCGAACGCCACCCCGGACCTTGGTTCCAACCACCACCTCGGACATTGGTTCCGACCACCACCTCGGACATTGGTTCTGACCGCCACCCCGGACCTTGGCTCCGACCGCAACACCGGACCTTGGTTCCGACCGCCACCCCGGACCTTGGTTCCAAGCGCCACCCAGGATCTTGGTTCCGACCGCCACCCCGGAACTTGGTACCGACCGGCACCCCGGACCTTGGTTCCGACCGCCACCTCGGACTTTGGCTCCGAACGCTACCCCGGACCTTGGTTCCGACCGCTACCCCGGACCTTGGGTTCTGACCGTCACCCCGGTCCTTGGTTCCGATCGCCACCTCGGACCTTGGTTCCAACCGCTAGCCCAGACCGTGTTTCCGACCGCCACATCGGACCTTGGTTCCGATCGCGACCGCGGACCTTGGTCCCGACCGACACCCCGGCCCTTGGTTCCGACCACCACCCCGGACCTTGGTTCCGACCGCCACCTCGGACCTTGGTTCCGACCACCTCCCAGGACATTGGTTCCGAACTCCACCCCGGACCATGGTTCCGACCCCCCATCGGACCTTGGTTCTGACCGCCACCTCGGACCTTGGTTCCGACCACTACCCCGGACCTTGGTTCCGACCGCGACTCCGGACCTTGGTTCCGACCGGCACCGCGGACCTTGGTTCCGACCGCCACCTCGCACCCTGGTTCCGACCGCCACCCCGGACCTGGGTTCCGACTGCCACGCCGGACCGTGGTATCGACTGCCCCCACGGACCTTGGTTCAGACCGCCACCCCGGACCTGAGTTCCGACCGCCACCTCAGACCTTGGTTCTGACCGCCACCTCCACCTTTGTTCCGACCGCCACCCCGGTCCTTGGTTCCGACCACCACCCAGGACCTTGGTTCCGACCGCAACCCCGGACCTTGGTTCCGACCGGCACTCCGGATCTTGGTTCCATCCACCATCTCGGACCTTGGCTCAGAACGCTACCCCGTACCTTGGTTCCGACCGCCACCCCGGACCTTGGTTTCGACCGCCATCCTGGACCTTGGTTCCGACCGCCAGCCCGGACCTTGGTTTGGACCGCCACACCGGACCTTGGTTCCGACCGCCACCCCGGACCTTGGTTCCGACGGCCACCCTGGACCTTGTTTCCGACCGCCACCCCAGACCTTGGTTCCGACTGCCACACCGGACCTTGGGATCTGACCGCCACTCCAGACCTTGATTCCAACCGCCACCTCGGACCTTGGTTCCTTCCGCCACCTCGGACCTTGGTTCCGACCGCCACCCCAGACCTTAGTTCCGATCGCCACCCCGGACCTTGGTTCCAACCGCCAGCCCGGACCTTGGTTCCGACCGCCTGCCCGGACCTTGGTTTGGACCGCCACCCCGGACCTTGGTTCCGACCGCCACCCCGGACCTAGGTTCCGACCGCCACCCCGGACCTTGTTTCCGACTGCAACCTCGGACCTTGGTTCCGACCGCCATCCGGGACCTTGAATTCCGACGGCCACCCCGGACGTTGTTTCCGACCGCCAACCCGGACCTTGGTTCCGACCGCCACGCCGGACCTTGGTTCCGACCGCCACCCCGGACCTTGGTTCCGACCGCCACCTCGGACCTTGGTTCCGACCGCCACCCCGGACCTTGGTTCCGTCCGCCACCCCGGACCTTGGTTCCGACCGCCACCCCGGACCTTGGTTCCGACCGCCACCCCGGACCTTGGTTCCGTCCGCCACCCCGGACCTTGGTTCCGACCGCCGCCCCGGAACGTGGTTCCGACCGCCACCCCGGTCCTTGGTTCCAACCGCCACCCCGGACCTTGGTTCCGACCGCCAACCCGGACCTTGGTTCCGACCGCCACGCCGGACCTTGGTTCCGACCGCCACCCCGGACCTTGGTTCCGACCACCACCTCGGACCTTGGATCCGACCGATACCCCGGACCTTGGTTCCGTCCGCCACCCCGGACCTTGGTTCCGACCAAGTATCCGACCGCCACCACGGAACTTGGTTCCGACCGCCACCCCGGACCTTGGTTCCGACCGCCACCCCGGACCTTGGTTCCGACCGCCACCTCGGACTTTGGTTCCGACCGCCACCCCAGACCGTGGTTCCGACAACCACCCCGGACTTTGGTTCCGACCGCAACCACGGAACCTGGATCCGACCGCCACACCGGACTTTGGTTCCGACCGCCACCCCGGACCTTGGTTCCGACTGCAACCCCGGACCTTGCTTCCGACCGCCACCTCGGACATTGGTTCCGACCGCCACCCCGGACATTGGTTCCGACCGCCACCCCGGACCGTGGTTCCGACCACCACCCCGGACCTTGGTTCGGACCGCCACCCCGGACATGGGTTCCGAGCGCCAACACGGACCTTGGTTCCGACCGCCACCCCAGACCTTGGTTCGGACCGCCACCCCGGACCTTGGTTCAGAACGCCAACCCGGACCTTGGTTCCGTCCGCCCCCCCGGACCTTGGTTCCGACCGCCACCCCGGACCTTGGTTCCGACCGCCACCCCGGACCTTGGTTCCGACCGCCACCCCGGACCGTGGATCCAACCGCCACCCCGGACCTTTGTTCCGACCACCACCATGGACACTGGATCCGACGGCCACCCCGGAACGTGGTTCCGACCGCCACCCCGGTCCTTGGTTCCAACCGCCACTCCGGACCTTGGTTCCGACCGCCACCCCGGACCTTGGTTCTGACCGCCACGCCGGACCTTGGTTCCGACCGGCACCCCGGACCTTGGTTACGACCGCCACCCCGGACTTTGGTTCCGACCGCCACCCCGGACCTTGGTTCCGACCGCCACCCCGGTCATTGGTTCCCACCGCCACCACGGAACTTGGTTCCGACCGCCACCCCGGACCTTGGTTCCGACCGCCACTCCGGACCTTGGTTCCGACCGCCACCCTGGACCTTGGTTCCGACCGCCACCGTGGACATTGGATCGGACCGCCACCCCGGAAAGTTGTTCCTACCGCCACCCCAGTCCTTGGTTCCAACCGCCACCCCGGACCTTGGTTCCGACAGCCACACCGGACCTTGGTTCCGACCGCCACGCCGGACCTTGGTTCCGACCGCCACCCCGGACCTTGGTTCCGACCGCCACCCCGGACCTTGGTTCCGTCCGCCACCCCGGACCTTGGTTCCGACCGCCACCCCGGACATTGGTTCCGACCGCCACCACGGAACTTGGTTCCGACCGCCACCCCGGACCTTGGTTCCGACCGCCACCCTGGACCTTGGTTCCGACCGCCGCCCCGGCCCTTGGTTCCGACCGCCACCCCGGACCTTGGTTCCGACCGCCACCCCGGACCGTGGTTCCGACCGCCACCCCGGACTTTGGTTCCGACCGCCACCACGGAACCTGGTTCCGGCCGCCACACCAGACTTTGGTTCCGACCGCCACCCCGGACCTTGGTTCCGACAGCCACCCCGGACCTTGGTTCCGACCGCCACCTCGGACATTGGTTCCAACCGCCACCCCGGACATTGGTTCCGACCGCCAACCCGGACCTTGGTTCCGGCCGCCACCCCGGACCTTGGTTCCGACCGCCACCCCGGACCTTGGTTCAGAACGCCACCCCGGACCTTGGTTCCGTCCGCCCCCCCGGACCTTGGTTCCGACCGCCACCCCGGACCTTGGTTCCGACCGCCGCCCCGGAACGTGGTTCCGACCGCCACCCCGGCCCTTGGTTCCAACCGCCACCCCGGACGTTGGTTCCGACCGCCAACCCGGACCTTGGTTCCGACCGCCACGCCGGACCTTGGTTCCGACCGCCACGCCAGACCTTGGTTCCGACCGCCACCCCGGACCTTGGTTCCGACCGCCACGCCGGACCTTGGTTCCGACCGCAACCACGGAACCTGGTTCCGACCGCCACACCGGACTTTGGTTCCGACCGCCACCCCGGACCTTGGTTCCGACTGCCACCCCGGACCCTGGTTCCGACCGCCACCCCGGACATTTGTTCCGACCGCCACCTCGGACATTGGTTCCGACCGCCACCCCGGACATTGGTTCCGACCGCCAACCCGGACCTTGGTTCCGACCGCCACCCCGGACCTTGGTTCCGACCGCCACCCCGGACCTTGGTTCAGAACGCCACCCCGGACCTTGGTTCCGTCCGCCACCCCGGACCTTGGTTCCGACCGCCGCCCCGGAACGTGGTTCCGACCGCCACCCCGGTCCTTGGTTCCAACCGCCACCCCGGACCTTGGTTCCGACCACCAACCCGGACCTTGATTCCGACCGCCACGCCGGACCTTGGTTCTGACCGCCACCCCGGACCTTGGTTCCGACCGCCACCTCGGACCTTGGTTCCGACCGCCACCCCGGACCTTGGTTCCGTCCGCCACCCCGGACATTGGTTCTGACCAAGTATCCGACCGCCACCACGGAACTTGGTTCCGACCGCCACCCCGGACCTTGGTTCCGACCGCCACCCCGGACCTTAGTTCCGACCGCCACCTCGGACCTTGGTTCCGACCGCCACCCCAGACCGTGGTTCCGACCGCCACCCCGGACTTTGGTTCCGACCGCATCCACGGAACCTGGTTCCGACCGCCACACTGGACTTTGGTTCCGACCGCCACCCCGGACCTTGGTTCCGACTGCCACCCCGGACCTTGTTTCCGACCGCCACCCCGGACCTTGGTTCCGACCGCCACCTCGGACATTGGTTCCGACCGCCACCCCGGACATTGGTTCCGAGCGCCAACCCGGACCTTGGTTCCGACCGCCACCCCGGACCTTGGTTCCGACCGCCACCCCGGACCTTGGTTCCGTCCGCCCCCCCGGACCTTGGTTCCGTCCGCCACCCCGGACCTTGGTTCCGACCGCCGCCCCGGAACGTGGTTCCGACCGCCACCCCGTGCCTTGGTTCCGACTGCCACCCCGGACCTTGGTTCCGACCGCCACCCCGGACCTTGGTTCCGACTGCCACACCGGACCTTGGGATGTGACCGCCACTCCGGACCTTGGTTCCTACCGCCACCTCGGACCTTGGTTCCGACCGCCACCCCGGACCTTGGACCGGACCGCCACCCCGGATCTTGGTTCCGACCACCACCTCAGTCCTTGGTTCCGACCGCGACCCAGGACCTTGGTCCCGACCGCCACTCCGGACCTTGGTTCCTTCCGCCACCGCGGACCTTGGTTCCTGCCGCCACCTCGGACCTTGATTCCGACCGCCACCACGGACCTTGGTTCCGACCACCACCCCGGACCTTGGTTCCGACCGCCACCTCGGACCTTGGTTCCGACCACCACCCAGGACCTTGGTTCCGAACGCAACCCCGGACCTTGGTTCCGACCGCCACCCCGGACCTTGGTTCCGACCGCCACTCCGGACCTTGGTTCCAACCGCCAACCCGGACCTTGGTTCCGTCCGCCACCCCGGACCTTGGATCCGACCGCCACCCCGGACATTGGTTCCGACCGCCACCACGGAACTTGGTTCCGACCGCCACCCCGGCCCTTGGTTCCGACCGCCACCCCGGACCTTGGTTCCGACCGCCACCCCGGACCGTGGTTCCGACCGCCACCCTGGACTTTGGTTCCGACCGCCACCACGGAACCTGGTTCCGACCGCCACACCGGACTTTGGTTCCGACCGCCACCCAGGACCTTGGTTCCGACCGCCACCCCGGACCTTGGTTCCGACCGCCACCCCGGACCTTGGTTCCGACCGCCACCTCGGACATTCGTTCCAACCGCCACCCCGGACATTGGTTCCGACCGCCAACCCGGACGTTGGTTCCGACCGCCACCCCGGACCTTGGTTCCGACCGCCACCCCGGACCGTGGTTCAGAACGCCACCCCGGACCTTGGTTCCGACCGCCACCTCGGACATTGGTTCCAACCGCCACCCCGGACATTGGTTCCGACCGCCAACCCGGACCTTGGTTCCGGCCGCCACCCCGGACCTTGGTTCCGACCGCCACCCCGGACCTTGGTTCAGAACGCCACCCCGGACCTTGGTTCCGTCCGCCCCCCCGGACCTTGGTTCCGACCGCCACCCCGGACCTTGGTTCCGACCGCCGCCCCGGAACGTGGTTCCGACCGCCACCCCGGCCCTTGGTTCCAACCGCCACCCCGGACGTTGGTTCCGACCGCCAACCCGGACCTTGGTTCCGACCGCCACGCCGGACCTTGGTTCCGACCGCCACGCCAGACCTTGGTTCCGACCGCCACCCCGGACCTTGGTTCCGACCGCCACGCCGGACCTTGGTTCCGACCGCAACCACGGAACCTGGTTCCGACCGCCACACCGGACTTTGGTTCCGACCGCCACCCCGGACCTTGGTTCCGACTGCCACCCCGGACCCTGGTTCCGACCGCCACCCCGGACATTTGTTCCGACCGCCACCTCGGACATTGGTTCCGACCGCCACCCCGGACATTGGTTCCGACCGCCAACCCGGACCTTGGTTCCGACCGCCACCCCGGACCTTGGTTCCGACCGCCACCCCGGACCTTGGTTCAGAACGCCACCCCGGACCTTGGTTCCGTCCGCCACCCCGGACCTTGGTTCCGACCGCCGCCCCGGAACGTGGTTCCGACCGCCACCCCGGTCCTTGGTTCCAACCGCCACCCCGGACCTTGGTTCCGACCACCAACCCGGACCTTGATTCCGACCGCCACGCCGGACCTTGGTTCTGACCGCCACCCCGGACCTTGGTTCCGACCGCCACCTCGGACCTTGGTTCCGACCGCCACCCCGGACCTTGGTTCCGTCCGCCACCCCGGACATTGGTTCTGACCAAGTATCCGACCGCCACCACGGAACTTGGTTCCGACCGCCACCCCGGACCTTGGTTCCGACCGCCACCCCGGACCTTAGTTCCGACCGCCACCTCGGACCTTGGTTCCGACCGCCACCCCAGACCGTGGTTCCGACCGCCACCCCGGACTTTGGTTCCGACCGCATCCACGGAACCTGGTTCCGACCGCCACACTGGACTTTGGTTCCGACCGCCACCCCGGACCTTGGTTCCGACTGCCACCCCGGACCTTGTTTCCGACCGCCACCCCGGACCTTGGTTCCGACCGCCACCTCGGACATTGGTTCCGACCGCCACCCCGGACATTGGTTCCGAGCGCCAACCCGGACCTTGGTTCCGACCGCCACCCCGGACCTTGGTTCCGACCGCCACCCCGGACCTTGGTTCCGTCCGCCCCCCCGGACCTTGGTTCCGTCCGCCACCCCGGACCTTGGTTCCGACCGCCGCCCCGGAACGTGGTTCCGACCGCCACCCCGTGCCTTGGTTCCGACTGCCACCCCGGACCTTGGTTCCGACCGCCACCCCGGACCTTGGTTCCGACTGCCACACCGGACCTTGGGATGTGACCGCCACTCCGGACCTTGGTTCCTACCGCCACCTCGGACCTTGGTTCCGACCGCCACCCCGGACCTTGGACCGGACCGCCACCCCGGATCTTGGTTCCGACCACCACCTCAGTCCTTGGTTCCGACCGCGACCCAGGACCTTGGTCCCGACCGCCACTCCGGACCTTGGTTCCTTCCGCCACCGCGGACCTTGGTTCCTGCCGCCACCTCGGACCTTGATTCCGACCGCCACCACGGACCTTGGTTCCGACCACCACCCCGGACCTTGGTTCCGACCGCCACCTCGGACCTTGGTTCCGACCACCACCCAGGACCTTGGTTCCGAACGCCACCCCGGACCTTGGTTCCGACCGCCACCCCGGACCTTGGTTCCGACCGCCACTCCGGACCTTGGTTCCAACCGCCAACCCGGACCTTGGTTCCGTCCGCCACCCCGGACCTTGGATCCGACCGCCACCCCGGACATTGGTTCCGACCGCCACCACGGAACTTGGTTCCGACCGCCACCCCGGCCCTTGGTTCCGACCGCCACCCCGGACCTTGGTTCCGACCGCCACCCCGGACCGTGGTTCCGACCGCCACCCTGGACTTTGGTTCCGACCGCCACCACGGAACCTGGTTCCGACCGCCACACCGGACTTTGGTTCCGACCGCCACCCAGGACCTTGGTTCCGACCGCCACCCCGGACCTTGGTTCCGACCGCCACCCCGGACCTTGGTTCCGACCGCCACCTCGGACATTCGTTCCAACCGCCACCCCGGACATTGGTTCCGACCGCCAACCCGGACGTTGGTTCCGACCGCCACCCCGGACCTTGGTTCCGACCGCCACCCCGGACCGTGGTTCAGAACGCCACCCCGGACCTTCGTTCCGTCCGCCCCCCCCGGACCTTGGTTCCGACCGCCACCCCGGACCTTGGTTCCGACCGCCGCCCCGGAACGTGGTTCCGACCGCCACCCCGGACCTTGGTTCCGACCGCCAACCCGGACCTTGGTTCCGACCGCCATGCCGGACCTTGGTTCCGACCGCCACCCCGGACCTTGGTTCCGACCGCCACCTCGGACCTTGCTTCCGACCGCCACCCCGGACCTTGGTTCCGTCCGCCACCCCGGACCTTGGTTCCGACCGCCACCCCGGACCTTGGTTCCGACCGCCACCCCGGACCTTGGTTCCGTCCGCCACCCCGGACCTTGGTTCCGACCGCCGCCCCGGAACGTGGTTCCGACCGCCACCCCGGTCCTTGGTTCCAACCGCCACCCCGGACCTTGGTTCCGACCGCCAACCCGGACCTTGGTTCCGACCGCCACGCCGGACCTTGGTTCCGACCGCCACCCCGGACCTTGGTTCCGACCGCCACCTCGGACCTTGGATCCGACCGATACCCCGGACCTTGGTTCCGTCCGCCACCCCGGACCTTGGTTCCGACCAAGTATCCGACCGCCACCACGGAACTTGGTTCCGACCGCCACCCCGGACCTTGGTTCCGACCGCCACCCCGAACATTGGTTCCGACCGCCACCTCGGACCTTGGTTCCGACCGCCACCCCAGACCGTGGTTCCGACCACCACCCCGGACTTTGGTTCCGACCGCAACCACGGAACCTGGATCCGACCGCCACACCGGACTTTGGTTCCGACCGCCACCCCGGACCTTGGTTCCGACTGCAACCCCGGACATGGCTTCCGACCGCCACCTCGGACATTGGTTCCGACCGCCACCCCGGACATTGGTTCCGACCGCCACCCCGGACCGTGGTTCCGACCACCACCCCGGACCTTGGTTCGGACCGCCACCCCGGACATGGGTTCCGACCGCCACCCCGGACCTTGGTTCCGTCCGCCACCCCGGACCTTGGTTCCGACCGCCGCCCCGGAACGTGGTTCCGACCGCCACCCCGGTCCTTGGTTCCAACCGCCACCCCGGACCTTGGTTCCGACCACCAACCCGGACCTTGATTCCGACCGCCACGCCGGACCTTGGTTCTGACCGCCACCCCGGACCTTGGTTCCGACCGCCACCTCGGACCTTGGTTCCGACCGCCACCCCGGACCTTGGTTCCGTCCGCCACCCCGGACATTGGTTCTGACCAAGTATCCGACCGCCACCACGGAACTTGGTTCCGACCGCCACCCCGGACCTTGGTTCCGACCGCCACCCCGGACCTTAGTTCCGACCGCCACCTCGGACCTTGGTTCCGACCGCCACCCCAGACCGTGGTTCCGACCGCCACCCCGGACTTTGGTTCCGACCGCATCCACGGAACCTGGTTCCGACCGCCACACTGGACTTTGGTTCCGACCGCCACCCCGGACCTTGGTTCCGACTGCCACCCCGGACCTTGTTTCCGACCGCCACCCCGGACCTTGGTTCCGACCGCCACCTCGGACATTGGTTCCGACCGCCACCCCGGACATTGGTTCCGAGCGCCAACCCGGACCTTGGTTCCGACCGCCACCCCGGACCTTGGTTCCGACCGCCACCCCGGACCTTGGTTCCGTCCGCCCCCCCGGACCTTGGTTCCGTCCGCCACCCCGGACCTTGGTTCCGACCGCCGCCCCGGAACGTGGTTCCGACCGCCACCCCGTGCCTTGGTTCCGACTGCCACCCCGGACCTTGGTTCCGACCGCCACCCCGGACCTTGGTTCCGACTGCCACACCGGACCTTGGGATGTGACCGCCACTCCGGACCTTGGTTCCTACCGCCACCTCGGACCTTGGTTCCGACCGCCACCCCGGACCTTGGACCGGACCGCCACCCCGGATCTTGGTTCCGACCACCACCTCAGTCCTTGGTTCCGACCGCGACCCAGGACCTTGGTCCCGACCGCCACTCCGGACCTTGGTTCCTTCCGCCACCGCGGACCTTGGTTCCTGCCGCCACCTCGGACCTTGATTCCGACCGCCACCACGGACCTTGGTTCCGACCACCACCCCGGACCTTGGTTCCGACCGCCACCTCGGACCTTGGTTCCGACCACCACCCAGGACCTTGGTTCCGAACGCCACCCCGGACCTTGGTTCCGACCGCCACCCCGGACCTTGGTTCCGACCGCCACTCCGGACCTTGGTTCCAACCGCCAACCCGGACCTTGGTTCCGTCCGCCACCCCGGACCTTGGATCCGACCGCCACCCCGGACATTGGTTCCGACCGCCACCACGGAACTTGATTCCGACCGCCACCCCGGCCCTTGGTTCCGACCGCCACCCCGGACCTTGGTTCCGACCGCCACCCCGGACCGTGGTTCCGACCGCCACCCTGGACTTTGGTTCCGACCGCCACCACGGAACCTGGTTCCGACCGCCACACCGGACTTTGGTTCCGACCGCCACCCAGGACCTTGGTTCCGACCGCCACCCCGGACCTTGGTTCCGACCGCCACCCCGGACCTTGGTTCCGACCGCCACCTCGGACATTCGTTCCAACCGCCACCCCGGACATTGGTTCCGACCGCCAACCCGGACGTTGGTTCCGACCGCCACCCCGGACCTTGGTTCCGACCGCCACCCCGGACCGTGGTTCAGAACGCCACCCCGGACCTTCGTTCCGTCCGCCCCCCCCGGACCTTGGTTCCGACCGCCACCCCGGACCTTGGTTCCGACCGCCGCCCCGGAACGTGGTTCCGACCGCCACCCCGGACCTTGGTTCCGACCGCCAACCCGGACCTTGGTTCCGACCGCCATGCCGGACCTTGGTTCCGACCGCCACCCCGGACCTTGGTTCCGACCGCCACCTCGGACCTTGCTTCCGACCGCCACCCCGGACCTTGGTTCCGTCCGCCACCCCGGACCTTGGTTCCGACCGCCACCCCGGACCTTGGTTCCGACCGCCACCCCGGACCTTGGTTCCGTCCGCCACCCCGGACCTTGGTTCCGACCGCCGCCCCGGAACGTGGTTCCGACCGCCACCCCGGTCCTTGGTTCCAACCGCCACCCCGGACCTTGGTTCCGACCGCCAACCCGGACCTTGGTTCCGACCGCCACGCCGGACCTTGGTTCCGACCGCCACCCCGGACCTTGGTTCCGACCGCCACCTCGGACCTTGGATCCGACCGATACCCCGGACCTTGGTTCCGTCCGCCACCCCGGACCTTGGTTCCGACCAAGTATCCGACCGCCACCACGGAACTTGGTTCCGACCGCCACCCCGGACCTTGGTTCCGACCGCCACCCCGAACATTGGTTCCGACCGCCACCTCGGACCTTGGTTCCGACCGCCACCCCAGACCGTGGTTCCGACCACCACCCCGGACTTTGGTTCCGACCGCAACCACGGAACCTGGATCCGACCGCCACACCGGACTTTGGTTCCGACCGCCACCCCGGACCTTGGTTCCGACTGCAACCCCGGACATGGCTTCCGACCGCCACCTCGGACATTGGTTCCGACCGCCACCCCGGACATTGGTTCCGACCGCCACCCCGGACCGTGGTTCCGACCACCACCCCGGACCTTGGTTCGGACCGCCACCCCGGACATGGGTTCCGACCGCCAACACGGACCTTGGTTCCGACCGCAACCCCAGACCTTGGTTCGGACCGCCACCCCGGAACTTGGTTCAGAACGCCAACCCGGACATTGGTCCGTCCGCCCCCCCGGACCTTGGTTCCGACCGCCACCCCGGACCTTGGTTACGACCGCCACCCCGGACCTTGGTTCCGACCGCCACCCCGGACCGTGGATCCAACCGCCACCCCGGACCTTGGTTCCGACCGCCACCATGGACACTGGATCCGACGGCCACCCCGGAACGTGGTTCCGACCGCCACCCCGGTCCTTGGTTCCAACCGCCACTCCGGACCTTGGTTCCGACCGCCACCCCGGACCTTGGTTCCGACCGCCACGCCGGACCTTGGTTCCGACCGGCACCCCGGACCTTGGTTCCGACCGCCACCCCGGACTTTGGTTCCGACCGCCACCCCGGACCTTGGTTCCGACCGCCACCCCGGTCATTGGTTCCCACCGCCACCACGGAACTTGGTTCCGACCGCCACCCCGGACCTTGGTTCCGACCGCCACTCCGGACCTTGGTTCCGACCGCCACCCTGGACCTTGGTTCCGACCGCCACCCTGGACATTGGATCCGACCGCCACCCCGGAACGTGGGTCCTACCGCCACCCCAGTCCTTGGTTCCAACCGCCACCCCGGACCTTGGTTCCGACAGCCACACCGGACCTTGGTTCCGACCGCCACGCCGGACCTTGGTTCCGACCGCCACCCCGGACCTTGGTTCCGACCGCCACCCCGGACCTTGGTTCCGTCCGCCACCCCGGACCTTGGTTCCGACCGCCACCCCGGACATTGGTTCCGACCGCCACCACGGAACTTGGTTCCGACCGCCACCCCGGACCTTGGTTCCGACCGCCACCCTGGACCTTGGTTCCGACCGCCACCCCGGCCCTTGGTTCCGACCGCCACCCCGGACCTTGGTTCCGACCGCCACCCCGGACCGTGGTTCCGACCGCCACCCCGGACTTTGGTTCCGACCGCCACCACGGAACCTGGTTCCGACCGCCACACCGGACTTTGGTTCCGACCGCCACCCAGGACCTTGGTTCCGACCGCCACCCCGGACCTTGGTTTCGACCGTCACCCCGGACCTTGGTTACGACCGCCACCTCGGACATTGGTTCCAACCGCCACCCCGGACATTGGTTCCGACCGCCAACCCGGACCTTGGTTCCGACCGCCACCCCGGACCTTGGTTCCGACCGCCACCCCGGACCTTGGTTCAGAACGCCACCCCGGACCTTGGTTCCGTCCGCCCCCCCGGACCTTGGTTCCGACCGCCACCCCCAACCTTGGTTCCGACCGCCGCCCCGGAACGTGGTTCTGACCGCCACCCCGGCCCTTGGTTCCAACCGCCACCCCGGACGTTGGTTCCGACCGCCAACACGGACCTTGGTTCCGACCGCCACGCCGGACCTTGGTTCCGACCGCCACGCCGGACCTTGGTTCCGACCGCCACCCCGGACCTTGGTTCCGACCGCCACGCCGGACCTTGGTTCCGACCGCAACAACGGAACCTGGTTCCGACCGCCACACCGGACGTTGGTTCCGACCGCCAACCCTGACCTTGGTTCCGACCGCCACCCCGGCCCTTGGTTCCAACCGCCACCCCGGTCGTTGGTTCCGACCGCCAACCCGGACCTTGGTTCCGACCGCCACGCCGGACCTTGGTTCCGACCGCCACGTCGGACCTTGGTTCCGACCGCCACCCCGGACCTTGGTTCCGACCGCCACGCCGGACCTTGGTTCCGACCGCAACCACGGAACCTGGTTCCGACCGCCACACCGGACTTTGGTTCCGACCGCCAACCCGGACCTTGGTTCCGACTGCCACCCCGGACCTTGGTTCCGACCGCCACCCCGGACATTGGTTCCGACCGCCACCTCGGACATTGGTTCCGACCGCCACCCCGGACATTGGTTCCGACCGCCAACCCGGACCTTGGTTCCGACCGCCACCCCGGACCTTGGTTCCGACCGCCACCCCGGACCTTGGTTCAGAACGCCACCCCGGACCTTGGTTCCGTCCGCCACCCCGGACCTTGGTTCCGTCCGCCACCCCGGACAACCAGGTTGATACCGGAGATGAGGGGTTTGGATTATGAGGAGAGGCTGAGGAGATTGGGTTTGTACTCGTTGGAGTTTAGAAGGATGAGGGGGGATCTTATGGAGACTTATAAGATAATGCGGGGGCTGGATAGGGTGGAGGCGGAGAGATTCTTTCCACTTAGTAAGGAAGTTAAAACTAGAGGACACAGCCTCAAAATAAAGGGGGGTCGGTTTAAGACAGAGTTGAGGAGGAACTTCTTCTCCCAGAGGGTGGTGAATCTCTGGAATTCTCTGCCCACTGAGGTGGTGGAGGCTACCTCGCTGAATATGTTTAAAGCGCGGATGGATGGATTCCTGATCGGTAAGGGAATTAAGGGTTATGGGGATCAGGCGGGTAAGTGGTACTGATCCACGTCAGATCAGCCATGATCTTATTGAATGGCGGGGCAGGCTCGAGGGGCTAGATGGCCTACTCCTGCTCCTATTTCTTATATCTTATATACCTTGGTTCCGACCGCCGCCCCGGAACGTGGTTCCGACCGCCACCCCGGTCCTTGGTTCCAACCGCCACCCCGGACCTTGGTTCCGACCACCAACCCGGACCTTGGTTCCGACCGCCACGCCGGACCTTGGTTCCGACCGCCACCCCGGACCTTGGTTCCGACCGCCACCTCGGACCTTGGTTCCGACCGCCACCCCGGACCTTGGTTCCGTCCGCCACCCCGGACCTTGGTTCTGACCAAGTATCCGACCACCACCACGGAACTTGGTTCCGACCGTCACCCCGGACCTTGGTTCCGACCGCCACCCCGGACCTTGGTTCCCACCGCCACCTCGGACCTTGGTTCCGACCGCCACCCCAGACCGTGGTTCCGACCGCCACCCCGGACTTTGGTTGCGACCGCAACCACGGAACCTGGTTCCGACCGCCACACTGGACTTTGGTTCCGACCGCCACCCCGGACCTTGGTTCCGACTGCCACCCCGGACCTTGTTTCCGACCGCCACCCCGGACCTTGGTTCCGACCGCCACCTCGGACATTGGTTCCGACCGCCACCCCGGACATTGGTTCCGAGCGCCAACCCGGACCTTGGTTCCGACCGCCACCCCGGACCTTGGTTCCGACCGCCACCCCGGACCTTGGTTCCGTCCGCCCCCCCGGACCTTGGTTCCGTCCGCCACCCCGGATCTTGGTTCCGACCGCCGCCCCGGAACGTGGTTCCGACCGCCACCCCGTGCCTTGGTTCCGACCGCCACCCCGGACCTTGGTTCCGACCGCCACCCCGGACCTTGGTTCCGACTGCCACACCGGACCTTGGGATGTGACCGCCACTCCGGACCTTGGTTCCTACCGCCACCTCGGACCTTGGTTCCGACCGCCACCCCGGACCTTGGTCCCGACCGCCACCCCGGATCTTGGTTACGACCACCACCTCGGTCCTTGGTTCCGACAGCGACCCAGGACCTTGGTCCCGACCGCCACTCCGGACCTTGGTTCCTTCCGCCACCGCGGACCTTGGTTCCTACCGCCACCTCGGACCTTGAATCCGACCGCCACCACGGACCTTGGTTCCGACCACCACCCCGGACCTTGGTTCCGACCGCCACCTCGGACCTTGGTTCCGACCACCACCCAGGACCTTGGTTCCGAACGCCACCCCGGACCTTTGTTCCGACCGGCACCCCGGACCTTGGTTCCAACCGGCACCTCGGAACTTGGTTCCAACCGGCACCCCGGACCTTGGATCCGACCACCACCCAGGACCTTTGTTCCGAACGCCACCCCGGACCTTCGTTCCGACTGCCCCCCTGGACTTTGGTTCCGAAGCTACCCCGGACCTTGGTTCCGACCGCCACCCGGGACCTTGGTTCCGACCGCCACCTGGGATCTTGGGTCTGACCGCGACCCCGGACCTCGGTTCCGACCGCCACCCCGGACCGTGGTTCCAACCACCACCTCGGACCTTGGTTCCGACCACCACCTCGGACATTGGTTCTGACCGCCACCCCGGACCTTGGCTCCGACCGCAACACCGGACCATCGTTCCTACCGCCACCTCGGACCTTGGATCCGACCGCCACCCCGGACCTTGGTCCCGACCGCCACCCCGGACCTTTGTTCCGACCACCACCTCGGTCCTTGGTTCCGACCGCGACCCCGGACCTTGGTCCCGACCGCCACTCCGGACCTTGGTTCCTGCCGCCACCGCGGACCTTGGTTCCTACCGCCACCTCGGACCTTGATTCCGACCGCCACCCCGGACCTTGGTTCCGAACACCACCCCGGACCTTGGTTCCGACCGCCACCCCGTACCTTGGTTCCAACTACCACCCAGGACCTTGTTCCGAACGCCACCCCGGACCTTGGTTCCAACCGGCACCCCGGACCTTGGTTCCAACCGGCACCCCGGACCTTGGTTCCGACCACCACCCAGGACCTTGGTTCTGAACGCCACCCCGGACCTTGGTTCCGACTGCCCCCCCGGACATTGGTTCCGAAGCTACCCCGGACCTTGGTTCCGACCGCCACCCCGGACCTCGGGTCCGAAAGCCACCCCGGACCTTGGTTCCAACCACCACCTCGGACATTGGTTCCGACCACCACCTCGGACATTGGTTCTGACCGCCACCCCGGACCTTGGCTCCGACCGCAACACCGGACCTTGGTTCCGACCGCCACCCCGGACCTTGGTTCCAAGCGCCACCCAGGATCCTGGTTCCGACCGCCACCCCGGAACTTGGTACCGACCGGCACCCCGGACCTTGGTTCCGACCGCCACCTCGGACTTTGGCTCCGAACGCTACCCCGGACCTTGGTTCCGACCGCTGCCCCGGACCTTGGGTTCTGACCGTCACCCCGGTCCTTGGTTCCGATCGCTACCTCGGACCTTGGTTCCAACCGTTAGCCCAGACCGTGTTTCCGACCGCCATCCTGGACCATTTTTCCTACCGCCACATCGGACCTTGGTTCCGATCGCGACCGCGGACCTTGGTCCCGACCGACACCCCGGCCCTTGGTTCCGACCACCACCCCGGACCTTGGTTCCGACCGCCACCTCGGACCTTGGTTCCGACCACCTCCCAGGACATTGGTTCCGAACTCCACCCTGGACCATGGTTCCGACCCCCCATCGGACCTTGGTTCCGACCACCAGCCCAGACGTTGGTTCTGACTGCCACCCCGGACCTTCGTTCTGACCGCCACCTCGGACCTTGGTTCCGACCACTACCCCGGACCTTGGTTCCGACCGCGACCCCGGACCTTGGTTCCGACCGGCACCGCGGACCTTGGTTCCGACCGCCACCTCGCACCCTGGTTCCGACCGCCACCCCGGACCTTGGTTCCGACTGCCACGCCGGACCGTGGTATCGACTGCCCCCACGGACCTTGGTTCCGACCGCCACCCCGGACCTGAGTTCCGACCGCCACCTCAGACCTTGGTTCTGACCGCCACCTCCACCTTTGCTCCGACCGCCACCCCGGTCCTTGGTTCCGACCACCACCCAGGACCTTGGTTCCGACCGCAACCCCGGACCTTGGTTCCGACCGGCACTCCGGATCTTGGTTCCATCCACCACCTCGGACCTTGGCTCAGAACGCTACCCCGTACCTTGGTTCCGACCGCCACCCCGGACCTTGGTTTCGACCGCCATCCTGGACCTTGGTTCCGACCGCCAGCCCGGACCTTGGTTTGGACCGCCACACCGGACCTTGGTTCCGACCGCCACCCCGGACCTTGGTTCCGACGGCCACCCTGGACCTTGTTTCCGACCGCCACCCCAGACCTTGGTTCCGACTGCCACACCGGACCTTGGGATCTGACCGCCACTCCAGACCTTGGTTCCAACCGCCACCTCGGACCTTGGTTCCTTCCGCCACCTCGGACCTTGGTTCCGACCGCCACCCCAGACCTTAGTTCCGACCGCCACCCCGGACCTTGGTTCCAACCGCCAGCCCGGACCTTGGTTCCGACCGCCTGCCCGGACCTTGGTTTGGACCGCCACCCCGGACCTTGGTTCCGACCGCCACCCCGGACCTAGGTTCCGACCGCCACCCCGGACCTTGTTTCCGACTGCAACCTCGGACCTTGGTTCCGACCGCCATCCGGGACCTTGAATTCCGACGGCCACCCCGGACTTTGTTTCCGACCGCCAACCCGGACCTTGGTTCCGACCGCCACGCCGGACCTTGGTTCCGACCGCCACCCCGGACCTTGGTTCCGACCGCCACCTCGGACCTTGGTTCCGACCGCCACCCCGGACCTTGGTTCCGTCCGCCACCCCGAACCTTGGTTCCGACCGCCACCCCGGACCTTGGTTCCGACCGCCACCCCGGACCTTGGTTCCGTCCGCCACCCCGGACCTTGGTTCCGACCGCCGCCCCGGAACGTGGTTCCGACCGCCACCCCGGTCCTTGGTTCCAACCGCCACCCCGGACCTTGGTTCCGACCGCCAACCCGGACCTTGGTTCCGACCGCCACGCCGGACCTTAGTTCCGACCGCCACCCCGGACCTTGGTTCCGACCGCCACCTCGGACCTTGGATCCGACCGATACTCCGGACCTTGGTTCCGTCCGCCACCCCGGACCTTGGTTCCGACCAAGTATCCGACCGCCACCACGGAACTTGGTTCCGACCGCCACCCCGGACCTTGGTTCCGACCGCCACCCCGGACCTTGGTTCCGACCGCCACCTCGGAACTTGGTTCCGACCGCCACCCCAGACCGTGGTTCCGACCACCACCCCGGACATTGGTTCCGACCGCAACCACGGAACCTGGATCCGACCGCCACACCGGACTTTGGTTCCGACCGCCACCCCGGACCTTGGTTCCGACTGCAACCCCGGACCTTGCTTCCGACCGCCACCTCGGACATTGGTTCCGACCGCCACCCCGGACATTGCTTCCGACCGCCACCCCGGACCGTGGTTCCGACCACCACCCCGGACCTTGGTTCGGACCGCCACCCCGGACATGGGTTCCGACCGCCAACACGGACCTTGGTTCCGACCGCCACCCCAGACCTTGGTTCGGACCGCCACCCCGGACCTTGGTTCAGAACGCCAACCCGGACCTTGGTTCCGTCCGCCCCCCCGGACCTTGGTTCCGACCGCCACCCCGGACCTTGGTTCCGACCGCCACCCCGGACCGTGGTTCCGACCGCCACCCCGGACCGTGGATCCAACCGCCACCCTGGACCTTGGTTCCGACCGCCACCATGGACACTGGATCAGACGGTCACCCCGGAACGTGGTTCCGACCGCCACCCCGGACCGTGGATCCAACCGCCACCCTGGACCTTGGTTCCGACCGCCACCATGGACACTGGATCAGACGGCCACCCCGGAACGTGGTTCCGACCGCCACCCCGGTCCTTGGTTCCAACCGCCACTCCGGACCTTAGTTCCGACCGCCACCCCGGACCTTGGTTCCGACCGCCACGCCGGACCTTGGTTCCGACCGGCACCCCGGACCTTGGTTCCGACCGCCACCCCGGACTTTGGTTCCGAACGCCACCCCGGACCTTGGTTCCGACCGCCACCCCGGTCATTGGTTCCCACCGCCACCACGGAACTTGGTTCCGACCGCCACCCCGGACCTTGGTTCCGACCGCCACTCCGGACCTTGGTTCCGACCGCCACCCTGGACCTTGGTTCCGACCGCAACCGTGGACATTGGATCCGACCGCCACCCCGGAACGTTGTTCCTACCGCCACCCCAGTCCTTGGTTCGAACCGCCACCCCGGACCTTGGTTCCGACAGCCACACCGGACCTTGGTTCCGACCGCCACGCCGGACCTTGGTTCCGACCGCCACCCCGGACCTTGGTTCCGACCGCCACCCCGGACCTTGGTTCCGTCCGCCACCCCGGACCTTGGTTCCGACCGCCACCCCGGACATTGGTTCCGACCGCCACCACGGAACTTGGTTCCGACCGCCACCCCGGACCTTGGTTCCGACCGCCACCCTGGACCTTGGTTCCGACCGCCACCCCGGCCCTTGGTTCCGACCGCCACCCCGGACCTTGGTTCCGACCGCCACCCCGGACCGTGGTTCCGACCGCCACCCCGGCTTTGGTTCCGACCGCCACCACGGAACCTGGTTCCGACCGCCACACCGGACTTTGGTTCTGACCGCCACCCCGGACCTTGGTTCCGACCGCCACCCCGGACCTTGGTTCCGACCGCCACCTCGGACATTGGTTCCAACATGCCACCCCGGACATTGGTTCCGACCGCCAACCCGGACCTTGGTTCCGACCGCCACCCCGGACCTTGGTTCCGACCGCCACCCCGGACCTTGGTTCAGAACGCCACCCCGGACCTTGGTTCCGTCCGCCCCCCCGGACCTTGGTTACGACCGCCACCCCGGACCTTGGTTCCGACCGCCGCCCCGGAACGTGGTTCCGACCGCCACCCCGGCCCTTGGTTCCAACCGCCACCCCGGACGTTGGTTACGACCGCCAACCCGGACCTTGGTTCCGACCGCCACGCCGGACCTTGGTTCCGACCGCCACGCCGGACCATGGTTCCGACCGCCACCCCGGACCTTGGTTCCTTCCGCCACCGCGGACCTTGGTTCCTACCGCCACCTCGGACCTTGATTCCGACCGCCACCACGGACCTTGGTTCCGACCACCACCCCGGACCTTGGTTCCGACCGCCACCTCGGACCTTGGTTCCGACCACCACCCAGGACCTTGGTTCCGAACGCCACCCCGGACCTTTGTTCCGACCGGCACCCCGGACCTTGGTTCCAACCGGCACCTCGGACCTTGGTTCCAACCGGCACCCCGGACCTTGGTTCCGACCACCACCCAGGACCTTTGTTCCGAACGCCACCCCGGACCTTCGTTCCGACTGCCCCCCTGGACATTGGTTCCGAAGCTACCCCGGACCTTGGTTCCGACCGCCACCCCGGACCTTGGTTCCGACCGCCACTCCGGACCGTGGATCCAACCGCCACCCTGGACCTTGGTTCCGACCGCCACCATGGACACTGGATCAGAGGGCCACCCCGGAACGTGGTTCCGACCGCCACCCCGGACCGTGGATCCAACCGCCACCCTGGACCTTGGTTCCGACCGCCACCATGGACACTGGATCAGACAGTCACCCCGGAACGTGGTTCCGACCGCCACCCCGGTCCTTGGTTCCAACCGCCACTCCGGACCTTGGTTCCGACCGCCACCCCGGACCTTGGTTCCGACCGCCACGCCGGACCTTGGTTCCGACCGGCACCCCGGACCTTGGTTCCGACCGCCACCCCGGACTTTGGTTCCGAACGCCACCCCGGACCTTGGTTCCGACCGCCACCCCGGTCATTGGTTCCCACCGCCACCACGGAACTTGGTTCCGACCGCCACCCCGGACCTTGGTTCCGACCGCCACTCCGGACCTTGGTTCCGACCGCCACCCTGGACCTTGGTTCCGACCGCCACCGTGGACATTGGATCCGACCGCCACACGGGAACGTTGTTCCTACCGCCACCCCAGTCCTTGGTTCCAACCGCCACCCCGGACCTTGGTTCCGACAGCCACACCGGACCTTGGTTCCGACCGCCACGCCGGACCTTGGTTCCGACCGCCACCCCGGACCTTGGTTCCGACCGCCACCCCGGACCTTGGTTCCGTCCGCCACCCCGGACCTTGGTTCCGACCGCCACCCCGGACATTGGTTCCGACCGCCACCACGGAACTTGGTTCCGACCGCCACCCCGGACCTTGGTTCCGACCGCCACCCTGGACCTTGGTTCCGACCGCCACCCCGGCCCTTGGTTCCGACCGCCACCCCGGACCTTGGTTCCGACCGCCACCCCGGACCGTGGTTCCGACCGCCCCCCCCGCTTTGGTTCCGACCGCCACCACGGAACCTGGTTCCGACCGCCACACCGGACTTTGGTTCCGACCGCCACCCCGGACCTTGGTTCCGACCGCCACCCCGGACCTTGGTTCCGACCGCCACCTCGGACATTGGTTCCAACCGCCACCCCGGACATTGGTTCCGACCGCCAACCCGGACCTTGGTTCCGACCGCCACCCCGGACCTTGGTTCCGACCGCCACCACGGACCTTGGTTCAGAACGCCACCCCGGACCTTGGTTCCGTCCGCCCCCCCGGACCTTGGTTCCGACCGCCACCCCGGACCTTGGTTCCGACCGCCGCCCCGGAACGTGGTTCCGACCGCCACCCCGGCCCTTGGTTCCAACCGCCACCCCGGACGTTGGTTAAGACCGCCAACCCGGACCTTGGTTCCGACCGCCACGCCGGACCTTGGTTCCGACCGCCACGCCGGACCATGGTTCCGACCGCCACCCCGGACCTTGGTTCCTTCCGCCACCGCGGACCTTGGTTCCTACCGCCACCTCGGACCTTGATTCCGACCGCCACCACGGACCTTGGTTCCGACCACCACCCCGGACCTTGGTTCCGACCGCCACCTCGGACCTTGGTTCCGACCACCACCCAGGACCTTGGTTCCGAACGCCACCCCGGACCTTTGTTCCGACCGGCACCCCGGACCTTGGTTCCAACCGGCACCTCGGACCTTGGTTCCAACCGGCACCCCGGACCTTGGTTCCGACCACCACCCAGGACCTTTGTTCCGAACGCCACCCCGGACCTTCGTTCCGACTGCCCCCCTGGACTTTGGTTCCGAAGCTACCCCGGGCCTTGGTTCCGACCGCCACCCGGGACCTTGGTTCCGACCGCCACCTGGGATCTTGGGTCTGACCGCGACCCCGGACCTCGGTTCCGACCGCCACCCCGGACCGTGGTTCCAACCACCACCTCGGACCTTGGTTCCGACCACCACCTCGGACATTGGTTCTGACCGCCACCCCGGACCCTGGCTCCGACCGCAACACCGGACCATCGTTCCTACCGCCACCTCGGACCTTGGATCCGACCGCCACCCCGGACCTTGGTCCCGACCGCCACCCCGGACCTTTGTTCCGACCACCACCTCGGTCCTTGGTTCCGACCGCGACCCCGGACCTTGGTCCCGACCGCCACTCCGGACCTGAGTTACGACCGCCACCTCAGACCTTGGTTCTGACCGCCACCTCCACCTTTGTTCCGACCGCCACCCCGGTCCTTGGTTCCGACCACCACCCAGGACCTTGGTGCCGACCGCAACCACGGACCTTGGTTCCGACCGGCACTCCGGATCTTGGTTCCATCCACCACCTCGGACCTTGGCTCAGAACGCTACCCCGTACCTTGGTTCCGACCGCCACCCCGGACCTTGGTTTCGACCGCCATCCTGGACCTTGGTTCCGACCGCCAGCCCGGACCTTGGTTTGGACCGCCACACCGGACCTTGGTTCCGACCGCCACCCCGGACCTTGGTTCCGACGGCCACCCTGGACCTTGTTTCCGACCGCCACCCCAGACCTTGGTTCCGACTGCCACACCGGACCTTGGGATCTGACCGCCACTCCAGACCTTGGTTCCAACCGCCACCTCGGACCTTGGTTCCTTCCGCCACCTCGGACCTTGGTTCCGACCGCCACCCCAGACCTTAGTTCCGACCGCCACCCCGGACCTTGGTTCCAACCGCCAGCCCGGACCTTGGTTCCGACCGCCACCTCGGACATTGGTTCCAACCGCCACCCCGGACATTGGTTCCGACCGCCAACCCGGACCTTGGTTCCGACCGCCACCCCGGACCTTGGTTCCGACCGCCACCCCGGACCTTGGTTCAGAACGCCACCCCGGACCTTGGTTCCGTCCGCCCCCCCGGACCTTGGTTCCGACCGCCACCCCGGACCTTGGTTCCGACCGCCGCCCCGGAACGTGGTTCCGACCGCCACCCCGGCCCTTGGTTCCAACCGCCACCCCGGACGTTGGTTACGACCGCCAACCCGGACCTTGGTTCCGACCGCCACGCCGGACCTTGGTTCCGGCCGCCACGCCGGACCATGGTTCCGACCGCCACCCCGGACCTTGGTTCCTTCCGCCACCGCGGACCTTGGTTCCTACCGCCACCTCGGACCTTGATTCCGACCGCCACCACGGACCTTGGTTCCGACCACCACCCCGGACCTTGGTTCCGACCGCCACCTCGGACCTTGGTTCCGACCACCACCCAGGACCTTGGTTCCGAACGCCACCCCGGACCTTTGTTCCGACCGGCACCCCGGACCTTGGTTCCAACCGGCACCTCGGACCTTGGTTCCAACCGGCACCCCGGACCTTGGTTCCGACCACCACCCAGGACCTTTGTTCCGAACGCCACCCCGGACCTTCGTTCCGACTGCCCCCCTGGACTTTGGTTCCGAAGCTACCCCGGGCCTTGGTTCCGACCGCCACCCGGGACCTTGGTTCCGACCGCCACCTGGGATCTTGGGTCTGACCGCGACCCCGGACCTCGGTTCCGACCGCCACCCCGGACCGTGGTTCCAACCACCACCTCGGACCTTGGTTCCGACCACCACCTCGGACATTGGTTCTGACCGCCACCCCGGACCTTGGCTCCGACCGCAACACCGGACCATCGTTCCTACCGCCACCTCGGACCTTGGATCCGACCGCCACCCCGGACCTTGGTCCCGACCGCCACCCCGGACCTTTGTTCCGACCACCACCTCGGTCCTTGGTTCCGACCGCGACCCCGGACCTTGGTCCCGACCGCCACTCCGGACCTTGGTTCCTGCCGCCACCGCGGACATTGGTTCCTACCGCCACCTCGGCCCTTGATTCCGACCGCCACCCCGGACCTTGGTTCCGACCGCCACCCCGTACCTTGGTTCCAACTACCACCCAGGACCTTGTTCCGAACGCCACCCCGGACCTTGGTTCCAACCGGCACCCCGGACCTTGGTTCCAACCGGCACCCCGGACCTTGGTTCCGACCACCACCCAGGACCTTGGTTCTGAACGCCACCCCGGACCTTGGTTCCGACTGCCCCCCCGGACTTTGGTTCCGAAGCTACCCCGGACCTTGGTTCCGACCGCCACCCCGGACCTCGGTTCCGAAAGCCACCCCGGACCTTGGTTCCAACCACCACCTCGGACATTGGTTCCGACCACCACCTCGGACATTGGTTCTGACCGCCACCCCGGACCTTGGTTCCAAGCGCCACCCAGGATCTTGGTTCCGACCGCCACCCCGGAACTTGGTACCGACCGGCACCCCGGACCTTGGTTCCGACCGCCACCTCGGACTTTGGCTCCGAACGCTACCCCGGACCTTGGTTCCGACCGCTGCCCCGGACCTTGGATTCTGACCGTCACCCCGGTCCTTGGTTCCGATCGCCACCTCGGACCTTGGTTCCAACCGCTAGCCCAGACCGTGTTTCCGACCACCATCCTGGACCATTTTTCCTACCGCCACATCGGACCTTGGTTCCGATCGCGACCGCGGACCTTGGTCCCGACCGACACCCCGGCCCTTGGTTCCGACCACCACCCCGGACCTTGGTTCCGACCGCCACCTCGGACCTTGGTTCCGACCACCTCCCAGGACATTGGTTCCGAACTCCACCCCGGACCATGGTTCCGACCCCCCATCGGACCTTGGTTCCGACCACCAGCCCAGACGTTGGTTCTGACTGCCACCCCGGACCTTCGTTCTGACCGCCACCTCGGACCTTGGTTCCGATCACTGCCCCGGACCTTGGTTCCGACCGCGACCCCGGACCTTGGTTCCGACCGGCACCGCGGACCTTGGTTCCGACCGCCACCTCGCACCCTGGTTCCGACCGCCACCCCGGACCTGGGTTCCGACTGCCACGCCGGACCGTGGTATCGACTGCCCCCACGGACCTTGGTTCCGACCGCCACCCCGGACCTGAGTTCCGACCGCCACCTCAGACCTTGGTTCTGACCGCCACCTCCACCTTTGTTCCGACCGCCACCCCGGTCCTTGGTTCCGACCACCACCCAGGACCTTGGTTCCGACCGCAACCACGGACCTTGGTTCCGACCGGCACTCCGGATCTTGGTTCCATCCACCACCTCGGACCTTGGCTCAGAACGCTACCCCGTACCTTGGTTCCGACCGCCACCCCGGACCTTGGTTTCGACCGCCATCCTGGACCTTGGTTCCGACCGCCAGCCCGGACCTTGGTTTGGACCGCCACACCGGACCTTGGTTCCGACCGCCACCCCGGACCTTGGTTCCGACGGCCACCCTGGACCTTGTTTCCGACCGCCACCCCAGACCTTGGTTCCGACTGCCACACCGGACCTTGGTATCTGACCGCCACTCCAGACCTTGGTTCCAACCGTCACCTCGGACCTTGGTTCCTTCCGCCACCTCGGACCTTGGTTCCGACCGCCACCCCAGACCTTAGTTCCGACCGCCACCCCGGACCTTGGTTCCAACCGCCAGCCCGGACCTTGGTTCCGACCGCCTGCCCGGACCTTGGTTTGGACCGCCACCCCGGACCTTGGTTCCGACCGCCACCCCGGACCTAGGTTCCGACCGCCACCCCGGACCTTGTTTCCGACTGCAACCTCGGACCTTGGTTCCGACCGCCATCCGGGACCTTGAATTCCGACGGCCACCCCGGACTTTGTTTCCGACCGCCAACCCGGACCTTGGTTCCGACCGCCACGCCGGACCTTGGTTCCGACCGCCACCCCGGACCTTGGTTCCGACCGCCACCTCGGACCTTGGTTCCGACCGCCACCCCGGACCTTGGTTCCGTCCGCCACCCCGGACCTTGGTTCCGACCGCCACCCCGGACCTTGGTTCCGACCGCCACCCCGGACCTTGGTTCCGTCCGCCACCCCGGACCTTGGTTCCGACCGCCGCCCCGGAACGTGGTTCCGACCGCCACCCCGGTCCTTGGTTCCAACCGCCACCCCGGACCTTGGTTCCGACCGCCAACCCGGACCTTGGGTCCGACCGCCACGCCGGACCTTAGTTCCGACCGCCACCCCGGACCTTGGTTCCGACCGCCACCTCGGACCTTGGATCCCACCGATACCCCGGACCTTGGTTCCGTCCGCCACCCCGGACCTTGGTTCCGACCAAGTATCCGACCGCCACCACGGAACTTGGTTCCGACCGCCACCCCGGACCTTGGTTCCGACCGCCACCCCGGACCTTGGTTCCGACCGCCACCTCGGACCTTGGTTCCGACCGCCACCCCAGACCGTGGTTCCGACCACCACCCCGGACTTTGGTTCCGACCGCAACCACGGAACCTGGATCCGACCGCCACACCGGACTTTGGTTCCGACCGCCACCCCGGACCTTGGTTCCGACTGCAACCCCGGACCTTGCTTCCGACCGCCACCTCGGACATTGGTTCCGACCGCCACCCCGGACATTGGTTCCGACCGCCACCCCGGACCGTGGTTCCGACCACCACCCCGGACCTTGGTTCGGACCGCCACCCCGGACATGGGTTCCGACCGCCAACACGGACCTTGGTTCCGACCGCCACCCCAGACCTTGGTTCCGACCGCCACCCCGGACCTTGGTTCAGAACGCCAACCCGGACCTTGGTTCCGTCCGCCCCCCCGGACCTTGGTTCCGACCGCCACCCCGGACCTTGGTTCCGACCGCCACCCCGGACCTTGGTTCCGACCGCCACCCCGGACCGTGGATCCAACCGCCACCCCGGACCTTGGTTCCGACCGCCACCATGGACACTGGATCAGACGGCCACCCCGGAACGTGGTTCCGACCGCCACCCCGGCCCTTGGTTCCAACCGCCACTCCGGACCTTGGTTCCGACCGCCACCCCGGACCTTGGTTCCGACCGCCACGCCGGACCTTGGTTCCGACCGGCACCCCGGACCTTGGTTCCGACCGCCACCCCGGACTTTGGTTCCGACCGCCACCCCGGACCTTGGTTCCGACCGCCACCCCGGTCATTGGTTCCCACCGCCACCACGGAACTTGGTTCCGACCGCCACCCCGGACCTTGGTTCCGACCGCCACTCCGGACCTTGGTTCCGACCGCCACCCTGGACCTTGGTTCCGACCGCCACCGTGGACATTGGATCCGACCGCCACCCCGGAACGTTGTTCCTACCGCCACCCCAGTCCTTGGTTCCAACCGCCACCCCGGACCTTGGTTCCGACAGCCACACCGGACCTTGGTTCCGACCGCCACGCCGGACCTTGGTTCCGACCGCCACCCCGGACCTTGGTTCCGACCGCCACCCCGGACCTTGGTTCCGTCCGCCACCCCGGACCTTGGTTCCGACCGCCACCCCGGACATTGGTTCCGACCGCCACCACGGAACTTGGTTCCGACCGCCACCCCGGACCTTGGTTCCGACCGCCAACCTGGACCTTGGTTCCGACCGCCACCCCGGCCTTTGGTTCCGACCGCCACCCCGGACCTTGGTTCCGACCGGCACCCCGGACCGTGGTTCCGACCGCCACCCCGGACTTTGGTTCCGACCGCCACCACGGAACCTGGTTCCGACCGCCACACCGGACTTTGGTTCCGACCGCCACCCCGGACCTTGGTTCCGACCGCCACCCCGGACCTTGGTTCCGACCGCCACCTCGGACATTGGTTCCAACCGCCACCCCGGACATTGGTTCCGACCGCCAACCCGGACCTTGGTTCCGACCGCCACCCCGGACCTTGGTTCCGACCGCCACCCCGGACCTTGGTTCAGAACGCCACCCCGGACCTTGGTTCCGTCCGCCCCCCCGGACCTTGGTTCCGACCGCCACCCCGGACCTTGGTTCCGACCGCCGCCCCGGAACGTGGTTCCGACCGCCACCCCGGCCCTTGGTTCCAACCGCCACCCCGGACGTTGGTTACGACCGCCAACCCGGACCTTGGTTCCGACCGCCACGCCGGACCTTGGTTCCGACCGCCACGCCGGACCTTGGTTCCGACCGCCACCCTGGACCTTGGTTCCGACCGCCACGCCGGACCTTGGTTCCGACCGCAACCACGGAACCTGGTTCCGACCGCCACACCGGACTTTGGTTCCGACCGCCACCCCGGACCTTGGTTCCGACTGCCACCCCGGACCTTGGTTCCGACCGCCACCCCGGACATTGGTTCCGACCGCCACCTCGGACATTGGTTCCGACCGCCACCCCGGACATTGGTTCCGACCGCCAACCCGGACCTTGGTTCCGACCGCCACCCCGGACCTTGGTTCCGACCGCCACCCCGGACCTTGGTTCAGAACGCCACCCCGGACCTTGGTTCCGTCCGCCACCCCGGACCTTGGTTCCGACCGCCGCCCCGGAACGTGGTTCCGACCGCCACCCCGGTCCTTGGTTCCAACCGCCACCCCGGACCTTGGTTCCGACCACCAACCCGGACCTTGGTTCCGACCGCCACGCCGGACCTTGGTTCCGACCGCCACCCCGGACCTTGGTTCCGACCGCCACCTCGGACCTTGGTTCCGACCGCCACCCCGGACCTTGGTTCCGTCCGCCACCCCGGACCTTGGTTCTGACCAAGTATCCGACCGCCACTACGGAACTTGGTTCCGACCGCCACCCCGGACCTTGGTTCCGACCGCCACCCCGGACCTTGGTTCCGACCGCCACCTCGGACCTTGGTTCCGACCGCCACCCCAGACCGTGGTTCCGACCGCCACCCCGGACTTTGGTTCCGACCGCATCCACGGAACCTGGTTCCGACCGCCACACTGGACTTTGGTTCCGACCGCCACCCCGGACCTTGGTTCCGACTGCCACCCCGGACCTTGTTTCCGACCGCCACCCCGGACCTTGGTTCCGACCGCCACCTCGGACATTGGTTCCGACCGCCACCCCGGACATTGGTTCCGAGCGCCAACCCGGACCTTGGTTCCGACCGCCACCCCGGACCTTGGTTCCGACCGCCACCCCGGACCTTGGTTCCGTCCGCCCCCCCGGACCTTGGTTCCGTCCGCCACCCCGTGCCTTGTTTCCGACCGCCACCCCGGACCTTGGTTCCGACCGCCACCCCGGACCTTGGTTCCGACTGCCACACCGGACCTTGGGATGTGACCGCCACTCCGGACCTTGGTTCCTACCGCCACCTCGGACGTTGGTTCCGACCGCCACCCCGGACCTTGGTCCCGACCGCCACCCCGGATCTTGGTTCCGACCACCACCTCGGTCCTTGGTTCCGACCGCGACCCAGGACATTGGTCCCGACCGCCACTCCGGACCTTGGTTCCTTCCGCCACCGCGGACCTTGGTTCCTGCCGCCACCTCGGACCTTGATTCCGACCGCCACCACGGACCTTGGTTCCGACCACCACCCCGGACCTTGGTTCCGACCGCCACCTCGGACCTTGGTTCCGACCACCACCCAGGACCTTGGTTCCGAACGCCACCCCGGACCTTTGTTCCGACCGGCACCCCGGACCTTGGTTCCAACCGGCACCTCGGACCTTGGTTCCAACCGGCACCCCGGACCTTGGTTCCGACCACCACCCAGGACCTTTGTTCCAAACGCCACCCCGGACCTTCGTTCCGACTGCCCCCCTGGACTTTGGTTCCGAAGCTACCCCGGACCTTGGTTCCGACCGCCACCCGGGACCTTGGTTCCGACCGCCACCTGGGATCTTGGGTCTGACCGCGACCCCTGACCTCGGTTCCGACCGCCACCCCGGACCGTGGTTCCAACCACCACCTCGGACCTTGGTTCCGACCACCACCTCGGACATTGGTTCTGACCGCCACCCCGGACCTTGGCTCCGACCGCAACACCGGACCATCGTTCCTACCGCCACCTCGGACCTTGGATCCGACCGCCACCCCGGACCTTGGTCCCGACCGCCACCCCGGACCTTTGTTCCGACCACCACCTCGGTCCTTGGTTCCGACCGCGACACCGGACCTTGGTCCCGACCGCCACTCCAGACCTTGGTTCCTGCCGCCACCGCGGACCTTGGTTCCTACCGCCACCTCGGACCTTGATTCCGACCGCCACCCCGGACCTTGGTTCCGAACACCACCCCGGACCTTGGTTCCGACCGCCACCCCGTACCTTGGTTCCAACTACCACCCAGGACCTTGTTCCGAACGCCACCCCGGACCTTGGTTCCGACCGGCACCCCGGACCTTGGTTCCAACCGGCACCCCGGACCTTGGTTCCGACCACCACCCAGGACCTTGGTTCTGAACGCCACCCCGGACCTTGGTTCCGACTGCCCCCCCGGACTTTGGTTCCGAAGCTACCCCGGACCTTGGTTCCGACCGCCACCCCGGACTTCGGTTCCGAACGCCACCCCGGACCTTGGTTCCAACCACCACATCGGACATTGGTTCCGACCACCACCTCGGACATTGGTTCTGACCGCCACCCCGGACCTTGGCTCCGACCGCAACACCGGACCTTGGTTCTGACCGCCACCCCGGACCTTGGTTCCAAGCGCCACCCAGGATCTTGGTTCCGACCGCCACCCCGGAACTTGGTACCGACCGGCACCCCGGACCTTGGTTCCGACCGCCACCTCGGACTTTGGCTCCGAACGCTACCCCGGACCTTGGTTCCGACCGCTGCCCCGGACCTTGGGTTCTGACCGTCACCCCGGTCCTTGGTTCCGATCGCCACCTCGGACCTTGGTTCCAACCGCTAGCCCAAACCGTGTTTCCGACCGCCATCCTGGACCATTTTTCCTACCGCCACATCGGACCTTGGTTCCGATCGCGACCGCGGACCTTGGTCCCGACCGACACCCCGGCCCTTGGTTCCGACCACCACCCCGGACCTTGGTTCCGACCGCCACCTCGGACCTTGGTTCCGACCACCTCCCAGGACATTGGTTCCGAACTCCACCCCGGACCATGGTTCCGACCCCCCATCGGACCTTGGTTCCGACCACCAGCCCAGACGTTGGTTCTGACTGCCACCCCGGACCTTCGTTCTGACCGCCACCTCGGACCTTGGTTCCGACCACTACCCCGGACCTTGGTTCCGACCGCGACCCCGGACCTTGGTTCCGACCGGCACCGCGGACCTTGGTTCCGACCGCCACCCCGGACCTGAGTTCCGACCGCCACCTCAGACCTTGGTTCTGACCGCCACCTCCACCTTTGTTCCGACCGCCACCCCGGTCCTTGGTTCCGACCACCACCCAGGACCTTGGTTCCGACCGCAACCACGGACCTTGGTTCCGAGCGGCACTCCGGATCTTGGTTCCATCCACCACCTCGGACCTTGGCTCAGAACGCTACCCCGTACCTTGGTTCCGACCGCCACCCCGGACCTTGGTTTCGACCGCCATCCTGGACCTTGGTTCCGACCGCCAGCCCGGACCTTGGTTTGGACCGCCACACCGGACCTTGGTTCCGACCGCCACCCCGGACCTTGGTTCCGACGGCCACCCTGGACCTTGTTTCCGACCGCCACCCCAGACCTTGGTTCCGACTGCCACACCGGACCTTGGGATCTGACCGCCACTCCAGACCTTGGTTCCAACCGCCACCTCGGACCTTGGTTCCTTCCGCCACCTCGGACCTTGGTTCCGACCGCCACCCCAGACCTTAGTTCCGACCGCCACCCCGGACCTTGGTTCCAACCGCCACCCCGGACCTTGGTTCCGACCGCCTGCCCGGACCTTGGTTTGGACCGCCACCCCGGACCTTGGTTCCGACCGCCACCCCGGACCTAGGTTCCGACCGCCACCCCGGACCTTGTTTCCGACTGCAACCTCGGACCTTGGTTCCGACCGCCATCCGGGACCTTGAATTCCGACGGCCACCCCGGACTTTGTTTCCGACCGCCAACCCGGACCTTGGTTCCGACCGCCACGCCGGACCTTGGTTCCGACCGCCACCCTGGACCTTGGTTCCGACCGCCACCCCGGTCCTTGGTTCCGACCGCCACCCCGGACCTTGGTTCCGACCGACACTCCGGACCTTGGTTCCAACCGCAACCCCGGACCTTCGTTCCGAACGCCACCCCGGACCTCGGTTCCGACCGCATCCCCGGACCTTGGTACCGAATGCCACCCCGAACCTTGGTTCCGACCGCCACCCCGGACCTTGGTTCCGACCGCCACCCCAGACCTCGGTTCCGACCGCATCCCCGGACCTTGGTACCGAATGCCCCCCCGAACCTTGGTTCTGACCGCCACCCTGGACCATGGTTCCGACCGCCCACCAGACCTTGTGTCCGACCACCAGCCCAGACGTTGGTCTGACTGCCACCCCGGACCTTGGTTCTGACCGCCACCCCGGACCTTGGTTCCGACCTCTACCCAGGACCTTGGTTCCGACAACCACCCCGGACCTTGGTTCCGACCGCCACCTCGGACCTTGGTTCCGACCGCCACCCCGGACCTTGGTTCCAACCGCCACGCCGGACCGTGGTATCGACTGCCCCCCCGGACCTTGGATCCGACCGCCACCCTGGACCTTAGTTCCGCCCGCCACCTCGGACCTTGGTTCTGACCGCCACCTTCACCTTTGTTCCGACCGCCACCCCAGACCTTGGTTCCGAACGCCACCCCGGACCTTGGTTCCGACCACCACCCAGGACCTTGGTTCCGACCGCCACCCCGGTCCTTGGTTCCGACCGGCACCCGGATCTTGATTCCGTCCACCACCTCGGAACTTGGCTCAGAACGCTACCCCGTGCCTTGGTTCCGACCGCCACCCCGGACCTTGGTTCCGACCGGCACCCGGATCTTGGTTCCGTCCACCACCTCGGAACTTGGCTCAGAATGCTACCCCGTGCCATGGTTCCGACCGCCACCCCGGACCTTGGTTCAGACCGCCACCCCGGACCTTGGTTCCGACTGCCACACCGGACCTTGGGATGTGACCGCCACTCCGGACCTTGGTTCCTACCGCCACCTCGGACCTTGGTTCCGACCGCCACCCCGGACCTGGGTCCCGACCGCCACCCCGGATCTTGGTTCCGACCACCACCTCGGTCCTTGGTTCCGACCGCGACCCAGGACCTTGGTCCCGACCGCCAATCCGGACCTTGGTTCCTTCCGCCACCGCGGACCTTGGTTCCTACCGCCACCTCGGACCTTGATTCCGACCGCCACCACGGACCTTGGTTCCGACCACCACCCCGGACCTTGGTTCCGACCGCCACCTCGGACCTTGGTTCCGACAACCACCCAGGACCTTGGTTCCGAACGCCACCCCGGACCTTTGTTCCGACCGGCACCCCGGACCATGGTTCCAACCGCCACCTCGGACCTTGGTTCCGACCACCACCCAGGACCTTGGTTCCGAACGCCACACCGGACCTTTGTTCCGACCGGCACCCCGGACCTTGGTTCCAACCAGCACCTCGGATCTTGGTTCCAACCGGCACCCCGGACCTTGGTTCCGACCACCACCCAGGACGTTTGTTCCGAACGCCACCCCGGACCACTGTTCCGACTGCCCCCCTGGACTTTGGTTCCGAAGCTACCCCGGACCTTGGTTCCGACCGCCACCCGGGACCTTGGTTCCGACCGCCACCTGGGACCTTGGGTCTGACCGCGACCCCGGACCTCGGTTCCGACCGCCACCCCGGACCTTGGTTCCAACCACCACCTCGGACCTTGGTTCCGACCACCACCTCGGACATTGGTTCTGACCGCCACCCCGGACCTTGTTCCCGACCGCCACCCCGGACCTTGGTTCCGACCGCCACCCCGGACCTTGGTTCCGACCGCCACCCCGGAACTTGGTTCCGACCGCCACCCTGGACCTTGGTTCCGTCCACCACCCCGGACCTTGGTTCCGACCGCCACCTCGGATCTTGGTTCTGACCGCCACCCCACCTTTGTTCCGACCGCCACCCCGGACCTTGGTTCCAAGCGCCACCCAGGATCTTGGTTCCGACCACCACCCCGGAACTTGGTACCGACCTGCACCCCGGACCTTGGTTCCGACCGCCACCTCGGACTTTGGCTCCGAATGCTACCCCGGACCTTGGTTCCGACCGCTGCCCCGGACCTTGGGTTCTGACCGTCACCCCGGTCCTTGGTTCCAATCGCCACCTCGGACCTTGGTTCCAACCGTTAGCCCAGACCGTGTTTCCGACCGCCATCCTGGACCTTTTTTCCTACCGCCACATCGGACCTTGGTTCCGATCGCGACCCCGGACCTTGGTCACGACCGCCACCCCGGACCTTGGTTCCGACCACCACCCCGGACCTTGGTTCCGACCGCCACCTCGGACCTTGGTTCCGACCGCCACCCCGGACCTTGGTTCCGACTGCCACGCTGGACCGTGGTATCGACTGCCCCCACGGACCTTGCTTCCGACCGCCACCCCGGACCTTAGTTCCGACCGCCACCTCAGACCTTGGTTCTGACCGCCACCTCCACCTTTGTTCCGACCGCCACCCCGGACCTTGGTTCCGACCGCCACACCGGACCTTGGTTCTGACCAACACCCAGGACCTTGGTTCCGACCGCAACCCCGGACCTTGGTTCCGACCTTATAGCACTGCTGCTTCACAGCTCCAGGGTCCCAGGTTCGATTCCCGGCTCGGGTCACTGTCTGTGTGGAGTTTGCACATTCTCCTCGTGTCTGCGTGGGTTTCCTCCGGGTGCTCCGGTTTCCTCCCACAGTCCAAAGATGTGCGGGTTAGGTTGATTGGCCAGGTTAAAAATTGCCCCTTAGAGTCCTGCGATGCGTAGGTTAGAGGGATTAGTGGGTAAATATGTGGGGGTAAGGCCTGGGTGGGATTGTGGTCGGTGCAGACTCGATGGGCCGAATGGCCTCCTTCTGCACTGTAGGGTTTCTATGATTCTATGACCGGCACTCCGGCTCTTGGTTCCATCCACCACCTCGGACCATGGCTCAGAACGCTACCCCGTGCCTTGGTTCCGACCGCCACCCCGGACCTTGGTTCCGACCGCCAACCCGGACCTTGGTTTCGACCGCCAGCCCGGACCTTGGTTTGGACCGCCACACCGGACCTTGGTTTCGACCGCCACCCCGGACCTTGGTTCGGACCGGCACCCTGGACCTTGTTTCCGACCGCCACCCCAGACCTTGGTTCCGACTGCCACCTCGGACCTTGGTTCCTTCCGCCACCTCGGACCTTGGTTCCGACCGCCACCCCAGACCTTAGTTCCGACCGCCACCCCGGACCTTGGTTCCAACCGCCACCCCGGACCTTGGTTCCGACCGCCTGCCCGGACCTTGGTTCCGACCGCCACCCCGGACCTTGGTTCCGACCGACACCCCGGACCTTGTTTCCGACTGCAACCTCGGACCTTGGTTCCGACCGCCATCCGGGACCTTGAGATCCGACGGCCACCCCGGACTTTGTTTCCGACCGCCACCCTGGACCTTGGTTCCGACCGCCACCCCGGTCCTTGGTTCCGACCGCCACCCCGGACCTTGGTTCCGACCGACACTCCGGACCTTGGTTCCGACCACCACCCCGGACCTTCGTTCCGAACGCCACCCCGGACCTCGGTTCCGACCGCCACCCCAGACCTCGGTTCCGACCGCATCCCCGGACCTTGGTACCGAATGCCCCCCCGAACCTTGGTTCTGACCGCCACCCCGGACCTTGGTTCCGTCCACCACCCCGGACCTTGGTTCCGACCGCCACCTCGGATCTTGGTTCTGACCGCCACCCCACCTTTGTTCCGACCGCCACCCCGGACCTTGGTTCCAAGCGCCACCCAGGATCGTGGTTCCGACCGCCACCCCGGAACTTGGTACCGACCGGCACCCCGGACCTTGGTTCCGACCGCCACCTCGGACTTTGGCTCCGAATGCTACCCCGGACCTTGGTTCCGACCGCTGCCCCGGACCTTGGGTTCTGACCGTCACCCCGGTCCTTGGTTCCGATCGCCACCTCGGACCTTGGTTCCAACCGCTAGCCCAGACCGTGTTTCCGACCGCCATCCTGGACCTTTTTTCCTACCGCCACATCGGACCTTGGTTCCGATCGCGACCCCGGACCTTGGTCACGACCGCCACCACGGACCTTGGTTCCGACCACCACCCCGGACCTTGGTTCCGACCGCCACCTCGGACCTTGGTTCCGACCGCCACCCCGGACCTTGGTTCCGACTGCCACGCCGGACCGTGGTATCGACTGCCCCCACGGACCTTGCTTCCGACCGCCACCCCGGACCTTAGTTCCGACCGCCACCTCAGACCTTGGTTCTGACCGCCACCTCCACCTTTGTTCCGACCGCCACACCGGACCTTGGTTCCGACCGCCACACCGGACCTTGGTTCCGACCAACACCCAGGACCTTGGTTCCGACCGCAACCCCGGACCTTGGTTCCGACCGGCACTCCGGCTCTTGGTTCCAACCGCCTGCCCGGACCTTGGTTTGGACCGCCACCCCGGACCTTGGTTCCGACCGCCACCCCGGACCTTGGTTCCGACCGCCACCCCGGACCTTGTTTCGGACTGCAACCTCGAACCTTGGTTCCGACCGCCATCCGGGACCTGGATTCCGACCGCCACCCCGGACTTTGTTTCCGACCGCCACCCTGGACCTTGGTTCCGACCGCCACCCCGGTCCTTGGTTCCGACCGCCACTCCGGACCTTTTTTGCGACCGCCACCCCGGACCTTGGTTCCGACCGACACTCCGGACCTTGGTTCCGACCGCCATCCCGGACCTTCGTTCTGAACGCCACCGCGGACCTCGGTTCCGACCGCCCCCCCGGACCTCGGTTCCGACCGCATCCCCGGACCTTGGTACCGAATGCCCCCCCGAACCTTGGTTCCGACCGCCACCCCGGACCTTGGTTCCGACCGCCACCCCAGACCTCGGTTCCGACCGCATCCCCGGACCTTGGTACTGAATGCCCCCCCGAACCTTGGTTCCGACCGCCACCCCGGACCATGGTTCCGACCGCCACCCCGGACCATTGTTCCGACCACCACCTCGGTCCTTGGTTCCGACCGTGACCCCGGACCTTGGTCCCGACCGCCACTCCGGACCTTGGTTCCTGCCGCCACCGCGGACCTTGGTTCCTACCGCCACCTCGGACCTTGATTCCGACCGCCACCCCGGACCTTGGTTCCGACCGCCACCCCGGACCTTGGTTCCAACCGCCACCCCGGACCTCGGTTCCGACCGCATCCCCGGACCTTGGTACCGAATGCCCCCCCGAACCTTGGTTCCGACCGCCACCCCGGACCTTGGTTCCGACCGCCACCCTGGACCTTGGTTCTGACCACCACCCCGGACCTTGGTTCCGTCCACCACCCCGGACCTTGGTTCCGAACGCCACCTCGGATCTTGGTTCTGACCGCCACCCCACCTTTGTTCCGACCGCCACCCCGGACCTTGGTTCCAAGCGCCATCCAGGATCTTGGTTCCGACCGCCACCCCGGAACTTGGTACCGACCGGCACCCCGGACCTTGGTTCCGACCGCCACCTCGGACCTTGGTTCCAACCGGTAGCCCAGACCGTGTTTCCGACCGCCATCCTGGACCTTTTTTCCTACCGCCACATCGGACCTTGGTTCCGATCGCGACCCCGGACCTTGGTCACGACCGCCACCCGGACCTTGGTTCCGACCACCACCCCGGACCTTGGTTCCGACCGCCACCTCGGACCTTGGTTCCGACCGCCACCCCGGACCTTGGTTCCGACTGCCACGCCGGACCGTGGTATCGACTGCCCCCACGGACCTTGGTTCCGACCGCCACCCCGGACCTTAGTTCCGACCGCCACCTCAGACCTTGGTTCTGACCGCCACCTCCACCTTTGTACCGACCGCCACCCCGGACCTTGGTTCCGACCGCCACACCGGACCTTGGTTCCGACCAACACCCAGGACCTTGGTTCCGACCGCAACCCCGGACCTTGGTTCCGACCGGCACTCCGGCTCTTGGTTCCATCCACCACCTCGGACCTTGGCTCAGAACGCTACCCCGTGCCTTGGTTCCGACCGCCACCCCGGACCTTGGTTCCGACCGCCAACCCGGACCTTGGTTCCGACCGTCATCCTGGACCTTGGTTCCGACCGCCAGCCCGGACCTTGGTTTGGACCGCCACACCGGACCTTGGTTCCGACCGCCACCCCGGACCTTGGTTCCGACCGCCACCCTGGACCTTGTTTCCAACCGCCACCCCAGACCTTGGTTCCGACTGCCACACCGGACCTTGGGATCTGACCGCCACTCCAGACCTTGGTTCCAACCGCCACCTCGGACCTTGGTTCCTTCCGCGACCTCGGACCTTGGTTCCGACCGCCACCCCAGACCTTATTTCCGACCGCCACCCTGGACCTTGGTTCCAACCGCCACCCTGGACCTTGGTTCCGACCGCCTGCCCGGACCTTGGTTTGGACCGCCACCCCGGACCTTGGTTCCGACCGCCACCCCGGACCTTGGTTCCGACCGCCACCCCGGACCTTGTTTCCGACTGCAACCTCGGACCTTGGTTCCGACCGCCATCTGGGACCTTGAAATCCGATGGCCACCCCGGACTTTGTTTCCGACCGCCACCCTGGACCTTGGTTCCGACCGCCACCCCGGTCCTTGGTTCCGACCGCCACCCCGGACCTTGGTTCCGACCGACACACCGGTCCTTGGTTCCGACCGCCACCCCGGACCTTGGTTCCGACCGACACTCCGGACCTTGGTTCCGACCGCCACCCCGGACCTTCGTTCCGAACGCCACCCCGGACCTCGGTTCCGACCGCATCCCCGGACCTTGGTACCGAATGCCCCCCCGAACCTTGGTTCCGACCGCCACCCCGGACCTTGGTTCCGACCGCCACCCCAGACCTCGGTTCCGAACGCATCCCCGGACCTTGGTACCGAATGCTCCCCCGAACCTTGGTTCTGACCGCCAACCCGGACCATGGTTCCGACCGCCCACCAGACCTTGTGTCCGACCACCAGCCCAGACGTTGGTCTGACTGCCACCCCGGACCTTGGTTCTGACCGCCACCCCGGACCTTGGTTCCGACCTCTACCCAGGACCTTGGTTGCGACCACCACCCCGGACCTTGGTTCCGACCGCCACCTCGGACCTTGGTTCCGACCGCCACCCCGGACCTTGGTTCCAACCGCCATGCCGGACCGTGGTATCGACTGCCCCCCCGGACCTTGGATCCGACCGCCACCCTGGACCTGAGTTCCGACCGCCACCTCGGACCTTGGTTCTGACCGCCACCTTCACCTTTGTTCCGACCGCCACCCAAGACCTTGGTTCCGAACGCCACCCCGGACCTTGGTTCCGACAACCACCCAGGACCTTGGTTCCGACCGCCACCCCGGTCCTTGGTTCCGACCGGCATGCGGATCTTGGTTCCGTCCACCACCTCGGAACTTGGCTCAGAATGCTACCCCGTGCCTTGGTTCCGACCGCCACCCCGGACCTTGGTTCCGACCGCCACCCCGGACCTTGGTTCCGACTGCCACACCGGACCTTGGGATGTGACCGCCACTCCGGACCTTGGTTCCTACCGCCACCTCGGACCTTGGTTCCGACCGCCACCCCGGACCTTGGTCCCGACCGCCACCCCGGATCTTTGTTCCGACCACCATCTCGGTCCTTGGTTCCGACCGCGACCCAGGACCTTGGTCCCGACCGCCACTCCGGACCTTGGTTCCTTCCGCCACCGCGGACCTTGGTTCCTACCGCCACCTCGGACCTTGATTCCGACCACCACCCCGGACCTTGGTTCCGACCGCCACCTCGGACCTTGGTTCCGACCACCACCCAGGACCTTGGTTCCGAACGCCACCCCGGACCTTTGTTCCGACCGGCACCCCGGACCTTGGTTCCAACCGGCACCTCGGATCTTGGTTCCAACCGCCTGCCCGGACCTTGGTTTGGACCGCCACCCCGGACCTTGGTTCCGACCGCCACCCCGGACCTTGGTTCCGACCGCCACCCCAGACCTTATTTCCGACCGCCACCCTGGACCTTGGTTCCAACCGCCACCCTGGACCTTGGTTCCGACCGCCTGCCCGGACCTTGGTTTGGACCGCCACCCCGGACCTTGGTTCCGACCGCCACCCCGGACCTTGGTTCCGACCGCCACCCCGGACCTTGTTTCCGACTGCAACCTCGGACCTTGGTTCCGACCGCCATCTGGGACCTTGAAATCCGACGGCCACCCCGGACTTTGTTTCCGACCGCCACCCTGGACCTTGGTTCCGACCGCCACCCCGGTCCTTGGTTCCGACCGCCACCCCGGACCTTGGTTCCGACCGACACCCCGGTCCTTGGTTCCGACCGCCACCCCGGACCTTGGTTCCGACCGACACTCCGGACCTTGGTTCCGACCGCCACCCCGGACCTTCGTTCCGAACGCCACCCCGGACCTCGGTTCCGACCGCATCCCCGGACCTTGGTACCGAATGCCCCCCCGAACCTTGGTTCCGACCGCCACCCCGGACCTTGGTTCCGACCGCCACCCCAGACCTCGGTTCCGACCGCATCCCCGGACCTTGGTACCGAATGCCCCCCCGAACCTTGGTTCTGACCGCCAACCCGGACCATGGTTCCGACCGCCCACCAGACCTTGTGTCCGACCACCAGCCCAGACGTTGGTCTGACTGCCACCCCGGACCTTGGTTCTGACCGCCACCCCGGACCTTGGTTCCGACCTCTACCCAGGACCTTGGTTCCGACCACCACCCCGGACCTTGGTTCCGACCGCCACCTCGGACCTTGGTTCCGACCGCCACCCCGGACCTTGGTTCCAACCGCCATGCCGGACCGTGGTATCGACTGCCCCCCCGGACCTTGGATCCGACCGCCACCCTGGACCTTAGTTCCGACCGCCACCTCGGACCTTGGTTCTGACCGCCACCTTCACCTTTGTTCCGACCGCCACCCAAGACCTTGGTTCCGAACGCCACCCCGGACCTTGGTTCCGACAACCACCCAGGACCTTGGTTCCGACCGCCACCCCGGTCCTTGGTTCCGACCGGCACGCGGATCTTGGTTCCGTCCACCACCTCGGAACTTGGCTCAGAATGCTACCCCGTGCCTTGGTTCCGACCGCCACCCCGGACCTTGGTTCCGACCGCCACCCCGGACCTTGGTTCCGACTGCCACACCGGACCTTGGGATGTGACCGCCACTCCGGACCTTGGTTCCTACCGCCACCTCGGACCTTGGTTCCGACCGCCACCCCGGACCTTGGTCCCGACCGCCACCCCGGATCTTTGTTCCGACCACCATCTCGGTCCTTGGTTCCGACCGCGACCCAGGACCTTGGTCCCGACCGCCACTCCGGACCTTGGTTCCTTCCGCCACCGCGGACCTTGGTTCCTACCGCCACCTCGGACCTTGATTCCGACCACCACCCCGGACCTTGGTTCCGACCGCCACCTCGGACCTTGGTTCCGACCACCACCCAGGAACTTGGTTCCGAACGCCACCCCGGACCTTTGTTCCGACCGGCACCCCGGACCTTGGTTCCAACCGGCACCTCGGATCTTGGTTCCAACCGGCACCCCGGACCTTGGTTCCGACCACCACCCAGGACCTTTGTTCCGAACGCCACCCCGGACCTTGGTTCCGACTGCCCCCCTGGACTTTGGTTCCGAAGCTACTCCGGACCTTGGTTCCGACCGCCACCTGGGACCTTGGGTCTGACCGCGACCCCGGACCTCGGTTCCGACCGCCACCCCGGACCTTGGTTCCAACCACCACCTCGGACCTTGGTTCCGACCACCACCTCGGACATTGGTTCTGAGCGCCACCCCGGACCTTGGTTCTGACCGCCACCCCGGACCTTGGTTCCGACCGCCACCCCGGACCTTGGTTCCGACCGCCACCACGGACCTTGGTTCCGACCGCCACCCTGGACCTTGGTTCCGACCACCACCCCGGACCTTGGTTCCGTCCACCACCCCGGACCTTGGTTCCAAGCGCCACCCAGGATCTTGGTTCCGACCGCCAACCCGGAACTTGGTACCGACCGGCACCCCGGACCTTGGTTCCGACCGCCACCTCGGACTTTGGCTCCGAATGCTACCCCGGACCTTGGTTCCGACCGCTGCCCCGGACCTTGGGTTCTGACCGTCACCCCGGTCCTTGGTTCCGATCGCCACCTCGGACCTTTGTTCCAACCGCTAGCCCAGACCGTGTTTCCGACCGCCATCCTGGACCTTTTTTCCTACCGCCACATCGGACCTTGGTTCCGATCGCGACCCCGGACCTTGGTCACGACCGCCACCCCGGACCTTGGTTCCGACCACCACCCCGGACCTTGGTTCCGACCGCCACCTCGGACCTTGGTTCCGACCGCCACCCCGGACCTTGGTTCCGACTGCCACGCCGGACCGTGGTATCGACTGCCCCCACGGACCTTGCTTCCGACCGCCACCCCGGACCTTAGTTCCGACCGCCACCTCAGACCTTGGTTCTGACCGCCACCTCCACCTTTGTTCCGACCGCCACACCGGACCTTGGTTCCGACCGCCACACCGGACCTTGGTTCCGACCAACACCCAGGACCTTGGTTCCGACCGCAACCCCAGACCTTGGTTCCGGCCGGCACTCCGGCTCTTGGTTCCATCCACCACCTCGGACCTTGGCTCAGAACGCTACCCCGTGCCTTGGTTCCGACCGCCATCCTGGGCCTTGGTTCCGACCGCCAGCCCGGACCTTGGTTTGGACCGCCACACCGGACCTTGGTTCCGACCGCCACCCCGGACCTTGCTTCCAACCGCCACCCTGGACCTTGTTTCCGACCGCCACCCCAGACCATGGTTCCGACTGCCACACCGGACCTTGGGATCTGACCGCCACTCCAGACCTTGGTTCCTACCGCCACCTCGGACCTTGGTTCCTTCCGCCACCTCGGACCTTGGTTCCGACCGCCACCCCAGACCTTAGTTCCGACCGCCACCCTGGACCTTGGTTCCAACCGCCACCCCGGACATTGGTTCCGACCGCCTGCCCGGACCTTGGTTTGGACCGCCACCCCGGACCATGGTTCCGACCGGCACCCCGGACCTTGGTTCCAACCGGCACCTTGGATCTTGGTTCCAACCGGCACCCCGGACCTTGGTTCCGACCACCACCCAGGACCTTTGTTCCGAAAACCACCCCGGACCTTGGTTCCGACTGCCCCCCTGGACTTTGGTTCCGAACCTACCCCGGACCTTGGTTCCGACCGCCTCCCGGGACCTTGGTTCCGACCGCCACCTGGGACCTTGGGTCTGACCGCGACCCCGGACCTCGGTTCCGACCGCCACCCCGGACCTTGGTTCCAACCACCACCTCGGACCTTGGTTCCGACCACCACCTCGGACATTGGTTCTCACCGCCACCCCGGACCTTGGTTCCGACCGCCACCCCGGACCTTGGTTTCCGACCGCCACCCCGGACCTTGGTTCCGACCGCCACCCCGGACCTTGGTTCCGACCGCCACCCTGGACCTTGGTTCCGACCACCACCCCGGACCTTGGTTCCGTCCACGACCCCGGACCTTGGTTCCGACCGCCACCTCGGATCTTGGTTCTGACCGCCACCCCACCTATGTTCCGACCGCCACCCCGGAACTTGGTACCGACCGGCACCCCGGACCTTGGTTCCGACCGCCACCTCGGCCTTTGGCTCCGAATGCTACCCCGGACCTTGGTTCCGACCGCTGCCCCGGACCTTGGGTTCTGACCGTCACCCCGGTCCTTGGTTCCGATCGCCACCTCGGACCTTGGTTCCAACCGCTAGCCCAGACCGTGTTTCGAACCGCCATCCAGGACCTTTTTTCCTACCGCCACATCGGACCTTGGTTCCGATCGCGACCCCGGACCTTCGTCACGACCGCCACCCCGGACCTTTGTTCCGACCACCACCCCGGACCTTGGTTCCGACCGCCACCTCGGACCTTGGTTCCGACCGCCACCCCGGACCTTGGTTCCGACTGCCACGCCGGACCGTGGTATCGACTGCCCCCACGGACCTTGCTTCCGACCGCCACCCCGGACCTTAGTTCCGACCGCCACCTCAGACCTTGGTTCTGACCGCCACCTCCACCTTTGTTCCGACCGCCACCCCGGACCTTGGTTCCGACCGCCACACCGGACCTTGGTTCCGACCAACACCCAGGACCTTGGTTCCGACCGCAACCCCGGACCTTGGTTCCGACCGGCACTCCGGCTCTTGGTTCCAACCGCCTGCACGGACCTTGGTTTGGACCGCCACACCGGACCTTAGTTCCGACCGCCACCCCGGACCTTGGTTCCGACCGCCACCCTGGACCTTGTTTCCGACTGCAACCTCGGACCTTGGTTCCGACCGCCATCCGGGACCTTGATTCCGACCGCCACCCCGGACTTTGTTTCCGACCGCCACCCTGGACCTTGGTTCCGACCGCCACCCCGGTCCTTGGATCCGACCGCCACTCCGGACCTTTTTTGCGACCGCCACCCCGGGCCTTGGTTCCGACCGACACTCCGGACCTTGGTTCCGACCGCCACCCCGGACCTTGGTTCCGAACGCCACCGCGGACCTCGGTTCCAACCGCCCCCCCGGACCTCGGTTCCGACCGCATCCCCGGATCTTGGTACCGAATGCCCCCCCGAACCTTGGTTCCGACCGCCACCCCGGACCTTGGTTCCGACCGCCACCCCAGACCTCGGTTCCGACCGCATCCCCGGACCTTGGTACCGAATGCCCCCCCGAACCTTGGTTCCGACCGCCACCCCGGACCTCGGTTCCGAACGCCACCCCGGACCTTGGTTCCGACTGCCACCCCGGACTTTGGTTCCGAAGCTACCCTGGACCTTGGTTCCGACCGCCACCCGGGACCTTGGTTCCGACCGCCACCAGGGACTTTGGTTCCGACCGCCATCCTGGACCTTGGTTCCGACCGCCATCCTGGACCTTGGTTCCGAACTCCAGCCCGGACCTTGATTTGGACAGGCACCCCGGACTTTGTTTCCGACCGCCACCCTGGACCTTGGATCCGACCGCCACCTCGGTCCTTGGTTCCGACCGCGACCCCGGACCTTGGTCCCGACCGCCACTCCGGACCTTGGTTCCTGCCGCCACCGCGGACCTTGGTTCCTACCGCCACATCGGACCTTGATTCCGACCGCCACCCCGGACCTTGGTTCCGACCGCCACCCCGGACCTTGGTTCTAACCGCCACCCCGGACCTCGGTTCCGACCGCATCCCCGGACCTTGGTACCGAATGCCCCCCCGAACCTTGGTTCCGACAGCCACCCCGGACCTTGGTTCCGACCGCCACCCCAGACCTCGGTTCCGACCGACACTCCGGACCTTGGTTCCGACCGCCACCCCGGACCTTGGTTCCGAACGCCACCGCGGACCTCGGTTCCAACCGCCCCCCCGGACCTCGGTTCCGACCGCATCCCCGGACCTTGGTACCGAATGCCCCCCCGAACCTTGGTTCCGACCGCCACCCCGGACCTTGGTTCCGACCGCCACCCCAGACCTCGGTTCCGACCGCATCCCCGGACCTTGGTACCGAATGCCCCCCCGAACCTTGGTTCCGACCGCCACCCCGGACCATGGTTCCGACCGCCACCCCGGACCATTGTTCCGACCACCACCTCGGTCCTTGGTTCCGACCGCGACCCCGGACCTTGGTCCCGACCGCCACTCCGGACCTTGGTTCCTGCCGCCACCGCGGACCTTGGTTCCTACCGCCACCTCGGACCTTGATTCCGACCGCCACCCCGGACCTTGGTTCCGACCGCCACCCTGGACCTTGGTTCCAACCGCCACCCCGGACCTCGGTTCTGACCGCATCCCCGGACCTTGGTACCGAATGCCCCCCCGAACCTTGGTTCCGACCGCCACCCCGGACCTTGGTTCCGACCGCCACCCCAGACCTCGGTTCCGACCACATCCCCGGACCTTGGTACCGAATGCCCCCCCGAACTTTGGTTCCGACCGCCACCCCAGACCATGGTTCCGACCGCGACCCCGGACCTTGGTCCCGACCGCCACTCCGGACCTTGGTTCCTGCCGCCACCGCGGACCATTGTTCCTACCGCCACCTCGGACCTTGATTCCGACCGCCACCCCGGACCTCGGTTCCGAACGCCACCCCGGACCTTGGTTCCGACTGCCACCCCGGACTTTGGTTCCGAAGCTACCCTGGACCTTGGTTCCGACCGCCACCCGGGACCTTGGTTCCGACCGCCACCAGGGACTTTGGTTCCGACCGCCATCCTGGACCTTGGTTCCGACCGCCATCCTGGACCTTGGTTCCGAACTCCAGCCCGGACCTTGGTTTGGACAGGCACCCCGGACCTTGGTTCCGACCGCCACCCCAGACCTTGGTTCCGACCGCCACCCTGGACCTTGATTCCGACCACCACCCCGGACCTTGGTTCCGTCCACCACCCCGGACCTTGGTTCCGACCGCCACCTCGGATCTTGGTTCTGACCGCCACCCCACCTTTGTTCCGACCGCCACCCCGGACCTTGGTTCCAAGCGCCACCCAGGATCTTGGTTCCGACCGCCACCCCGGAACTTGGTACCGACCGGCACCCCGGACCTGGGTTCCGACCGCCACCTCGGACTTTGGCTCCGAACGCTACCCCGGACCTTGGTTCCGGCCGCTGCCCCGGACCTTGGGTTCTGACCGTCACCCGGATCTTGGTTCCGTCCACCACCTCGGAACTTGGCTCAGAACGCTACCCCGTGCCTTGGTTCCGACCGCCACCCCGGACCTTGGTTCCGACTGCCACACCGGACATTGGGATGTGACCGCCACTCCGGACCTTGGTTCCTACCGCCACTTCGGACCTTGGTTCCGACCGCCACCCCGGACTTTGGTCCCGACCGCCACCCCGGATCTTGGTTCCGACCACCACCTCGGTCCTTGGTTCCGTCCGCGACCCAGGTCCTTGGTCCCGACCGCCACTCCGGACCTTGGTTCCTTCCGCCACCGCGGACCTTGGTTCCGACCACCACTCCGGACCTTGGTTCCGACCGCCACCTCGGACCTTGGTTCCGACCACCACCCAGGACCTTGGTTCCGACCGCCACCCCAGACCTCGGTTCCGACCACATCCCCAGACCTTGGTACCGAATGCCCCCCCGAACCTTGGTTCCGACCGCCACCCCGGACCTTGGTTCCGACCGCCACCCCAGACCTCGGTTCCGACCGCATCCCCGGACCTTGATAACGAATGCCCCCCCGAACCTTGGTTCCGACCGCCACCCCGGACCATGGTTCCGACCGCCACCCCGGACCATTGTTCCGACCACCACCTCGGTCCTTGGTTCCGACCGCGACCCCGGACCTTGGTCCCGACCGCCACTCCGGACCTTGGTTCCTGCCGCCACCGCGGACCTTGGTTCCTACCGCCACCTCGGACCTTGATTCCGACCGCCACCCCGGACCTTGGTTCCGACCGCCACCCCGGACCTTGGTTCCAACCGCCACCCCGGACCTCGGTTCCGACCGCATCCCCGGACCTTGGTACCGAATGCCCCCCCGAACCTTGGTTCCGACCGCCACCCCGGACCTTGGTTCCGACCGCCACCCCAGACCTCGGTTCCGACCACATCCCCGGACCTTGGTACCGAATGCCCCCCCGAACTTTGGTTCCGACCGCCACCCCAGACCATGGTTCCGACCGCGACCCCGGACCTTGGTCCCGACCGCCACTCCGGACCTTGGTTCCTGCCGCCACCGCGGACCATTGTTCCTACCGCCACCTCGGACCTTGATTCCGACCGCCACCCCGGACCTCGGTTCCGACTGCCACACCGGACCTTGGGATGTGACCGCCACTCCGGACCTTGGTTCCTACCGCCACCTCGGACCTTGGTTCCGACCGCCACCCCGGACCTTGGTCCCGACCGCCACCCCGGATCTTTGTTCCGACCACCATCTCGGTCCTTGGTTCCGACCGCGACCCAGGACCTTTGTCCCGACCGCCACTCCGGACCTTGGTTCCTTCCGCCACCGCGGACCTTGGTTCCTATCGCCACCTCGGACCTTGATTCCGACCACCACCCCGGACCTTGGTTCCGACCGCCACCTCGGACCTTGGTTCCGACCACCACCCAGGACCTTGGTTCCGAACGCCACCCCGGACCTTTGTTCCGACCGGCACCCCGGACCTTGGTTCCAACCGGCACCTCGGATCTTGGTTCCAACCGCCTGCCCGGACCTTGGTTTGGACCGCCACCCCGGACCTTGGTTCCGACCGCCACCCCGGACCTTGGTTCCGACCGCCACCCCAGACCTTATTTCCGACCGCCACCCTGGACCTTGGTTCCAACCGCCACCCTGGACCTTGGTTCCGACCGCCTGCCCGGACCTTGGTTTGGACCGCCACCCCGGACCTTGGTTCCGACCGCCACCCCGGACCTTGGTTCCGACCGCCACCCCGGACCTTGTTTCCGACTGCAACCTCGGACCTTGGTTCCGACCGCCATCTGGGACCTTGAAATCCGACGGCCACCCCGGACTTTGTTTCCGACCGCCACCCTGGACCTTGGTTCCGACCGCCACCCCGGTCCTTGGTTCCGACCGCCACCCCGGACCTTGGTTCCGACCGACACCCCGGTCCTTGGTTCCGACCGCCACCCCGGACCTTGGTTCCGACCGACACTCCGGACCTTGGTTCCGACCGCCACCCCGGACCTTCGTTCCGAACGCCACCCCGGACCTCGGTTCCGACCGCATCCCCGGACCTTGGTACCGAATGCCCCCCCGAACCTTGGTTCCGACCGCCACCCCGGACCTTGGTTCCGACCGCCACCCCAGACCTCGGTTCCGACCGCATCCCCGGACCTTGGTACCGAATGCCCCCCCGAACCTTGGTTCTGACCGCCAACCCGGACCATGGTTCCGACCGCCCACCAGACCTTGTGTCCGACCACCAGCCCAGACGTTGGTCTGACTGCCACCCCGGACCTTGGTTCTGACCGCCACCCCGGAACTTGGTTCCGACCTCTACCCAGGACCTTGGTTCCGACCACCACCCCGGACCTTGGTTCCGACCGCCACCTCGGACCTTGGTTCCGACCGCCACCCCGGACCTTGGTTCCAACCGCCATGCCGGACCGTGGTATCGACTGCCCCCCCGGACCTTGGATCCGACCGCCACCCTGGACCTTAGTTCCGACCGCCACCTCGGACCTTGGTTCTGACCGCCACCTTCACCTTTGTTCCGACCGCCACCCAAGACCTTGGTTCCGAACGCCACCCCGGACCTTGGTTCCGACAACCACCCAGGACCTTGGTTCCGACCGCCACCCCGGTCCTTGGTTCCGACCGGCACGCGGATCTTGGTTCCGTCCACCACCTCGGAACTTGGCTCAGAATGCTACCCCGTGCCTTGGTTCCGACCGCCACCCCGGACCTTGGTTCCGACCGCCACCCCGGACCTTGGTTCCGACTGCCACACCGGACCTTGGGATGTGACCGCCACCCCGGATCTTTGTTCCGACCACCATCTCGGTCCTTGGTTCCGACCGCGACCCAGGACCTTGGTCCCGACCGCCACTCCGGACCTTGGTTCCTTCCGCCACCGCGGACCTTGGTTCCTACCGCCACCTCGGACCTTGATTCCGACCACCACCCCGGACCTTGGTTCCGACCGCCACCTCGGACCTTGGTTCCGACCACCACCCAGGACCTTGGTTCCGAACGCCACCCCGGACCTTTGTTCCGACCGGCACCCCGGACCTTGGTTCCAACCGGCACCTCGGATCTTGGTTCCAACCGGCACCCCGGACCTTGGTTACGACCACCACCCAGGACCTTTGTTCCGAACGCCACCCCGGACCTTGGTTCCGACTGCCCCCCTGGACTTTGGTTCCGAAGCTACTCCGGACCTTGGTTCCGACCGCCACTTGGGACCTTGGGTCTGACCGCGACCCCGGACCTCGGTTCCGACCGCCACCCCGGACCTTGGTTCCAACCACCACCTCGGACCTTGGTTCCGACCACCACCTCGGACATTGGTTCTGAGCGCCACCCCGGACCTTGGTTCTGACCGCCACCCCGGACCTTGGTTCCGACCGCCACCCCGGACCTTGGTTCCGACCGCCACCACGGACCTTGGTTCCGACCGCCACCCTGGACCTTGGTTCCGACCACCACCCCGGACCTTGGTTCCGTCCACCACCCCGGACCTTGGTTCCAAGCGCCACCCAGGATCTTGGTTCCGACCGCCACCCCGGAACTTGGTACCGACCGGCACCCCGGACCTTGGTTCCGACCGCCACCTCGGACTTTGGCTCCGAATGCTACCCCGGACCTTGGTTCCGACCGCTGCCCCGGACCTTGGGTTCTGACCGTCACCCCGGTCCTTGGTTCCGATCGCCACCTCGGACCTTTGTTCCAACCGCTAGCCCAGACCGTGTTTCCGACCGCCATCCTGGACCTTTTTTCCTACCGCCACATCGGACCTTGGTTCCGATCGCGACCCCGGACCTTGGTCACGACCGCCACCCCGGACCTTGGTTCCGACCACCACCCCGGACCTTGGTTCCGACCGCCACCTCGGACCTTGGTTCCGACCGCCACCCCGGACCTTGGTTCCGACTGCCACGCCGGACCGTGGTATCGACTGCCCCCACGGACCTTGCTTCCGACCGCCACCCCGGACCTTAGTTCCGACCGCCACCTCAGACCTTGGTTCTGACCGCCACCTCCACCTTTGTTCCGACCGCCACACCGGACCTTGGTTCCGACCGCAACCCCGGACCTTGGTTCCGGCCGGCACTCCGGCTCTTGGTTCCATCCACCACCTCGGACCTTGGCTCAGAACGCTACCCCGTGCCTTGGTTCCGACCGCCATCCTGGGCCTTGGTTCCGACCGCCAGCCCGGACCTTGGTTTGGACCGCCACACCGGACCTTGGTTCCGACCGCCACCCCGGACCTTGCTTCCAACCGCCACCCTGGACCTTGTTTCCGACCGCCACCCCAGACCATGGTTCCGACTGCCACACCGGACCTTGGGATCTGACCGCCACTCCAGACCTTGGTTCCTACCGCCACCTCGGACCTTGGTTCCTTCCGCCACCTCGGACCTTGGTTCCGACCGCCACCCCAGACCTTAGTTCCGACCGCCACCCTGGACCTTGGTTCCAACCGCCACCCCGGACATTGGTTCCGACCGCCTGCCCGGACCTTGGTTTGGACCGCCACCCCGGACCATGGTTCCGACCGGCACCCCGGACCTTGGTTCCAACCGGCACCTTGGATCTTGGTTCCAACCGGCACCCCGGACCTTGGTTCCGACCACCACCCAGGACCTTTGTTCCGAACACCACCCCGGACCTTGGTTCCGACTGCCCCCCTGGACTTTGGTTCCGAACCTACCCCGGACCTTGGTTCCGACCGCCTCCCGGGACCTTGGTTCCGACCGCCACCTGGGACCTTGGGTCTGACCGCGACCCCGGACCTCGGTTCCGACCGCCACCCCGGACCTTGGTTCCAACCACCACCTCGGACCTTGGTTCCGACCACCACCTCGGACATTGGTTCTCACCGCCACCCCGGACCTTGGTTCCGACCGCCACCCCGGACCTTGGTTTCCAACCGCCACCCCGGACCTTGGTTCCGACCGCCACCCCGGACCTTGGTTCCGACCGCCACCCTGGACCTTGGTTCCGACCACCACCCCGGACCTTGGTTCCGTCCACGACCCCGGACCTTGGTTCCGACCGCCACCTCGGATCTTGGTTCTGACCGCCACCCCACCTATGTTCCGACCGCCACCCCGGAACTTGGTACCGACCGGCACCCCGGACCTTGGTTCCGACCGCCACCTCGGCCTTTGGCTCCGAATGCTACCCCGGACCTTGGTTCCGACCGCTGCCCCGGACCTTGGGTTCTGACCGTCACCCCGGTCCTTGGTTCCGATCGCCACCTCGGACCTTGGTTCCAACCGCTAGCCCAGACCGTGTTTCGAACCGCCATCCTGGACCTTTTTTCCTACCGCCACATCGGACCTTGGTTCCGATCGCGACCCCGGACCTTCGTCACGACCGCCACCCCGGACCTTTGTTCCGACCACCACCCCGGACCTTGGTTCCGACCGCCACCTCGGACCTTGGTTCCGACCGCCACCCCGGACCTTGGTTCCGAATGCCACGCCGGACCGTGGTATCGACTGCCCCCACGGACCTTGCTTCCGACCGCCACCCCGGACCTTAGTTCCGACCGCCACCTCAGACCTTGGTTCTGACCGCCACCTCCACCTTTGTTCCGACCGCCACCCCGGACCTTGGTTCCGACCGCCACACCGGACCTTGGTTCCGACCAACACCCAGGACCTTGGTTCCGACCGCAACCCCGGACCTTGGTTCCGACCGGCACTCCGGCTCTTGGTTCCAACCGCCTGCACGGACCTTGGTTTGGACCGCCACACCGGACCTTAGTTCCGACCGCCACCCCGGACCTTGGTTCCGACCGCCACCCTGGACCTTGTTTCCGACTGCAACCTAGGACCTTGGTTCCGACCGCCATCCGGGACCTTGATTCCGACCGCCACCCCGGACTTTGTTTCCGACCGCCACCCTGGACCTTGGTTCCGACCGCCACCCCGGTCCTTGGATCCGACCGCCACTCCGGACCTTTTTTGCGACCGCCACCCCGGGCCTTGGTTCCGACCGACACTCCGGACCTTGGTTCCGACCGCCACCCCGGACCTTGGTTCCGAACGCCACCGCGGACCTCGGTTCCAACCGCCCCCCCGGACCTCGGTTCCGACCGCATCCCCGGATCTTGGTACCGAATGCCCCCCCGAACCTTGGTTCCGACCGCCACCCCGGACCTTGGTTCCGACCGCCACCCCAGACCTCGGTTCCGACCGCATCCCCGGACCTTGGTACCGAATGCCCCCCCGAACCTTGGTTCCGACCGCCACCCCGGACCATGGTTCCGACCGCCACCCCGGACCATTGTTCCGACCACCACCTCGGTCCTTGGTTCCGACCGCGACCCCGGACCTTGGTCCCGACCGCCACTCCGGACCTTGGTTCCTGCCGCCACCGCGGACCTTGTTTCCTACCGCCACATCGGACCTTGATTCCGACCGCCACCCCGGACCTTGGTTCCGACCGCCACCCCGGACCTTGGTTCTAACCGCCACCCCGGACCTCGGTTCCGACCGCATCCCCGGACCTTGGTACCGAATGCCCCCCCGAACCTTGGTTCCGACCGCCACCCCGGACCTTGGTTCCGACCGCCACCCCAGACCTCGGTTCCGACCACATCCCCGGACCTTGGTACCGAATGCCCCCCCGAACTTTGGTTCCGACCGCCACCCCAGACCATGGTTCCGACCGCGACCCCGGACCTTGGTCCCGACCGCCACTCCGGACCTTGGTTCCTGCCGCCACCGCGGACCATTGTTCCTACCGCCACCTCGGACCTTGATTCCGACCGCCACCCCGGACCTCGGTTCCGAACGCCACCCCGGACCTTGGTTCCGACTGCCACCCCGGACTTTGGTTCCGAAGCTACCCTGGACCTTGGTTCCGACCGCCACCCGGGACCTTGGTTCCGACCGCCACCAGGGACTTTGGTTCCGACCGCCATCCTGGACCTTGGTTCCGACCGCCATCCTGGACCTTGGTTCCGAACTCCAGCCCGGACCGTGATTTGGACAGGCACCCCGGACTTTGTTTCCGACCGCCACCCTGGACCTTGGTTCCGACCGCCACCCCGGTCCTTGGTTCCGACCGCCACTCCGGACCTTTTTTGCGACCGCCACCCCGGACCTTGGTTCCGACCGACACTCCGGACCTTGGTTCCGACCGCCACCCCGGACCTTGGTTCCGAACGCCACCGCGGACCTCGGTTCCAACCGCCCCCCCGGACCTCGGTTCCGACCGCATCCCCGGACCTTGGTACCGAATGCCCCCCCGAACCTTGGTTCCGACCGCCACCCCGGACCTTGGTTCCGACCGCCACCCCAGACCTCGGTTCCGACCGCATCCCCGGACCTTGGTACCGAATGCCCCCCCGAACCTTGGTTCCGACCGCCACCCCGGACCATGGTTCCGACCGCCACCCCGGACCATTGTTCCGACCACCACCTCGGTCCTTGGTTCCGACCGCGACCCCGGACCTTGGTCCCGACCGCCACTCCGGACCTTGGTTCCTGCCGCCACCGCGGACCTTGGTTCCTACCGCCACCTCGGACCTTGATTCCGACCGCCACCCCGGACCTTGGTTCCGACCGCCACCCCGGACCTTGGTTCCAACCGCCACCCCGGACCTCGGTTCCGACCGCATCCCCGGACCTTGGTACCGAATGCCCCCCCGAACCTTGGTTCCGACCGCCACCCCGGACCTTGGTTCCGACCGCCACCCCAGACCTCGGTTCCGACCACATCCCCGGACCTTGGTACCGAATGCCCCCCCGAACTTTGGTTCCGACCGCCACCCCAGACCATGGTTCCGACCGCGACCCCGGACCTTGGTCCCGACCGCCACTCCGGACCTTGGTTCCTGCCGCCACCGCGGACCATTGTTCCTACCGCCACCTCGGACCTTGATTCCGACCGCCACCCCGGACCTCGGTTCCGAACGCCACCCCGGACCTTGGTTCCGACTGCCACCCCGGACTTTGGTTCCGAAGCTACCCTGGACCTTGGTTCCGACCGCCACCCGGGACCTTGGTTCCGACCGCCACCAGGGACTTTGGTTCCGACCGCCATCCTGGACCTTGGTTCCGACCGCCATCCTGGACCTTGGTTCCGAACTCCAGCCCGGACCTTGGTTTGGACAGGCACCCCGGACCTTGGTTCCGACCGCCACCCTGGACCTTGGTTCCGACCGCCACCCCGGTCCTTGGTTCCGACCGCCACTCCGGACCTTTTTTGCGACCGCCACCCCGGACCTTGGTTCCGACCGACACTCCGGACCTTGGTTCCGACCGCCACCCCGGACCTTGGTTCCGAACGCCACCGCGGACCTCGGTTCCAACCGCCCCCCCGGACCTCGGTTCCGACCGCATCCCCGGACCTTGGTACCGAATGCCCCCCCGAACCTTGGTTCCGACCGCCACCCCGGACCTTGGTTCCGACCGCCACCCCAGACCTCGGTTCCGACCGCATCCCCGGACCTTGGTACCGAATGCCCCCCCGAACCTTGGTTCCGACCGCCACCCCGGACCATGGTTCCGACCGCCACCCCGGACCATTGTTCCGACCACCACCTCGGTCCTTGGTTCCGACCGCGACCCCGGACCTTGGTCCCGACCGCCACTCCGGACCTTGGTTCCTGCCGCCACCGCGGACCTTGGTTCCTACCGCCACCTCGGACCTTGATTCCGACCGCCACCCCGGACCTTGGTTCCGACCGCCACCCCGGACCTTGGTTCCAACCGCCACCCCGGACCTCGGTTCCGACCGCATCCCCGGACCTTGGTACCGAATGCCCCCCCGAACCTTGGTTCCGACCGCCACCCCGGACCTTGGTTCCGACCGCCACCCCAGACCTCGGTTCCGACCACATCCCCGGACCTTGGTACCGAATGCCCCCCCGAACTTTGGTTCCGACCGCCACCCCAGACCATGGTTCCGACCGCGACCCCGGACCTTGGTCCCGACCGCCACTCCGGACCTTGGTTCCTGCCGCCACCGCGGACCATTGTTCCTACCGCCACCTCGGACCTTGATTCCGACCGCCACCCCGGACCTCGGTTCCGAACGCCACCCCGGACCTTGGTTCCGACTGCCACCCCGGACTTTGGTTCCGAAGCTACCCTGGACCTTGGTTCCGACCGCCACCCGGGACCTTGGTTCCGACCGCCACCAGGGACTTTGGTTCCGACCGCCATCCTGGACCTTGGTTCCGACCGCCATCCTGGACCTTGGTTCCGAACTCCAGCCCGGACCTTGGTTTGGACAGGCACCCCGGACCTTGGTTCCGACCGCCACCCCAGACCTTGGTTCCGACCGCCACCCTGGACCTTGATTCCGACCACCACCCCGGACCTTGGTTCCGTCCACCACCCCGGACCTTGGTTCCGACCGCCACCTCGGATCTTGGTTCTGACCGCCACCCCACCTTTGTTCCGACCGCCACCCCGGACCTTGGTTCCAAGCGCCACCCAGGATCTTGGTTCCGACCGCCACCCCGGAACTTGGTACCGACCGGCACCCCGGACCTGGGTTCCGACCGCCACCTCGGACTTTGGCTCCGAACGCTACCCCGGACCTTGGTTCCGGCCGCTGCCCCGGACCTTGGGTTCTGACCATCACCCGGATCTTGGTTCCGTCCACCACCTCGGAACTTGGCTCAGAACGCTACCCCGTGCCTTGGTTCCGACCGCCACCCCGGACCTTGGTTCCGACTGCCACACCGGACCTTGGGATGTGACCGCCACTCCGGACCTTGGTTCCTACCGCCACTTCGGACCTTGGTTCCGACCGCCACCCCGGACTTTGGTCCCGACCGCCACCCCGGATCTTGGTTCCGACCACCACCTCAGTCCTTGGTTCCGTCCGCGACCCAGGTCCTTGGTCCCGACCGCCACTCCGGACCTTGGTTCCTTCCGCCACCGCGGACCTTGGTTCCGACCACCACTCTGGACCTTGGTTCCGACCGCCACCTCGGACCTTGGTTCCGACCACCACCCAGGACCTTGGTTCCGACCGCCACCCCAGACCTCGGTTCCGACCGCATCCCCGGACCTTGATAACGAATGCCCCCCCGAACCTTGGTTCCGACCGCCACCCCGGACCATGGTTCCGACCGCCACCCCGGACCATTGTTCCGACCACCACCTCGGTCCTTGGTTCCGACCGCGACCCCGGACCTTGGTCCCGACCGCCACTCCGGACCTTGGTTCCTGCCGCCACCGCGGACCTTGGTTCCTACCGCCACCTCGGACCTTGATTCCGACCGCCACCCCGGACCTTGGTTCCGACCGCCACCCCGGACCTTGGTTCCAACCGCCACCCCGGACCTCGGTTCCGACCGCATCCCCGGACCTTGGTACCGAATGCCCCCCCGAACCTTGGTTCCGACCGCCACCCCGGACCTTGGTTCCGACCGCCACCCCAGACCTCGGTTCCGACCACATCCCCGGACCTTGGTACCGAATGCCCCCCCGAACTTTGGTTCCGACCGCCACCCCAGACCATGGTTCCGACCGCGACCCCGGACCTTGGTCCCGACCGCCACTCCGGACCTTGGTTCCTGCCGCCACCGCGGACCATTGTTCCTACCGCCACCTCGGACCTTGATTCCGACCGCCACCCCGGACCTCGGTTCCGAACGCCACCCCGGACCTTGGTTCCGACTGCCACCCCGGACTTTGGTTCCGAAGCTACCCTGGACCTTGGTTCCGACCGCCACCCGGGACCTTGGTTCCGACCGCCACCAGGGACTTTGGTTCCGACCGCCATCCTGGACCTTGGTTCCGACCGCCATCCTGGACCTTGGTTCCGAACTCCAGCCCGGACCTTGGTTTGGACAGGCAGCCCGGACCTAGGTTCCGACCGCCACCCCAGACCTTGGTTCCGACCGCCACCCAGGACCTTGATTCCGACCACCACCCCGGACCTTGGTTCCGTCCACCACCCCGGACCTTGGTTCCGACCGCCACCTCGGATCTTGGTTCTGACCGCCACCCCACCTTTGTTCCGACCGCCACCCCGGACCTTGGTTCCAAGCGCCACCCCGGACCTGGGTTCCGACCGCCACCTCGGACTTTGGCTCCGAACGCTACCCCGGACCTTGGTTCCGGCCGCTGCCCCGGACCTTGGGTTCTGACCGTCACCCGGATCTTGGTTCCGTCCACCACCTCGGAACTTGGCTCAGAACGCTACCCCGTGCCTTGGTTCCGACCGCCACCCCGGACCTTGGTTCCGACCGCCACCCCGGACCTTGGTTCCGACTGCCACACCGGACCTTGGGATGTGACCGCCACTCCGGACCTTGGTTCCTACCGCCACTTCGGACCTTGGTTCCGACCGCCACCCCGGACTTTGGTCCCGACCGCCACCCCGGATCTTGGTTCCGACCACCACCTCGGTCCTTGGTTCCGACCGCGACCCAGATCCTTGGTCCCGACCGCCACTCCGGACCTTGGTTCCTTCCGCCACCGCGGACCTTGGTTCCTACCGCCACCTCGGACCTTGATTCCGACCGGCACCCCGGACCTTGGCTCCGAACGCAACACCGGACCATCGTTCCTACCGCCACCTCGGACCTTGTTTCCGATCGCCACCCCGGACCTTGGTCCCGACCGCCACCCCGGACCTTTGTTCCGACCACCACCTCGGTCCTTGGTTCCGACCGCGACCCCGGACCTTGGTCCCGACCGCCACGCCGGACCTTGGTTCCGACTGCCACGCCGGACCGTGGTATCGACTGCCCCCACGGACCTTGGTTCCGACCGCCACCCCGGACCTTAGTTCCGACCGCCACCTCAGACCTTGGTTCTGACCGCCACCTCCACCTTTGTTCCGACCGCCACCCCGGACCTTGGTTCCGACCGCCACACCGGACCTTGGTTCCGACCACCACCCAGGACCTTGGTTCCGACCGCAACCCCGGACCTTGGTTCCGACCGGCACTCCGGATCTTGGTTCCATCCACCACCTCGGACCTTGGCTCAGAACGCTACCCCGTACCTTGGTTCCGACCGCCACCCCGGACCTTGGTTCCGACCGCCAACCCGGACCTTGGTTCCGACCGCCATCCTGGACCTTGGTTCCGACCGCCAGCCCAGACCTTGGTTTGGACCGCCACACTGGACCTTGGTTCCGACCGCCACCCCGGACCTTGGTTCCGACCGCCACCCTGGACCTTGTTTCTGACCGCCACCCCAGACCTTGGTTCCGACTGCCACACCGGACCGTGGTCCCGACCGCCACCCCGGACCTTTGTTCCGACCACCACCTCGGTCCTTGGTTCCGACCGCGACCCCGGACCTTGGTCCCGACCGCCACTCCGGACCTTGGTTCCTGCCGCCACCGCGCACCTTGGTTCCAACCGCCACCTCGGACCTTGATTCCGACCGCCACCCCGGACCTTGGTTCCGAACACCACCCCGGACCTTGGTTCCGACCGCCACCCCGTACCTTGGTTCCAACTACCACCCAGGACCTTGTTCCGAACGCCACCCCGGACCTTGGTTCCGACCGGCACCCCGGACCTTGGTTCCAACCGGCACCCCGGACCTTGGTTCCGACCACCACCCAGGACCTTGGTTCCGAACGCCACCCCGGACATTGGTTCCGACTGCCCCCCCTGAATTTGGTTCCGAAGCTACCCCGGACCTTGGTTCCAACCGCCACCCCGGACCTCGGTTCCGACCGCATCCCCGGACCTTGGTACCGAATGCCCCCCCGAACCTTGGTTCCGACCGCCACCCCGGACCTTGGTTCCGACCGCCACCCCAGACCTCGGTTCCGACCACATCCCCGGACCTTGGTACCGAATGCCCCCCCGAACTTTGGTTCCGACCGCCACCCCAGACCATGGTTCCGACCGCGACCCCGGACCTTGGTCCCGACCGCCACTCCGGACCTTGGTTCCTGCCGCCACCGCGGACCATTGTTCCTACCGCCACCTCGGACCTTGATTCCGACCGCCACCCCGGACCTCGGTTCCGAACGCCACCCCGGACCTTGGTTCCGACTGCCACCCCGGACTTTGGTTCCGAAGCTACCCTGGACCTTGGTTCCGACCGCCACCCGGGACCTTGGTTCCGACCGCCACCAGGGACTTTGGTTCCGACCGCCATCCTGGACCTTGGTTCCGACCGCCATCCTGGACCTTGGTTCCGAACTCCAGCCCGGACCTTGGTTTGGACAGGCAGCCCGGACCTAGGTTCCGACCGCCACCCCAGACCTTGGTTCCGACCGCCACCCAGGACCTTGATTCCGACCACCACCCCGGACCTTGGTTCCGTCCACCACCCCGGACCTTGGTTCCGACCGCCACCTCGGATCTTGGTTCTGACCGCCACCCCACCTTTGTTCCGACCGCCACCCCGGACCTTGGTTCCAAGCGCCACCCCGGACCTGGGTTCCGACCGCCACCTCGGACTTTGGCTCCGAACGCTACCCCGGACCTTGGTTCCGGCCGCTGCCCCGGACCTTGGGTTCTGACCGTCACCCGGATCTTGGTTCCGTCCACCACCTCGGAACTTGGCTCAGAACGCTACCCCGTGCCTTGGTTCCGACCGCCACCCCGGACCTTGGTTCCGACCGCCACCCCGGACCTTGGTTCCGACTGCCACACCGGACCTTGGGATGTGACCGCCACTCCGGACCTTGGTTCCTACCGCCACTTCGGACCTTGGTTCCGACCGCCACCCCGGACTTTGGTCCCGACCGCCACCCCGGATCTTGGTTCCGACCACCACCTCGGTCCTTGGTTCCGACCGCGACCCAGATCCTTGGTCCCGACCGCCACTCCGGACCTTGGTTCCTTCCGCCACCGCGGACCTTGGTTCCTACCGCCACCTCGGACCTTGATTCCGACCGGCACCCCGGACCTTGGCTCCGAACGCAACACCGGACCATCGTTCCTACCGCCACCTCGGACCTTGTTTCCGATCGCCACCCCGGACCTTGGTCCCGACCGCCACCCCGGACCTTTGTTCCGACCACCACCTCGGTCCTTGGTTCCGACCGCGACCCCGGACCTTGGTCCCGACCGCCACGCCGGACCTTGGTTCCGACTGCCACGCCGGACCGTGGTATCGACTGCCCCCACGGACCTTGGTTCCGACCGCCACCCCGGACCTTAGTTCCGACCGCCACCTCAGACCTTGGTTCTGACCGCCACCTCCACCTTTGTTCCGACCGCCACCCCGGACCTTGGTTCCGACCGCCACACCGGACCTTGGTTCCGACCACCACCCAGGACCTTGGTTCCGACCGCAACCCCGGACCTTGGTTCCGACCGGCACTCCGGATCTTGGTTCCATCCACCACCTCGGACCTTGGCTCAGAACGCTACCCCGTACCTTGGTTCCGACCGCCACCCCGGACCTTGGTTCCGACCGCCAACCCGGACCTTGGTTCCGACCGCCATCCTGGACCTTGGTTCCGACCGCCAGCCCAGACCTTGGTTTGGACCGCCACACTGGACCTTGGTTCCGACCGCCACCCCGGACCTTGGTTCCGACCCCCACCCTGGACCTTGTTTCTGACCGCCACCCCAGACCTTGGTTCCGACTGCCACACCGGACCGTGGTCCCGACCGCCACCCCGGACCTTTGTTCCGACCACCACCTCGGTCCTTGGTTCCGACCGCGACCCCGGACCTTGGTCCCGACCGCCACTCCGGACCTTGGTTCCTGCCGCCACCGCGCACCTTGGTTCCAACCGCCACCTCGGACCTTGATTCCGACCGCCACCCCGGACCTTGGTTCCGAACACCACCCCGGACCTTGGTTCCGACCGCCACCCCGTACCTTGGTTCCAACTACCACCCAGGACCTTGTTCCGAACGCCACCCCGGACCTTGGTTCCGACCGGCACCCCGGACCTTGGTTCCAACCGGCACCCCGGACCTTGGTTCCGACCACCACCCAGGACCTTGGTTCCGAACGCCACCCCGGACATTGGTTCCGACTGCCCCCCCTGAATTTGGTTCCGAAGCTACCCCGGACCTTGGTTCCGAACGCCACCCCGGACCTTGGTTCCAACCACCACCTCGGACATTGGTTCTGACCGCTACCCCGGACCTTGGCTCCGACCGCAACACCGGACCTTGGTTCCGACCGCCACCCCGGACCTTGGTTCCAAGCGCCACCCAGGATCTTGGTTCCGTCCGCCACCCCGGAACTTGGTACCGACCGGCACCCCGGACCTTGGTTCCGACCGCCACCTCGGCCTTTGGCTCCGAACGCTACCCCGGACCTTGGTTCCGACCGCTGCCCCGGACCTTGGGTTCTGACCGTCACCCCGGTCCTTGGTTCCGATCGCCACCTCAGACCTTGGTTCCAACCGCTAGCCCAGACCGTGTTTCCGACCGCCATCCTGGAACTTGTTTCCTACCGCCACATCGGACCTTGGTTCCGATCGCGACCCCGGACCTTGGTCCCGACCGCCACCCCGGACCTTGGTTCCGACCACCACCCCGGACCTTGGTTCCGACCGCCACCTCGGACCTTGGTTCCCACCACCTCCCAGGACATTGGTTCCGAACTCCACCCCGGACCATGGTTCCGACCCCCCATCGGACCTTGGTTCCGACCACCAGCCCAGACGTTGGTTCTGACTGCCACGCCGGACCGTGGTATCGACTGCCCCCACGGACCTTGGTTCCGACCGCCACCCCGGACCTTAGTTCCGACCGCCACCTCAGACCTTGGTTCTGACCGCCACCTCCACCTTTGTTCCGACTGCCACCCCGGACCTTGGTTCCGACCGCCACACCGGACCTTGGTTCCGACCGCCACCCCGGACCTTGGTTCCGACTGCCACACCGGACCTTGGGATGTGACCGCCACTCCGGACCTTGGTTCCTACCGCCACCTCGGACCTTGGTTCCGACCGCCACCCCGGACCTTGGTCCCGACCGCCACCCCGGATCTTGGATCCGACCACCACCTCATAGAACATAGAACATAGAACATTACAGCGCAGAACAGGCCCTTCGGCCCACGATGTTGCACCGACCAGTAAAAAAAAAACTGTGACCCTCCAACCTAAACCAATTTCTTTTCGTCCATGAACCTATCTACGGATCTCTTAAACGCCCCCAAACTAGGCGCATTTACTACTGATGCTGGCAGGGCATTCCAATCCCTCACCACCCTCTGGGTAAAGAACCTACCGGTCCTTGGTTCCGACCGCGACCCAGGACCTTGGTCCCGACCGCCACTCCGGACCTTGGTTCCTTCCGCCACCGCGGACCTTGGTTCCTACCGCCACCTCGGACCTTGATTCCGACCGCCACCACGGACCTTGGTTCCGACCACCACCCCAGACATTGGTTCCGACCGCCACCTCGGACCTTGGTTCCGACCACCACCCAGGATCTTGGTTCCGAACGCCACCCCGCACCTTTGTTCCGACCGGCACCCCGGACCTTGGTTCCAACCGGCACCTCGGACCTAGGTTCCAACTGGCACCCCGGACCTTGGTTCCGACCACCACCCAGGACCTTTGTTCCGAACGCCACCCCGGACCTTGGTTCCGACTGCCCCCCTGGACTTTGGTTCCGAAGCTACCCCGGACCTTGGTTCCGACCGCCACCCGGGACCTTGGTTCCGACCGCCACCTGGGACCTTGGGTCTGACCGCGACCCCGGACCTCGGTTCCGACCGCCACCCCGGACCGTGGTTCCAACCACCACCTCGGACCTTGGTTCCGACCACCACCTCGGACATTGGTTCTGACCGCCACCCCGGACCTTGGCTCCGACCGCAACACCGGACCATCGTTCCTACCGCCACCTCGGACCTTGGATCCGACCGCCACCCCGGACCTTGGTCCCGACCGCCACCCCGGACCTTTGTTCCGACCACCACCTCGGTCCTTGGTTCCGACCGCGACCCCGGACCTTGGTCCCGACCGCCACTCCGGACCTTGGTTCCTGCCGCCACCGCGGACCTTGGTTCCTACCGCCACCTCGGACCTTGATTCCGACCGCCACCCCGGATCTTGGTTCCGAACACCACCCCGGACCTTGGTTCCGACCGCCACCCCGTACCTTGGTTCCAACTACCACCCAGGACCTTGTTCCGAACGCCACCCCGGACCTTGGTTCCGACCGGCACCCCGGACCTTGGTTCCAACCGGCACCCCGGACCTTGGTTCCGACCACCACCCAGGACATTGGTTCTGAACGCCACCCCGGACCTTGGTTCCGACTGCCCCCCCGGACTTTGGTTCCGAAGCTACCCCGGACCTTGGTTCCAACCGCCACGCCGGACCGTGGTATCGACTGCCGCCCCGGACCTTGGATCCGACCGCCACCCTGGACCTTAGTTCCGACCGCCACCTCGGACCTTGGTTCTGACCGCCACCTTCACCTTTGTTCCGACCGCCACCCCAGACCTTGGTTCCGACCGGCACCCGGATCTTGGTTCCGTCCACCACCTCGGAACTTGGCTCAGAATGCTACCCCGTGCCTTGGTTCCGACCGCCACCCCGGACCTTGGTTCCGACCGCCACCCCGGACCTTGGTTCCGACTGCCACACCGGACCTTGGGATGTGACCGCCACTCCGGACCTTGGTTCCTACCGCCACCTCGGACCTTGGTTCCGACCGCCACCCCGGACTATGGTCCCGACCGCCACCCCGGATCTTGGTTCCGACCACCACCTCGGTCCTTGGTTCCGACCGCGACCCAGGACCTTTGTCCCGACCGCCACTCCGGACCTTGGTTCCTTCCGCCACCGCGGATCTTGGTTCCTACCGCCAACTCGGACCTTGATTCCGACCGCCACCACGGACCTTGGTTCCGACCACCACCCCGGACCTTGGTTCCGACCGCCACCTCGGACCTTGGTTCCGACCACCACCCAGCACCTTGGTTCCGAAAGCCACCCCGGACCTTTGTTCCGACCGGCACCCCGGACCTTGGTTCCAACCGGCACCTCGGACCTTGGTTCCAACCGGCACCTCGGACCTTGGTTCCAACCGGCACCCCGGACCTTGGTTCCGACCACCACACAGGACCTTTGTTCCGAACGCCACCCCGGACCTTGTTTCCAACCGGCACCTCGGACCTTGGTTCCAACCGGCACCCCGGACCTTGGTTCCGACCACCACCCTGGACTTTGGTTCCGAAACTACCCCGGACCTTGGTTCCGACCGCCACCCGGGACCTTGGTTCCGACCGCCACCTGGGACCTTGGGTCTGACCGCGACCCCGGACCTCGGGTCCGACCGCAACCCCGGACCTTGATTCCAACCACCACCTCGGACCTTGGTTCCGACCACCACCTCGGACATTGGTTCTGACCGCCACCCCGGACCTTGGCTCCGACCGCAACACCGGACCATCGTTCCTACCGCCACCTCGGACCTTGGTTCCGACCGCCACCCCGGACCTTGGTCCCGACCGCCACCCCGGACCTTTGTTCCGACCACCACCTCGGTCCTTGGTTCCGACCGCGACCCCGGACCTTGGTCCCGACCGCCACCCCGGACCTTGGTTCCGACTGCCACGCCGTACCGTGGTATCGACTGCCCCCACGGACCTTGGTTCCGACCGCCTCCCCGGACCTTAGTTCCGACCGCCACCTCAGACCTTGGTTCTGACCGCCACCTCCACCTTTGTTCCGACCGCCACCCCGGACCTTGGTTCCGACCGCCACACCGGACCTTGGTTCCGACCACCACCCAGGACCTTGGTTCCGACCGCAACCCCGGACCTTGGTTCCGACCGGCACTCCGGATCTTGGTTCCATCCACCACCTCGGACCTTGGCTCAGAACGCTACCCCGTACCTTGGTTCCGACCGCCACCCCGGACCTTGGTTCCGACCGCCAACCCGGACCTTGGTTCCGACCGCCATCCTGGACCTTGGTTCCGACCGCCAGCCCGGACCTTGGTTTGGACCGCCACACCGGACCTTGGTTCCGACCGCCACCCCGGACCTTGGTTCCGACCGCCACCCTGGACCTTGTTTCCGACCGCCACCCCAGACCTTGGTTCGGACTGCCACACCGGACCTTGGGATCTGACCGCCACTCCAGACCTTGGTTCCTACCGCCACCTCGGACCTTGGTTCCTTCCGCCACCTCGGACCTTGGTTCCGACCGCCACCCCGGACCTTGGTTCCAACCGCCACCCCGGACCTTGGTTCCGACCGCCTGCCCGGACCTTGGTTTGGACCGCCAACCCGGACCTTGGTTCCGACCGCCACCCCGGACCTTGGTTCCGACCGCCACGCCGGACCTTGTTTCCGACTGCAACCTCGGACCTTGGTTCCGACCGCCATCCGGGACCTTGATTCCGACCGCCACCCCGGACTTTGTTTCCGACCGCCACCCCGGTCCTTGGTTCCGACCGCCACTCCGGAACTTTTTTGCGACCGCCACCCCGGACCTTGGTTCCGACCGCCACCACGGACCTTGGTTCCGACCGACACTCCGGACCTTGGTTACGACCGCCACCCCGGACCTTCGTTCCGAACGCCACCCCGGACCTCGGTTCCGACTGCATCCCCGGACCATGGTACCGAATGCCCCCCCGAACCTTGGTTCCGACCGCCACCCCGGACCTTGGTTCCGACCGCCACCCCAGACCTAGGTTCCGACCGCATCCCCGGACCTTGGTACCGAATGCCCCCCCGAACCTTGGTTCCGACCGCCACCCCGGACCATGGTTCCGACCGCCACCCCGGACCTTGGTTCCGACCTCTACCCAGGACCTTGGTTCCGACCACCACCCCGTACCTTTGTTCCGACCGCCACCTCGCACCTTGGTTCCGACCGCCACCCCGGACCTTGGTTCCAACCGCCACGCCGGACCGTGGTATCGACTGCCCCCCCGGACCTTGGATCCGACCGCCACCCTGGGCCTTAGTTCCGACCGCCACCTCGGACCTTGGTTCTGACCGCCACCTTCACCTTTGTTCCGACCGCCACCCCAGACCTTGGTTCCGAACGCCACCCCGGACCTTGGTTCCGACCACCACCCAGGACCTTGGTTCCGACCGCCACCCCGGTCCTTGGTTCCGACCGGCACCCGGATCTTGGTTCCGTCCACCACCTCGGAACTTGGCTCAGAACGCTACCCCGTGCCTTGGTTCCGACCGCCACCCAGGACCTTGGTTCCGACCGCCACCCCGGACCTTGGTTCCGACCGGCACCCGGATCTTGGTTCCGTCCACCACCTCGGAACTTGGCTCAGAATGCTACCCCGTGCCTTGGTTCCGACCGCCACCCCGGACCTTGGTTCCGACAGCCACCCCGGACCTTGGTTCCGACCGCCACCCCGGACCTTGGTTCCGACTGCCACACCGGACCTTGGGATGTGACCGCCACTCCGGACCTTGGTTCCTACCGCCACCTCGGACCTTGGTTCCGACCGCCACCCCGGACCTTGGTCCCGACCGCCACCCCGGATCTTGGATCCGACCACCACCTCGGTCCTTGGTTCCGACCGCGACCCAGGACCTTGGTCCCGACCGCCACTCCGGACCTTGGTTCCTTCCGCCACCGCGGACCTTGGTTCCTACCGCCACCTCGGACCTTGATTCCGACCGCCACCACGGACCTTGGTTCCGACCACCACCCCGGACATTGGTTCCGACCGCCACCTCGGACCTTGGTTCCGACCACCACCCAGGACCTTGGTTCCGAACGCCACCCCGGACCTTTGTTCCGACCGGCACCCCGGACCTTGGTTCCAACCGGCACCTCGGACCTTGGTTCCGACCGCCACCCGGGACCTTGGTTCCGACCGCCACCTGGGACCTTGGGTCTGACCGCGACCCCGGACCTCGGTTCCGACCGCCACCCCGGACCGTGGTTCCAATCACCACCTCGGACCTTGGTTCCGACCACCACCTCGGACATTGGTTCTGACCGCCACCCCGGACCTTGGCTCCGACCGCAACACCGGACCATCGTTCCTACCGCCCCCTCGGACCTTGGTTCCGACCGCCACCCCGGACCTTGGTCCCGACCGCCACCCCGGACCTTTGTTCCGACCACCGCCTCGGTCCTTGGTTCCGACCGTGACCCCGGACCTTGGTCCCGACCGCCACTCCGGACCTTGGTTCCTGCCGCCACCGCGGACCTTGGTTCCTACCGCCACCTCGGACCTTGATTCCGACCGCCACCCCGGACCTTGGTTCCGAACACCACCCAGGACCTTGGTTCCGACCGTCACCCCGTACCTTGGTTCCAACTACCACCCAGGACCTTGTTCCGAACGCCACCCCGGACCTTGGTTCCGACTGGCACCCCGGACCTTGGGTCCAACCGGCACCCCGGACCTTGGTTCCGACCACCACCCAGGACATTGGTTCTGAACGCCACCCCAGACCTTGGTTCCGACTGCCCCCCCGGTCTTTGGTTCCGAAGCTACCCCGGACCTTGGTTCCGAACGCCACCCCGGACCTCGGTTCCGAACGCCACCCCGGACCTTGGTTCCAACCACCACCTCGGACATTGGTTCCGACCACCACCTCTAACATTGGTTCCGACCGCCACCCCGGACCTTGGTTCCGACCGCCACCCCGGACCTTAGTTCCGACCGCCACCTCGGACCTTGGTTCCGACCGCCACCCCAGACCGTGGTTCCGACCGCCACCCCGGACTTTGGTTCCGACCGCATCCACGGAACCTGGTTCCGACCGCCACACTGGACTTTGGTTCCGACCGCCACCCCGGACCTTGGTTCCGACTGCCACCCCGGACCTTGTTTCCGACTGCCACCCCGGACCTTGGTTCCGACCGCCACCTCGGACATTGGTTCCGACCGCCACCCCGGACATTGGTTCCGAGCGCCAACCCGGACCTTGGTTCCGACCGCCACCCCGGACCTTGGTTCCGACCGCCACCCCGGACCTTGGTTCCGTCCGCCCCCCCGGACCTTGGTTCCGTCCGCCACCCCGGACCTTGGTTCCGACCGCCGCCCCGGAACGTGGTTCCGACCGCCACCCCGTGCCTTGGTTCCGACTGCCACCCCGGACCTTGGTTCCGACCGCCACCCCGGACCTTGGTTCCGACTGCCACACCGGACCTTGGGATGTGACCGCCACTCCGGACCTTGGTTCCTACCGCCACCTCGGACCTTGGTTCCGACCGCCACCCCGGACCTTGGACCGGACCGCCACCCCGGATCTTGGTTCCGACCACCACCTCAGTCCTTGGTTCCGACCGCGACCCAGGACCTTGGTCCCGACCGCCACTCCGGACCTTGGTTCCTTCCGCCACCGCGGACCTTGGTTCCTGCCGCCACCTCGGACCTTGATTCCGACCGCCACCATGGACCTTGGTTCCGACCACCACCCCGGACCTTGGTTCCGACCGCCACCTCGGACCTTGGTTCCGACCACCACCCAGGACCTTGGTTCCGAACGCCACCCCGGACCTTGGTTCCGACCGCCACCCCGGACCTTGGTTCCGACCGCCACTTCGGACCTTGGTTCCAACCGCCAACCCGGACCTTGGTTCCGTCCGCCACCCCGGACCTTGGATCCGACCGCCACCCCGGACATTGGTTCCGACCGCCACCACGGAACTTGGTTCCGACCGCCACCCCGGCCCTTGGTTCCGACCGCCACCCCGGACCTTGGTTCCGACCGCCACCCCGGACCGTGGTTCCGACCGCCACCCTGGACTTTGGTTCCGACCGCCACCACGGAACCTGGTTCCGACCGCCACACCGGACTTTGGTTCCGACCGCCACCCAGGACCTTGGTTCCGACTGCCACCCCGGACCTTGGTTCCGACCGCCACCCCGGACCTTGGTTCCGACCGCCACCTCGGACATTCGTTCCAACCGCCACCCCGGACATTGGTTCCGACCGCCAACCCGGACGTTGGTTCCGACCGCCACCCCGGACCTTGGTTCCGACCGCCACCCCGGACCGTGGTTCAGAACGCCACCCCGGACCTTCGTTCCGTCCGCCCCCCCCGGACCTTGGTTCCGACCGCCACCCCGGACCTTGGTTCCGACCGCCGCCCCGGAACGTGGTTCCGACCGCCACCCCGGACCTTGGTTCCGACCGCCAACCCGGACCTTGGTTCCGACCGCCATGCCGGACCTTGGTTCCGACCGCCACCCCGGACCTTGGTTCCGACCGCCACCTCGGACCTTGCTTCCGACCGCCACCCCGGACCTTGGTTCCGTCCGCCACCCCGGACCTTGGTTCCGACCGCCACCCCGGACCTTGGTTCCGACCGCCACCCCGGACCTTGGTTCCGTCCGCCACCCCGGACCTTGGTTCCGACCGCCGCCCCGGAACGTGGTTCCGACCGCCACCCCGGTCCTTGGTTCCAACCGCCACCCCGGACCTTGGTTCCGACCGCCAACCCGGACCTTGGTTCCGACCGCCACGCCGGACCTTGGTTCCGACCGCCACCCCGGACCTTGGTTCCGACCGCCACCTCGGACCTTGGATCCGACCGATACCCCGGACCTTGGTTCCGTCCGCCACCCCGGACCTTGGTTCCGACCAAGTATCCGACCGCCACCACGGAACTTGGTTCCGACCGCCACCCCGGACCTTGGTTCCGACCGCCACCCCGAACATTGGTTCCGACCGCCACCTCGGACCTTGGTTCCGACCGCCACCCCAGACCGTGGTTCCGACCACCACCCCGGACTTTGGTTCCGACCGCAACCACGGAACCTGGATCCGACCGCCACACCGGACTTTGGTTCCGACCGCCACCCCGGACCTTGGTTCCGACTGCAACCCCGGACATGGCTTCCGACCGCCACCTCGGACATTGGTTCCGACCGCCACCCCGGACATTGGTTCCGACCGCCACCCCGGACCGTGGTTCCGACCACCACCCCGGACCTTGGTTCGGACCGCCACCCCGGACATGGGTTCCGACCGCCAACATGGACCTTGGTTCCGACCGCAACCCCAGACCTTGGTTCGGACCGCCACCCCGGACCTTGGTTCAGAACGCCAACCCGGACATTGGTCCGTCCGCCCCCCCGGACCTTGGTTCCGACCGCCACCCCGGACCTTGGTTACGACCGCCACCCCGGACCTTGGTTCCGACCGCCACCCCGGACCGTGGATCCAACCGCCACCCCGGACCTTGGTTCCGACCGCCACCATGGACACTGGATCCGACGGCCACCCCGGAATGTGGTTCCGACCGCCACCCCGGTCCTTGGTTCCAACCGCCACTCCGGACCTTGGTTCCGACCGCCACCCCGGACCTTGGTTCCGACCGCCACGCCGGACCTTGGTTCCGACCGCCACTCCGGACCTTGGTTCCGACCGCCACCCTGGACCTTGGTTCCGACCGCCACCCTGGACATTGGATCCGACCGCCACCCCGGAACGTGGTTCCTACCGCCACCCCAGTCCTTGGTTCCAACCGCCACCCCGGACCTTGGTTCCGACAGCCACACCGGACCTTGGTTCCGACCGCCACGCCGGACCTTGGTTCCGACCGCCACCCCGGACCTTGGTTCCGACCGCCACCCCGGACCTTGGTTCCGTCCGCCACCCCGGACCTTGGTTCCGACCGCCACCCCGGACATTGGTTCCGACCGCCACCACGGAACTTGGTTCCGACCGCCACCCCGGACCTTGGTTCCGACCGCCACCCTGGACCTTGGTTCCGACCGCCACCCCGGCCCTTGGTTCCGACCGCCACCCCGGACCTTGGTTCCGACCGCCACCCCGGACCGTGGTTCCGACCGCCACCCCGGACTTTGGTTCCGACCGCCACCACGGAACCTGGTTCCGACCGCCACACCGGACTTTGGTTCCGACCGCCACCCAGGACCTTGGTTACGACCGCCACCCCGGACCTTGGTTTCGACCGTCACCCCGGACCTTGGTTACGACCGCCACCTCGGACATTGGTTCCAACCGCCACCCCGGACATTGGTTCCGACCGCCAACCCGGACCTTGGTTCCGACCGCCACCCCGGACCTTGGTTCCGACCGCCACCCCGGACCTTGGTTCAGAACGCCACCCCGGACCTTGGTTCCGTCCGCCCCCCCGGACCTTGGTTCCGACCGCCACCCCCAACCTTGGTTCCGACCGCCGCCCCGGAACGTGGTTCCGACCGCCACCCCGGCCCTTGGTTCCAACCGCCACCCCGGACGTTGGTTCCGACCGCCAACACGGACCTTGGTTCCGACCGCCACGCCGGACCTTGGTTCCGACCGCCACGCCGGACCTTGGTTCCGACCGCCACCCCGGACCTTGGTTCCGACCGCCACGCCGGACCTTGGTTCCGACCGCAACCACGGAACCTGGTTCCGACCGCCACACCGGACGTTGGTTCCGACCGCCAACCCGGACCTTGGTTCCGACCGCCACCCCGGCCCTTGGTTCCAACCGCCACCCCGGACGTTGGTTCCGACCGCCAACCCGGACCTTGGTTCCGACCGCCACGCCGGACCTTGGTTCCGACCGCCACGTCGGACCTTGGTTCCGACCGCCACCCCGGACCTTGGTTCCGACCGCCACGCCGGACCTTGGTTCCGACCGCAACCACGGAACCTGGTTCCGACCGCCACACCGGACTTTGGTTCCGACCGCCAACCCGGACCTTGGTTCCGACTGCCACCCCGGACCTTGGTTCCGACTGCCACCCCGGACATTGGTTCCGACCGCCACCTCGGACATTGGTTCCGACCGCCACCCCGGACATTGGTTCCGACCGCCAACCCGGACCTTGGTTCCGACCGCCACCCCGGACCTTGGTTCCGACCGCCACCCCGGACCTTGGTTCAGAACGCCACCCCGGACCTTGGTTCCGTCCGCCACCCCGGACCTTGGTTCCGTCCGCCACCCCGGACAACCAGGTTGATACCGGAGATGAGGGGTTTGGATTATGAGGAGAGGCTGAGGAGATTGGGTTTGTACTCGTTGGAGTTTAGAAGGATGAGGGGGGATCTTATGGAGACTTATAAGATAATGCGGGGGCTGGATAGGGTGGAGGCGGAGAGATTCTTTCCACTTAGTAAGGAAGTTAAAACTAGAGGACACAGCCTCAAAATAAAGGGGGGTCGGTTTAAGACAGAGTTGAGGAGGAACTTCTTCTCCCAGAGGGTGGTGAATCTCTGGAATTCTCTGCCCACTGAGGTGGTGGAGGCTACCTCGCTGAATATGTTTAAAGCGCGGATGGATGGATTCCTGATCGGTAAGGGAATTAAGGGTTATGGGGATCAGGCGGGTAAGTGGTACTGATCCACGTCAGATCAGCCATGATCTTATTGAATGGCGGGGCAGGCTCGAGGGGCTAGATGGCCTACTCCTGCTCCTATTTCTTATATCTTATATACCTTGGTTCCGACCGCCGCCCCGGAACGTGGTTCCGACCGCCACCCCGGTCCTTGGTTCCAACCGCCACCCCGGACCTTGGTTCCGACCACCAACCCGGACCTTGGTTCCGACCGCCACGCCGGACCTTGGTTCCGACCGCCACCCCGGACCTTGGTTCCGACCGCCACCTCGGACCTTGGTTCCGACCGCCACCCCGGACCTTGGTTCCGTCCGCCACCCCGGACCTTGGTTCTGACCAAGTATCCGACCACCACCACGGAACTTGGTTCCGACCGTCACCCCGGACCTTGGTTCCGACCGCCACCCCGGACCTTGGTTCCCACCGCCACCTCGGACCTTGGTTCCGACCGCCACCCCAGACCGTGGTTCCGACCGCCACCCCGGACTTTGGTTGCGACCGCAACCACGGAACCTGGTTCCGACCGCCACACTGGACTTTGGTTCCGACCGCCACCCCGGACCTAGGTTCCGACTGCCACCCCGGACCTTGTTTCCGACCGCCACCCCGGACCTTGGTTCCGACCGCCACCTCGGACATTGGTTCCGACCGCCACCCCGGACATTGGTTCCGAGCGCCAACCCGGACCTTGGTTCCGACCGCCACCCCGGACCTTGGTTCCGACCGCCACCCCGGACCTTGGTTCCGTCCGCCCCCCCGGACCTTGGTTCCGTCCGCCACCCCGGATCTTGGTTCCGACCGCCGCCCCGGAACGTGGTTCCGACCGCCACCCCGTGCCTTGGTTCCGACCGCCACCCCGGACCTTGGTTCCGACCGCCACCCCGGACCTTGGTTCCGACTGCCACACCGGACCTTGGGATGTGACCGCCACTCCGGACCTTGGTTCCTACCGCCACCTCGGACCTTGGTTCCGACCGCCACCCCGGACCTTGGTCCCGACCGCCACCCCGGATCTTGGTTACGACCACCACCTCGGTCCTTGGTTCCGACAGCGACCCAGGACCTTGGTCCCGACCGCCACTCCGGACCTTGGTTCCTTCCGCCACCGCGGACCTTGGTTCCTACCGCCACCTCGGACCTTGATTCCGACCGCCACCACGGACCTTGGTTCCGACCACCACCCCGGACCTTGGTTCCGACCGCCACCTCGGACCTTGGTTCCGACCACCACCCAGGACCTTGGTTCCGAACGCCACCCCGGACCTTTGTTCCGACCGGCACCCCGGACCTTGGTTCCAACCGGCACCTCGGACCTTGGTTCCAACCGGCACCCCGGACCTTGGATCCGACCACCACCCAGGACCTTTGTTCCGAACGCCACCCCGGACCTTCGTTCCGACTGCCCCCCTGGACTTTGGTTCCGAAGCTACCCCGGACCTTGGTTCCGACCGCCACCCGGGACCTTGGTTCCGACCGCCACCTGGGATCTTGGGTCTGACCGCGACCCCGGACCTCGGTTCCGACCGCCACCCCGGACCGTGGTTCCAACCACCACCTCGGACCTTGGTTCCGACCACCACCTCGGACCTTGGTTCCGACCGCCACCCCGGACCTTGGCTCCGACCGCCACCCCGGACCTTTGTTCCGACCACCACCTCGGTCCTTGGTTCCGACCGCGACCCCGGACCTTGGTCCCGACCGCCACTCCGGACCTTGGTTCCTGCCGCCACCGCGGACCTTGGTTCCTACCGCCACCTCGGACCTTGATTCCGACCGCCACCCCGGACCTTGGTTCCGAACACCACCCCGGACCTTGGTTCCGACCGCCACCCCGTACCTTGGTTCCAACTACCACCCAGGACCTTGTTCCGAACGCCACCCCGGACCTTGGTTCCAACCGGCACCCCGGACCTTGGTTCCAACCGGCACCCCGGACCTTGGTTCCGACCACCACCCAGGACCTTGGTTCTGAACGCCACCCCGGACCTTGGTTCCGACTGCCCCCCCGGACTTTGGTTCCGAAGCTACCCCGGACCTTGGTTCCGACCGCCACCCCGGACCTCGGTTCCGAAAGCCACCCCGGACCTTGGTTCCAACCACCACCTCGGACATTGGTTCCGACCACCACCTCGGACATTGGTTCTGACCGCCACCCCGGACCTTGGCTCCGACCGCAACACCGGACCTTGGTTCCGACCGCCACCCCGGACCTTGGTTCCAAGCGCCACCCAGGATCTTGGTTCCGACCGCCACCCCGGAACTTGGTACCGACCGGCACCCCGGACCTTGGTTCCGACCGCCACCTCGGACTTTGGCTCCGAACGCTACCCCGGACCTTGGTTCCGACCGCTGCCCCGGACCTTGGGTTCTGACCGTCACCCCGGTCCTTGGTTCCGATCGCTACCTCGGACCTTGGTTCCAAACGTTAGCCCAGACCGTGTTTCCGACCGCCATCCTGGACCATTTTTCCTACCGCCACATCGGACCTTGGTTCCGATCGCGACCGCGGACCTTGGTCCCGACCGACACCCCGGCCCTTGGTTCCGACCACCACCCCGGACCTTGGTTCCGACCGCCACCTCGGACCTTGGTTCCGACCACCTCCCAGGACATTGGTTCCGAACTCCACCCTGGACCATGGTTCCGACCCCCCATCGGACCTTGGTTCCGACCACCAGCCCAGACGTTGGTTCTGACTGCCACCCCGGACCTTCGTTCTGACCGCCACCTCGGACCTTGGTTCCGACCACTACCCCGGACCTTGGTTCCGACCGCGACCCCGGACCTTGGTTCCGACCGGCACCGCGGACCTTGGTTCCGACCGCCACCTCGCACCCTGGTTCCGACCGCCACCCCGGACCTTGGTTCCGACTGCCACGCCGGACCGTGGTATCGACTGCCCCCACGGACCTTGGTTCCGACCGCCACCCCGGACCTGAGTTCCGACCGCCACCTCAGACCTTGGTTCTGACCGCCACCTCCACCTTTGCTCCGACCGCCACCCCGGTCCTTGGTTCCGACCACCACCCAGGACCTTGGTTCCGACCGCAACCCCGGACCTTGGTTCCGACCGGCACTCCGGATCTTGGTTCCATCCACCACCTCGGACCTTGGCTCAGAACGCTACCCCGTACCTTGGTTCCGACCGCCACCCCGGACCTTGGTTTCGACCGCCATCCTGGACCTTGGTTCCGACCGCCAGCCCGGACCTTGGTTTGGACCGCCACACCGGACCTTGGTTCCGACCGCCACCCCGGACCTTGGTTCCGACGGCCACCCTGGACATTGTTTCCGACCGCCACCCCAGACCTTGGTTCCGACTGCCACACCGGACCTTGGGATCTGACCGCCACTCCAGACCTTGGTTCCAACCGCCACCTCGGACCTTGGTTCCTTCCGCCACCTCGGACCTTGGTTCCGACCGCCACCCCAGACCTTAGTTCCGACCGCCACCCCGGACCTTGGTTCCAACCGCCAGCCCGGACCTTGGTTCCGACCGCCTGCCCGGACCTTGGTTTGGACCGCCACCCCGGACCTTGGTTCCGACCGCCACCCCGGACCTAGGTTCCGACCGCCACCCCGGACCTTGTTTCCGACTGCAACCTCGGACCTTGGTTCCGACCGCCATCCGGGACCTTGAATTCCGACGGCCACCCCGGACTTTGTTTCCGACCGCCAACCCGGACCTTGGTTCCGACCGCCACGCCGGACCTTGGTTCCGACCGCCACCCCGGACCTTGGTTCCGACCGCCACCTCGGACCTTGGTTCCGACCGCCACCCCGGACCTTGGTTCCGTCCGCCACCCCGAACCTTGGTTCCGACCGCCACCCCGGACCTTGGTTCCGACCGCCACCCCGGACCTTGGTTCCGTCCGCCACCCCGGACCTTGGTTCCGACCGCCGCCCCGGAACGTGGTTCCGACCGCCACCCCGGTCCTTGGTTCCAACCGCCACCCCGGACCTTGGTTCCGACCGCCAACCCGGACCTTGGTTCCGACCGCCACGCCGGACCTTAGTTCCGACCGCCACCCCGGACCTTGGTTCCGACCGCCACCTCGGACCTTGGATCCGACCGATACTCCGGACCTTGGTTCCGTCCGCCACCCCGGACCTTGGTTCCGACCAAGTATCCGACCGCCACCACGGAACTTGGTTCCGACCGCCACCCCGGACCTTGGTTCCGACCGCCACCCCGGACCTTGGTTCCGACCGCCACCTCGGACCTTGGTTCCGACCGCCACCCCAGACCGTGGTTCCGACCACCACCCCGGACATTGGTTCCGACCGCAACCACGGAACCTGGATCCGACCGCCACACCGGACTTTGGTTCCGACCGCCACCCCGGACCTTGGTTCCGACTGCAACCCCGGACCTTGCTTCCGACCGCCACCTCGGACATTGGTTCCGACCGCCACCCCGGACATTGCTTCCGACCGCCACCCCGGACCGTGGTTCCGACCACCACCCCGGACCTTGGTTCGGACCGCCACCTCGGACATGGGTTCCGACCGCCAACACGGACCTTGGTTCCGACCGCCACCCCAGACCTTGGTTCGGACCGCCACCCCGGACCTTGGTTCAGAACGCCAACCCAGACCTTGGTTCCGTCCGCCCCCCCGGACCTTGGTTCCGACCGCCACCCCGGACCTTGGTTCCGACCGCCACCCCGGACCGTGGTTCCGACCGCCACCCCGGACCGTGGATCCAACCGCCACCCTGGACCTTGGTTCCGACCGCCACCATGGACACTGGATCAGACGGTCACCCCGGAACGTGGTTCCGACCGCCACCCCGGACCGTGGATCCAACCGCCACCCTGGACCTTGGTTCCGACCGCCACCATGGACACTGGATCAGACGGCCACCCCGGAACGTGGTTCCGACCGCCACCCCGGACCTTGGTTCCGACCGCCACTCCGGACCTTGGTTCCGACCGCCACCCTGGACCTTGGTTCCGACCGCAACCGTGGACATTGGATCCGACCGCCACCCCGGAACGTTGTTCCTACCGCCACCCCAGTCCTTGGTTCGAACCGCCACCCCGGACCTTGGTTCCGACAGCCACACCGGACCTTGGTTCCGACCGCCACGCCGGACCTTGGTTCCGACCGCCACCCCGGACCTTGATTCCGACCGCCACCCCGGACCTTGGTTCCGTCCGCCACCCCGGACCTTGGTTCCGACCGCCACCCCGGACATTGGTTCCGACCGCCACCACGGAACTTGGTTCCGACCGCCACCCCGGACCTTGGTTCCGACCGCCACCCTGGACCTTGGTTCCGACCGCCACCCCGGCCCTTGGTTCCGACCGCCACCCCGGACCTTGGTTCCGACCGCCACCCCGGACCGTGGTTCCGACCGCCACCCCGGCTTTGGTTCCGACCGCCACCACGGAACCTGGTTCCGACCGCCACACCGGACTTTGGTTCCGACCGCCACCCCGGACCTTGGTTCCGACCGCCACCCCGGACCTTGGTTCCGACCGCCACCTCGGACATTGGTTCCAACCGCCACCCCGGACATTGGTTCCGACCGCCAACCCGGACCTTGGTTCCGACCGCCACCCCGGACCTTGGTTCCGACCGCCACCCCGGACCTTGGTTCAGAACGCCACCCCGGACCTTGGTTCCGTCCGCCCCCCCGGACCTTGGTTACGACCGCCACCCCGGACCTTGGTTCCGACCGCCGCCCCGGAACGTGGTTCCGACCGCCACCCCGGCCCTTGGTTCCAACCGCCACCCCGGACGTTGGTTACGACCGCCAACCCGGACCTTGGTTCCGACCGCCACGCCGGACCTTGGTTCCGACCGCCACGCCGGACCATGGTTCCGACCGCCACCCCGGACCTTGGTTCCTTCCGCCACCGCGGACCTTGGTTCCTACCGCCACCTCGGACCTTGATTCCGACCGCCACCACGGACCTTGGTTCCGACCACCACCCCGGACCTTGGTTCCGACCGCCACCTCGGACCTTGGTTCCGACCACCACCCAGGACCTTGGTTCCGAACGCCACCCCGGACCTTTGTTCCGACCGGCACCCCGGACCTTGGTTCCAACCGGCACCTCGGACCTTGGTTCCAACCGGCACCCCGGACCTTGGTTCCGACCACCACCCAGGACCTTTGTTCCGAACGCCACCCAGGACCTTCGTTCCGACTGCCCCCCTGGACTTTGGTTCCGAAGCTACCCCGGACCTTGGTTCCGACCGCCACCCCGGACCTTGGTTCCGACCGCCACTCCGGACCGTGGATCCAACCGCCACCCTGGACCTTGGTTCCGACCGCCACCATGGACACTGGATCAGAGGGCCACCCCGGAACGTGGTTCCGACCGCCACCCCGGACCGTGGATCCAACCGCCACCCTGGACCTTGGTTCCGACCGCCACCATGGACACTGGATCAGACAGCCACCCCGGAACGTGGTTCCGACCGCCACCCCGGTCCTTGGTTCCAACCGCCACTCCGGACCTTGGTTCCGACCGCCACCCCGGACCTTGGTTCCGACCGCCACGCCGGACCTTGGTTCCGACCGGCACCCCGGACCTTGGTTCCGACCGCCACCCCGGACTTTGGTTCCGAACGCCACCCCGGACCTTGGTTCCGACCGCCACCCCGGTCATTGGTTCCCACCGCCACCACGGAACTTGGTTCCGACCGCCACCCCGGACCTTGGTTCCGACCGCCACTCCGGACCTTGGTTCCGACCGCCACCCTGGACCTTGGTTCCGACCGCCACCGTGGACATTGGATCCGACCGCCACCCCGGAACGTTGTTCCTACCGCCACCCCAGTCCTTGGTTCCAACCGCCACCCCGGACCTTGGTTCCGACAGCCACACCGGACCTTGGTTCCGACCGCCACGCCGGACCTTGGTTCCGACCGCCACCCCGGACCTTGGTTCCGACCGCCACCCCGGACCTTGGTTCCGTCCGCCACCCCGGACCTTGGTTCCGACCGCCACCCCGGACATTGGTTCCGACCGCCACCACGGAACTTGGTTCCGACCGCCACCCCGGACCTTGGTTCCGACCGCCACCCTGGACCTTGGTTCCGACCGCCACCCCGGCCCTTGGTTCCGACCGCCACCCCGGACCTTGGTTCCGACCGCCACCCCGGACCGTGGTTCCGACCGCCCCCCCCGCTTTGGTTCCGACCGCCACCACGGAACCTGGTTCCGACCGCCACACCGGACTTTGGTTCCGACCGCCACCCCGGACCTTGGTTCCGACCGCCACCCCGGACCTTGGTTCCGACCGCCACCTCGGACATTGGTTCCAACCGCCACCCCGGACATTGGTTCCGACCGCCAACCCGGACCTTGGTTCCGACCGCCACCCCGGACCTTGGTTCCGACCGCCACCACGGACCTTGGTTCAGAACGCCACCCCGGACCTTGGTTCCGTCCGCCCCCCCGGACCTTGGTTCCGACCGCCACCCCGGACCTTGGTTCCGACCGCCGCCCCGGAACGTGGTTCCGACCGCCACCCCGGCCCTTGGTTCCAACCGCCACCCCGGACGTTGGTTAAGACCGCCAACCCGGACCTTGGTTCCGACCGCCACGCCGGACCTTGGTTCCGACCGCCACGCCGGACCATGGTTCCGACCGCCACCCCGGACCTTGGTTCCTTCCGCCACCGCGGACCTTGGTTCCTACCGCCACCTCGGACCTTGATTCCGACCGCCACCACGGACCTTGGTTCCGACCACCACCCCGGACCTTGGTTCCGACCGCCACCTCGGACCTTGGTTCCGACCACCACCCAGGACCTTGGTTCCGAACACCACCCCGGACCTTTGTTCCGACCGGCACCCCGGACCTTGGTTCCAACCGGCACCTCGGACCTTGGTTCCAACCGGCACCCCGGACCTTGGTTCCGACCACCACCCAGGACCTTTGTTCCGAACGCCACCCCGGACCTTCGTTCCGACTGCCCCCCTGGACTTTGGTTCCGAAGCTACCCCGGGCCTTGGTTCCGACCGCCACCCGGGACCTTGGTTCCGACCGCCACCTGGGATCTTGGGTCTGACCGCGACCCCGGACCTCGGTTCCGACCGCCACCCCGGACCGTGGTTCCAACCACCACCTCGGACCTTGGTTCCGACCACCACCTCGGACATTGGTTCTGACCGCCACCCCGGACCTTGGCTCCGACCGCAACACCGGACCATCGTTCCTACCGCCACCTCGGACCTTGGATCCGACCGCCACCCCGGACCTTGGTCCCGACCGCCACCCCGGACCTTTGTTCCGACCACCACCTCGGTCCTTGGTTCCGACCGCGACCCCGGACCTTGGTCCCGACCGCCACTCCGGACCTGAGTTACGACCGCCACCTCAGACCTTGGTTCTGACCGCCACCTCCACCGTTGTTCCGACCGCCACCCCGGTCCTTGGTTCCGACCACCACCCAGGACCTTGGTTCCGACCGCAACCACGGACCTTGGTTCCGACCGGCACTCCGGATCTTGGTTCCATCCACCACCTCGGACCTTGGCTCAGAACGCTACCCCGTACCTTGGTTCCGACCGCCACCCCGGACCTTGGTTTCGACCGCCATCCTGGACCTTGGTTCCGACCGCCAGCCCGGACCTTGGTTTGGACCGCCACACCGGACCTTGGTTCCGACCGCCACCCCGGACCTTGGTTCCGACGGCCACCCTGGACCTTGTTTCCGACCGCCACCCCAGACCTTGGTTCCGACTGCCACACCGGACCTTGGGATCTGACCGCCACTCCAGACCTTGGTTCCAACCGCCACCTCGGACCTTGGTTCCTTCCGCCACCTCGGACCTTGGTTCCGACCGCCACCCCAGACCTTAGTTCCGACCGCCACCCCGGACCTTGGTTCCAACTGCCAGCCCGGACCTTGGTTCCGACCGCCACCTCGGACATTGGTTCCAACCGCCACCCCGGACATTGGTTCCGACCGCCAACCCGGACCTTGGTTCCGACCGCCACCCCGGACCTTGGTTCCGACCGCCACCCCGGACCTTGGTTCAGAACGCCACCCCGGACCTTGGTTCCGTCCGCCCCCCCGGACCTTGGTTCCGACCGCCACCCCGGACCTTGGTTCCGACCGCCGCCCCGGAACGTGGTTCCGACCGCCACCCCGGCCCTTGGTTCCAACCGCCACCCCGGACGTTGGTTACGACCGCCAACCCGGACCTTGGTTCCGACCGCCACGCCGGACCTTGGTTCCGACCGCCACGCCGGACCATGGTTCCGACCGCCACCCCGGACCTTGGTTCCTTCCGCCACCGCGGACCTTGGTTCCTACCGCCACCTCGGACCTTGATTCCGACCGCCACCACGGACCTTGGTTCCGACCACCACCCCGGACCTTGGTTCCGACCGCCACCTCGGACCTTGGTTCCGACCACCACCCAGGACCTTGGTTCCGAACGCCACCCCGGACCTTTGTTCCGACCGGCACCCCGGACCTTGGTTCCAACCGGCACCTCGGACCTTGGTTCCAACCGGCACCCCGGACCTTGGTTCCGACCACCACCCAGGACCTTTGTTCCGAACGCCACCCCGGACCTTCGTTCCGACTGCCCCCCTGGACTTTGGTTCCGAAGCTACCCCGGGCCTTGGTTCCGACCGCCACCCGGGACCTTGGTTCCGACCGCCACCTGGGATCTTGGGTCTGACCGCGACCCCGGACCTCGGTTCCGACCGCCACCCCGGACCGTGGTTCCAACCACCACCTCGGACCTTGGTTCCGACCACCACCTCGGACATTGGTTCTGACCGCCACCCCGGACCTTGGCTCCGACCGCAACACCGGACCATCGTTCCTACCGCCACCTCGGACCTTGGATCCGACCGCCACCCCGGACCTTGGTCCCGACCGCCACCCCGGACCTTTGTTCCGACCACCACCTCGGTCCTTGGTTCCGACCGCGACCCCGGACCTTGGTCCCGACCGCCACTCCGGACCTTGGTTCCTGCCGCCACCGCGGACATTGGTTCCTACCGCCACCTCGGCCCTTGATTCCGACCGCCACCCCGGACCTTGGTTCCGACCGCCACCCCGTACCTTGGTTCCAACTACCACCCAGGACCTTGTTCCGAACGCCACCCCGGACCTTGGTTCCAACCGGCACCCCGGACCTTGGTTCCAACCGGCACCCCGGACCTTGGTTCCGACCACCACCCAGGACCTTGGTTCTGAACGCCACCCCGGACCTTGGTTCCGACTGCCCCCCCGGACTTTGGTTCCGAAGCTACCCCGGACCTTGGTTCCGACCGCCACCCCGGACCTCGGTTCCGAAAGCCACCCCGGACCTTGGTTCCAACCACCACCTCGGACATTGGTTCCGACCACCACCTCGGACATTGGTTCTGACCGCCACCCCGGACCTTGGTTCCAAGCGCCACCCAGGATCTTGGTTCCGACCGCCACCCCGGAACTTGGTACCGACCGGCACCCCGGACCTTGGTTCCGACCGCCACCTCGGACTTTGGCTCCGAACGCTACCCCGGACCTTGGTTCCGACCGCTGCCCCGGACCTTGGATTCTGACCGTCACCCCGGTCCTTGGTTCCGATCGCCACCTCGGACCTTGGTTCCAACCGCTAGCCCAGACCGTGTTTCCGACCACCATCCTGGACCATTTTTCCTACCGCCACATCGGACCTTGGTTCCGATCGCGACCGCGGACCTTGGTCCCGACCGACACCCCGGCCCTTGGTTCCGACCACCACCCCGGACCTTGGTTCCGACCGCCACCTCGGACCTTGGTTCCGACCACCTCCCAGGACATTGGTTCCGAACTCCACCCCGGACCATGGTTCCGACCCCCCATCGGACCTTGGTTCCGACCACCAGCCCAGACGTTGGTTCTGACTGCCACCCCGGACCTTCGTTCTGACCGCCACCTCGGACCTTGGTTCCGATCACTGCCCCGGACCTTGGTTCCGACCGCGACCCCGGACCTTGGTTCCGACCCGCACCGCGGACCTTGGTTCCGACCGCCACCTCGCACCCTGGTTCCGACCGCCACCCCGGACCTGGGTTCCGACTGCCACGCCGGACCGTGGTATCGACTGCCCCCACGGACCTTGGTTCCGACCGCCACCACGGACCTGAGTTCCGACCGCCACCTCAGACCTTGGTTCTGACCGCCACCTCCACCTTTGTTCCGACCGCCACCCCGGTCCTTGGTTCCGACCACCACCCAGGACCTTGGTTCCGACCGCAACCACGGACCTTGGTTCCGACCGGCACTCCGGATCTTGGTTCCATCCACCACCTCGGACCTTGGCTCAGAACGCTACCCCGTACCTTGGTTTCGACCGCCATCCTGGACCTTGGTTCCGACCGCCAGCCCGGACCTTGGTTTGGACCGCCACACCGGACCTTGGTTCCGACCGCCACCCCGGACCTTGGTTCCGACGGCCACCCTGGACCTTGTTTCCGACCGCCACCCCAGACCTTGGTTCCGACTGCCACACCGGACCTTGGTATCTGACCGCCACTCCAGACCTTGGTTCCAACCGTCACCTCGGACCTTGGTTCCTTCCGCCACCTCGGACCTTGGTTCCGACCGCCACCCCAGACCTTAGTTCCGACCGCCACCCCGGACCTTGGTTCCAACCGCCAGCCCGGACCTTGGTTCCGACCGCCTGCCCGGACCTTGGTTTGGACCGCCACCCCGGACCTTGGTTCCGACCGCCACCCCGGACCTAGGTTCCGACCGCCACCCCGGACCTTGTTTCCGACTGCAACCTCGGACCTTGGTTCCGACCGCCATCCGGGACCTTGAATTCCGACGGCCACCCCGGACTTTGTTTCCGACCGCCAACCCGGACCTTGGTTCCGACCGCCACGCCGGACCTTGGTTCCGACCGCCACCCCGGACCTTGGTTCCGACCGCCACCTCGGACCTTGGTTCCGACCGCCACCCCGGACCTTGGTTCCGTCCGCCACCCCGGACCTTGGTTCCGACCGCCACCCCGGACCTTGGTTCCGACCGCCACCCCGGACCTTGGTTCCGTCCGCCACCCCGGACCTTGGTTCCGACCGCCGCCCCGGAACGTGGTTCCGACCGCCACCCCGGTCCTTGGTTCCAACCGCCACCCCGGACCTTGGTTCCGACCGCCAACCCGGACGTTGGTTCCGACCGCCACGCCGGACCTTAGTTCCGACCGCCACCCCGGACCTTGGTTCCGACCGCCACCTCGGACCTTGGATCCCACCGATACCCCGGACCTTGGTTCCGTCCGCCACCCCGGACCTTGGTTCCGACCAAGTATCCGACCGCCACCACGGAACTTGGTTCCGACCGCCACCCCGGACCTTGGTTCCGACCGCCACCCCGGACCTTGGTTCCGACCGCCACCTCGGACCTTGGTTCCGACCGCCACCCCAGACCGTGGTTCCGACCACCACCCCGGACTTTGGTTCCGACCGCAACCACGGAACCTGGATCCGACCGCCACACCGGACTTTGGTTCCGACCGCCACCCCGGACCTTGGTTCCGACTGCAACCCCGGACCTTGCTTCCGACCGCCACCTCGGACATTGGTTCCGACCGCCACCCCGGACATTGGTTCCGACCGCCACCCCGGACCGTGGTTCCGACCACCACCCCGGACCTTGGTTCGGACCGCCACCCCGGACATGGGTTCCGACCGCCAACACGGACCTTGGTTCCGACCGCCACCCCAGACCTTGGTTCGGACCGCCACCCCGGACCTTGGTTCAGAACGCCAACCCGGACCTTGGTTCCGTCCGCCCCCCCGGACCTTGGTTCCGACCGCCACCCCGGACCTTGGTTCCGACCGCCACCCCGGACCTTGGTTCCGACCGCCACCCCGGACCGTGGATCCAACCGCCACCCCGGACCTTGGTTCCGACCGCCACCATGGACACTGGATCAGACGGCCACCCCGGAACGTGGTTCCGACCGCCACCCCGGCCCTTGGTTCCAACCGCCACTCCGGACCTTGGTTCCGACCGCCACCCCGGACCTTGGTTCCGACCGCCACGCCGGACCTTGGTTCCGACCGGCACCCCGGACCTTGGTTCCGACCGCCACCCCGGACTTTGGTTCCGACCGCCACCCCGGACCTTGGTTCCGACCGCCACCCCGGTCATTGGTTCCCACCGCCACCACGGAACTTGGTTCCGACCGCCACCCCGGACCTTGGTTCCGACCGCCACTCCGGACCTTGGTTCCGACCGCCACCCTGGACCTTGGTTCCGACCGCCACCGTGGACATTGGATCCGACCGCCACCCCGGAACGTTGTTCCTACCGCCACCCCAGTCCTTGGTTCCAACCGCCACCCCGGACCTTGGTTCCGACAGCCACACCGGACCTTGGTTCCGACCGCCACGCCGGACCTTGGTTCCGACCGCCACCCCGGACCTTGGTTCCGACCGCCACCCCGGACCTTGGTTCCGTCCGCCACCCCGGACCTTGGTTCCGACCGCCACCCCGGACATTGGTTCCGACCGCCACCACGGAACTTGGTTCCGACCGCCACCCCGGACCTTGGTTCCGACCGCCACCCTGGACCTTGGTTCCGACCGCCACCCCGGCCTTTGGTTCCGACCGCCACCCCGGACCTTGGTTCCGACCGGCACCCCGGACCGTGGTTCCGACCGCCACCCCGGACTTTGGTTCCGACCGCCACCACGGAGCCTGGTTCCGACCGCCACACCGGACTTTGGTTCCGACCGCCACCCCGGACCTTGGTTCCGACCGCCACCCCGGACCTTGGTTCCGACCGCCACCTCGGACATTGGTTCCAACCGCCACCCCGGACATTGGTTCCGACCGCCAACCCGGACCTTGGTTCCGACCGCCACCCCGGACCTTGGTTCCGACCGCCACCCCGGACCTTGGTTCAGAACGCCACCCCGGACCTTGGTTCCGTCCGCCCCCCCGGACCTTGGTTCCGACCGCCACCCCGGACCTTGGTTCCGACCGCCGCCCCGGAACGTGGTTCCGACCGCCACCCCGGCCCTTGGTTCCAACCGCCACCCCGGACGTTGGTTACGACCGCCAACCCGGACCTTGGTTCCGACCGCCACGCCGGACCTTGGTTCCGACCGCCACGCCGGACCTTGGTTCCGACCGCCACCCCGGACCTTGGTTCCGACCGCCACGCCGGACCTTGGTTCCGACCGCAACCACGGAACCTGGTTCCGACCGCCACACCGGACTTTGGTTCCGACCGCCACCCCGGACCTTGGTTCCGACTGCCACCCCGGACCTTGGTTCCGACCGCCACCCCGGACATTGGTTCCGACCGCCACCTCGGACATTGGTTCCGACCGCCACCCTGGACATTGGTTCCGACCGCCAACCCGGACCTTGGTTCCGACCGCCACCCCGGACCTTGGTTCCGACCGCCACCCCGGACCTTGGTTCAGAACGCCACCCCGGACCTTGGTTCCGTCCGCCACCCCGGACCTTGGTTCCGACCGCCGCCCCGGAACGTGGTTCCGACCGCCACCCCGGTCCTTGGTTCCAACCGCCACCGCGGACCTTGGTTCCGACCACCAACCCGGACCTTGGTTCCGACCGCCACGCCGGACCTTGGTTCCGACCGCCACCCCGGACCTTGGTTCCGACCGCCACCTCGGACCTTGGTTCCGACCGCCACCCCGGACCTTGGTTCCGTCCGCCACCCCGGACCTTGGTTCTGACCAAGTATCCGACCGCCACTACGGAACTTGGTTCCGACCGCCACCCCGGACCTTGGTTCCGACCGCCACCCCGGACCTTGGTTCCGACCGCCACCTCGGACCTTGGTTCCGACCGCCACCCCAGACCGTGGTTCCGACCGCCACCCCGGACTTTGGTTCCGACCGCATCCACGGAACCTGGTTCCGACCGCCACACTGGACTTTGGTTCCGACCGCCACCCCGGACCTTGGTTCCGACTGCCACCCCGGACCTTGTTTCCGACCGCCACCCCGGACCTTGGTTCCGACCGCCACCTCGGACATTGGTTCCGACCGCCACCCCGGACATTGGTTCCGAGCGCCAACCCGGACCTTGGTTCCGACCGCCACCCCGGACCTTGGTTCCGACCGCCACCCCGGACCTTGGTTCCGTCCGCCCCCCCGGACCTTGGTTCCGTCCGCCACCCCGTGCCTTGTTTCCGACCGCCACCCCGGACCTTGGTTCCGACCGCCACCCCGGACCTTGGTTCCGACTGCCACACCGGACCTTGGGATGTGACCGCCACTCCGGACCTTGGTTCCTACCGCCACCTCGGACGTTGGTTCCGACCGCCACCCCGGACCTTGGTCCCGACCGCCACCCCGGATCTTGTTTCCGACCACCACCTCGGTCCTTGGTTCCGACCGCGACCCAGGACATTGGTCCCGACCGCCACTCCGGACCTTGGTTCCTTCCGCCACCGCGGACCTTGGTTCCTGCCGCCACCTCGGACCTTGATTCCGACCGCCACCACGGACCTTGGTTCCGACCACCACCCCGGACCTTGGTTCCGACCGCCACCTCGGACCTTGGTTCCGACCACCACCCAGGACCTTGGTTCCGAACGCCACCCCGGACCTTTGTTCCGACCGGCACCCCGGACCTTGGTTCCAACCGGCACCTCGGACCTTGGTTCCAACCGGCACCCCGGACCTTGGTTCCGACCACCACCCAGGACCTTTGTTCCAAACGCCACCCCGGACCTTCGTTCCGACTGCCCCCCTGGACTTTGGTTCCGAAGCTACCCCGGACCTTGGTTCCGACCGCCACCCGGGACCTTGGTTCCGACCGCCACCTGGGATCTTGGGTCTGACCGCGACCCCGGACCTCGGTTCCGACCGCCACCCCGGACCGTGGTTCCAACCACCACCTCGGACCTTGGTTCCGACCACCACCTCGGACATTGGTTCTGACCGCCACCCCGGACCTTGGCTCCGACCGCAACACCGGACCATCGTTCCTACCGCCACCTCGGACCTTGGATCCGACCGCCACCCCGGACCTTGGTCCCGACCGCCACCCCGGACCTTTGTTCCGACCACCACCTCGGTCCTTGGTTCCGACCGCGACACCGGACCTTGGTCCCGACCGCCACTCCAGACCTTGGTTCCTGCCGCCACCGCGGACCTTGGTTCCTACCGCCACCTCGGACCTTGATTCCGACCGCCACCCCGGACCTTGGTTCCGAACACCACCCCGGACCTTGGTTCCGACCGCCACCCCATACCTTGGTTCCAACTACCACCCAGGACCTTGTTCCGAACGCCACCCCGGACCTTGGTTCCGACCGGCACCCCGGACCTTGGTTCCAACCGGCACCCCGGACCTTGGTTCCGACCACCACCCAGGACCTTGGTTCTGAACGCCACCCCGGACCTTGGTTCCGACTGCCCCCCCGGACTTTGGTTCCGAAGCTACCCCGGACCTTGGTTCCGACCGCCACCCCGGACCTCGGTTCCGAACGCCACCCCGGACCTTGGTTCCAACCACCACCTCGGACATTGGTTCCGACCACCACCTCGGACATTGGTTCTGACCGCCACCCCGGACCTTGGCTCCGACCGCAACACCGGACCTTGGTTCCGACCGCCACCCCGGACCTTGGTTCCAAGCGCCACCCAGGATCTTGGTTCCGACCGCCACCCCGGAACTTGGTACCGACCGGCACCCCGGACCTTGGTTCCGACCGCCACCTCGGACTTTGGCTCCGAACGCTACCCCGGACCTTGGTTCCGACCGCTGCCCCGGACCTTGGGTTCTGACCGTCACCCCGGTCCTTGGTTCCGATCGCCACCTCGGACCTTGGTTCCAACCGCTAGCCCAAACCGTGTTTCCGACCGCCATCCTGGACCATTTTTCCTACCGCCACATCGGACCTTGGTTCCGATCGCGACCGCGGACCTTGGTCCCGACCGACACCCCGGCCCTTGGTTCCGACCACCACCCCGGACCTTGGTTCCGACCGCCACCTCGGACCTTGGTTCCGACCACCTCCCAGGACATTGGTTCCGAACTCCACCCCGGACCATGGTTCCGACCCCCCATCGGACCTTGGTTCCGACCACCAGCCCAGACGTTGGTTCTGACTGCCACCCCGGACCTTCGTTCTGACCGCCACCTCGGACCTTGGTTCCGACCACTACCCCGGACCTTGGTTCCGACCGCGACCCCGGACCTTGGTTCCGACCGGCACCGCGGACCTTGGTTCCGACCGCCACCCCGGACCTGAGTTCCGACCGCCACCTCAGACCTTGGTTCTGACCGCCACCTCCACCTTTGTTCCGACCGCCACCCCGGTCCTGGGTTCCGACCACCACCCAGGACCTTGGTTCCGACCGCAACCACGGACCTTGGTTCCGAGCGGCACTCCGGATCTTGGTTCCATCCACCACCTCGGACCTTGGCTCAGAACGCTACCCCGTACCTTGGTTCCGACCGCCACCCCGGACCTTGGTTTCGACCGCCATCCTGGACCTTGGTTCCGACCGCCAGCCCGGACCTTGGTTTGGACCGCCACACCGGACCTTGGTTCCGACCGCCACCCCGGACCTTGGTTCCGACGGCCACCCTGGACCTTGTTTCCGACCGCCACCCCAGACCTTGGTTCCGACTGCCACACCGGACCTTGGGATCTGACCGCCACTCCAGACCTTGGTTCCAACCGCCACCTCGGACCTTGGTTCCTTCCGCCACCTCGGACCTTGGTTCCGACCGCCACCCCAGACCTTAGTTCCGACCGCCACCCCGGACCTTGGTTCCAACCGCCACCCCGGACCTTGGTTCCGACCGCCTGCCCGGACCTTGGTTTGGACCGCCACCCCGGACCTTGGTTCCGACCGCCACCCCGGACCTAGGTTCCGACCGCCACCCCGGACCTTGTTTCCGACTGCAACCTCGGACCTTGGTTCCGACCGCCATCCGGGACCTTGAATTCCGACGGCCACCCCGGACTTTGTTTCCGACCGCCAACCCGGACCTTGGTTCCGACCGCCACGCCGGACCTTGGTTCCGACCGCCACCCTGGACCTTGGTTCCGACCGCCACCCCGGTCCTTGGTTCCGACCGCCACCCCGGACCTTGGTTCCGACCGACACTCCGGACCTTGGTTCCAACCGCAACCCCGGACCTTCGTTCCGAACGCCACCCCGGACCTCGGTTCCGACCGCATCCCCGGACCTTGGTACCGAATGCCACCCCGAACCTTGGTTCCGACCGCCACCCCGGACCTTGGTTCCGACCGCCACCCCAGACCTCGGTTCCGACCGCATCCCCGGACCTTGGTACCGAATGCCCCCCCGAACCTTGGTTCTGACCGCCACCCTGGACCATGGTTCCGACCGCCCACCAGACCTTGTGTCCGACCAACAACCCAGACGTTGGTCTGACTGCCACCCCGGACCTTGGTTCTGACCGCCACCCCGGACCTTGGTTCCGACCTCTACCCAGGACCTTGGTTCCGACCACCACCCCGGACCTTGGTTCCGACCGCCACCTCGGACCTTGGTTCCGACCGCCACCCCGGACCTTGGTTCCAACCGCCACGCCGGACCGTGGTATCGACTGCCCCCCCGGACCTTGGATCCGACCGCCACCCTGGACCTTAGTTCCGCCCGCCACCTCGGACCTTGGTTCTGACCGCCACCTTCACCTTTGTTCCGACCGCCACCCCAGACCTTGGTTCCGAACGCCACCCCGGACCTTGGTTCCGACCACCACCCAGGACCTTGGTTCCGACCGCCACCCCGGTCCTTGGTTCCGACCGGCACCCGGATCTTGATTCCGTCCACCACCTCGGAACTTGGCTCAGAACGCTACCCCGTGCCTTGGTTCCGACCGCCACCCCGGACCTTGGTTCCGACCGGCACCCGGATCTTGGTTCCGTCCACCACCTCGGAACTTGGCTCAGAATGCTACCCCGTGCCATGGTTCCGACCGCCACCCCGGACCTTGGTTCAGACCGCCACCCCGGACCTTGGTTCCGACTGCCACACCGGACCTTGGGATGTGACCGCCACTCCGGACCTTGGTTCCTACCGCCACCTCGGACCTTGGTTCCGACCGCCACCCCGGACCTGGGTCCCGACCGCCACCCCGGATCTTGGTTCCGACCGCCACCTCGGTCCTTGGTTCCGACCGCGACCCAGGACCTTGGTCCCGACCGCCAATCCGGACCTTGGTTCCTTCCGCCACCGCGGACCTTGGTTCCTACCGCCACCTCGGACCTTGATTCCGACCGCCACCACGGACCTTGGTTCCGACCACCACCCCGGACCTTGGTTCCGACCGCCACCTCGGACCTTGGTTCCGACAACCACCCAGGACCTTGGTTCCGAACGCCACCCCGGACCTTTGTTCCGACCGGCACCCCGGACCATGGTTCCAACCGCCACCTCGGACCTTGGTTCCGACCACCACCCAGGACCTTGGTTCCGAACGCCACACCGGACCTTTGTTCCGACCGGCACCCCGGACCTTGGTTCCAACCAGCACCTCGGATCTTGGTTCCAACCGGCACCCCGGACCTTGGTTCCGACCACCACCCAGGACGTTTGTTCCGAACGCCACCCCGGACCACTGTTCCGACTGCCCCCCTGGACTTTGGTTCCGAAGCTACCCCGGACCTTGGTTCCGACCGCCACCCGGGACCTTGGTTCCGACCGCCACCTGGGACCTTGGGTCTGACCGCGACCCCGGACCTCGGTTCCGACCGCCACCCCGGACCTTGGTTCCAACCACCACCTCGGACCTTGGTTCCGACCACCACCTCGGACATTGGTTCTGACCGCCACCCCGGACCTTGTTCCCGACCGCCACCCCGGACCTTGGTTCCGACCGCCACCCCGGACCTTGGTTCCGACCGCCACCCCGGAACTTGGTTCCGACCGCCACCCTGGACCTTGGTTCCGTCCACCACCCCGGAACTTGGTTCCGACCGCCACCTCGGATCTTGGTTCTGACCGCCACCCCACCTTTGTTCCGACCGCCACCCCGGACCTTGGTTCCAAGCGCCACCCAGGATCTTGGTTCCGACCACCACCCCGGAACTTGGTACCGACCTGCACCCCGGACCTTGGTTCCGACCGCCACCTCGGACTTTGGCTCCGAATGCTACCCCGGACCTTGGTTCCGACCGCTGCCCCGGACCTTGGGTTCTGACCGTCACCCCGGTCCTTGGTTCCGATCGCCACCTCGGACCTTGGTTCCAACCGTTAGCCCAGACCGTGTTTCCGACCGCCATCCTGGACCTTTTTTCCTACCGCCACATCGGACCTTGGTTCCGATCGCGACCCCGGACCTTGGTCACGACCGCCACCCCGGACCTTGGTTCCGACCACCACCCCGGACCTTGGTTCCGACCGCCACCTCGGACCTTGGTTCCGACCGCCACCCCGGACCTTGGTTCCGACTGCCACGCTGGACCGTGGTATCGACTGCCCCCACGGACCTTGCTTCCGACCGCCACCCCGGACCTTAGTTCCGACCGCCACCTCAGACCTTAGTTCTGACCGCCACCTCCACCTTTGTTCCGACCGCCACCCCGGACCTTGGTTCCGACCGCCACACCGGACCTTGGTTCTGACCAACACCCAGGACCTTGGTTCCGACCGCAACCCCGGACCTTGGTTCCGACCTTATAGCACTGCTGCTTCACAGCTCCAGGGTCCCAGGTTCGATTCCCGGCTCGGGTCACTGTCTGTGTGGAGTTTGCACATTCTCCTCGTGTCTGCGTGGGTTTCCTCCGGGTGCTCCGGTTTCCTCCCACAGTCCAAAGATGTGCGGGTTAGGTTGATTGGCCAGGTTAAAAATTGCCCCTTAGAGTCCTGCGATGCGTAGGTTAGAGGGATTAGTGGGTAAATATGTGGGGGTAAGGCCTGGGTGGGATTGTGGTCGGTGCAGACTCGATGGGCCGTATGGCCTCCTTCTGCACTGTAGGGTTTCTATGATTCTATGACCGGCACTCCGGCTCTTGGTTCCATCCACCACCTCGGACCATGGCTCAGAACGCTACCCCGTGCCTTGGTTCCGACCGCCACCCCGGACCTTGGTTCCGACCGCCAACCCGGACCTTGGTTTCGACCGCCAGCCCGGACCTTGGTTTGGACCGCCACACCGGACCTTGGTTTCGACCGCCACCCCGGACCTTGGTTCGGACCGGCACCCTGGACCTTGTTTCCGACCGCCACCCCAGACCTTGGTTCCGACTGCCACCTCGGACCTTGGTTCCTTCCGCCACCTCGGACCTTGGTTCCGACCGCCACCCCAGACCTTAGTTCCGACCGCCACCCCGGACCTTGGTTCCAACCGCCACCCCGGACCTTGGTTCCGACCGCCTGCCCGGACCTTGGTTCCGACCGCCACCCCGGACCTTGGTTCCGACCGACACCCCGGACCTTGTTTCCGACTGCAACCTCGGACCTTGGTTCCGACCGCCATCCGGGACCTTGAGATCCGACGGCCACCCCGGACTTTGTTTCCGACCGCCACCCTGGACCTTGGTTCCGACCGCCACCCCGGTCCTTGGTTCCGACCGCCACCCCGGACCTTGGTTCCGACCGACACTCCGGACCTTGGTTCCGACCACCACCCCGGACCTTCGTTCCGAACGCCACCCCGGACCTCGGTTCCGACCGCCACCCCAGACCTCGGTTCCGACCGCATCCCCGGACCTTGGTACCGAATGCCCCCCCGAACCTTGGTTCTGACCGCCACCCCGGACCTTGGTTCCGTCCACCACCCCGGACCTTGGTTCCGACCGCCACCTCGGATCTTGGTTCTGACCGCCACCCCACCTTTGTTCCGACCGCCACCCCGGACCTTGGTTCCAAGCGCCACCCAGGATCGTGGTTCCGACCGCCACCCCGGAACTTGGTACCGACCGGCACCCCGGACCTTGGTTCCGACCGCCACCTCGGACTTTGGCTCCGAATGCTACCCCGGACCTTGGTTCCGACCGCTGCCCCGGACCTTGGGTTCTGACCGTCACCCCGGTCCTTGGTTCCGATCGCCACCTCGGACCTTGGTTCCAACCGCTAGCCCAGACCGTGTTTCCGACCGCCATCCTGGACCTTTTTTCCTACCGCCACATCGGACCTTGGTTCCGATCGCGACCCCGGACCTTGGTCACGACCGCCACCACGGACCTTGGTTCCGACCACCACCCCGGACCTTGGTTCCGACCGCCACCTCGGACCTTGGTTCCGACCGCCACCCCGGACCTTGGTTCCGACTGCCACGCCGGACCGTGGTATCGACTGCCCCCACGGACCTTGCTTCCGACCGCCACCCCGGACCTTAGTTCCGACCGCCACCTCAGACCTTGGTTCTGACCGCCACCTCCACCTTTGTTCCGACCGCCACACCGGACCTTGGTTCCGACCGCCACACCGGACCTTGGTTCCGACCAACACCCAGGACCTTGGTTCCGACCGCAACCCCGGACCTTGGTTCCGACCGGCACTCCGGCTCTTGGTTCCAACCGCCTGCCCGGACCTTGGTTTGGACCGCCACCCCGGACCTTGGTTCCGACCGCCACCCCGGACCTTGGTTCCGACCGCCACCCCGGACTTTGTTTCCGACCGCCACCCTGGACCTTGGTTCCGACCGCCACCCCGGTCCTTGGTTCCGACCGCCACTCCGGACCTTTTTTGCGACCGCCACCCCGGACCTTGGTTCCGACCGACACTCCGGACCTTGGTTCCGACCGCCATCCCGGACCTTCGTTCTGAACGCCACCGCGGACCTCGGTTCCGACCGCCCCCCCGGACCTCGGTTCCGACCGCATCCCCGGACCTTGGTACCGAATGCCCCCCCGAACCTTGGTTCCGACCGCCACCCCGGACCTTGGTTCCGACCGCCACCCCAGACCTCGGTTCCGACCGCATCCCCGGACCTTGGTACTGAATGCCCCCCCGAACCTTGGTTCCGACCGTCACCCCGGACCATGGTTCCGACCGCCACCCCGGACCATTGTTCCGACCACCACCTCGGTCCTTGGTTCCGACCGTGACCCCGGACCTTGGTCCCGACCGCCACTCCGGACCTTGGTTCCTGCCGCCACCGCGGACCTTGGTTCCTACCGCCACCTCGGACCTTGATTCCGACCGCCACCCCGGACCTTGGTTCCGACCGCCACCCCGGACCTTGGTTCCAACCGCCACCCCGGACCTCGGTTCCGACCGCATCCCCGGACCTTGGTACCGAATGCCCCCCCGAACCTTGGTTCCGACCGCCACCCCGGACCTTGGTTCCGACCGCCACCCTGGACCTTGGTTCTGACCACCACCCCGGACCTTGGTTCCGTCCACCACCCCGGACCTTGGTTCCGAACGCCACCTCGGATCTTGGTTCTGACCGCCACCCCACCTTTGTTCCGACCGCCACCCCGGACCTTGGTTCCAAGCGCCATCCAGGATCTTGGTTCCGACCGCCACCCCGGAACTTGGTACCGACCGGCACCCCGGACCTTGGTTCCGACCGCCACCTCGGACCTTGGTTCCAACCGGTAGCCCAGACCGTGTTTCCGACCGCCATCCTGGACCTTTTTTCCTACCGCCACATCGGACCTTGGTTCCGATCGCGACCCCGGACCTTGGTCACGACCGCCACCCGGACCTTGGTTCCGACCACCACCCCGGACCTTGGTTCCGACCGCCACCTCGGACCTTGGTTCCGACCGCCACCCCGGACCTTGGTTCCGACTGCCACGCCGGACCGTGGTATCGACTGCCCCCACGGACCTTGGTTCCGACCGCCACCCCGGACCTTAGTTCCGACCGCCACCTCAGACCTTGCTTCTGACCGCCACCTCCACCTTTGTACCGACCGCCACCCCGGACCTTGGTTCCGACCGCCACACCGGACCTTGGTTCCGACCAACACCCAGGACCTTGGTTCCGACCGCAACCCCGGACCTTGGTTCCGACCGGCACTCCGGCTCTTGGTTCCATCCACCACCTCGGACCTTGGCTCAGAACGCTACCCCGTGCCTTGGTTCCGACCGCCACCCCGGACCTTGGTTCCGACCGCCAACCCGGACCTTGGTTCCGACCGTCATCCTGGACCTTGGTTCCGACCGCCAGCCCGGACCTTGGTTTGGACCGCCACACCGGACCTTGGTTCCGACCGCCACCCCGGACCTTGGTTCCGACCGCCACCCTGGACCTTGTTTCCAACCGCCACCCCAGACCTTGGTTCCGACTGCCACACCGGACCTTGGGATCTGACCGCCACTCCAGACCTTGGTTCCAACCGCCACCTCGGACCTTGGTTCCTTCCGCGACCTCGGACCTTGTTTCCGACCGCCACCCCAGACCTTATTTCCGACCGCCACCCTGGACCTTGGTTCCAACCGCCACCCTGGACCTTGGTTCCGACCGCCTGCCCGGACCTTGGTTTGGACCGCCACCCCGGACCTTGGTTCCGACCGCCACCCCGGACCTTGGTTCCGACCGCCACCCCGGACCTTGTTTCCGACTGCAACCTCGGACCTTGGTTCCGACCGCCATCTGGGACCTTGAAATCCGATGGCCACCCCGGACTTTGTTTCCGACCGCCACCCTGGACCTTGGTTCCGACCGCCACCCCGGTCCTTGGTTCCGACCGCCACCCCGGACCTTGGTTCCGACCGACACCCCGGTCCTTGGTTCCGACCGCCACCCCGGACCTTGGTTCCGACCGACACTCCGGACCTTGGTTCCGACCGCCACCCCGGACCTTCGTTCCGAACGCCACCCCGGACCTCGGTTCCGACCGCATCCCCGGACCTTGGTACCGAATGCCCCCCCGAACCTTGGTTCCGACCGCCACCCCGGACCTTGGTTCCGACCGCCACCCCAGACCTCGGTTCCGACCGCATCCCCGGACCTTGGTACCGAATGCTCCCCCGAACCTTGGTTCTGACCGCCAACCCGGACCATGGTTCCGACCGCCCACCAGACCTTGTGTCCGACCACCAGCCCAGACGTTGGTCTGACTGCCACCCCGGACCTTGGTTCTGACCGCCACCCCGGACCTTGGTTCCGACCTCTACCCAGGACCTTGGTTCCGACCACCACCCCGGACCTTGGTTCCGACCGCCACCTCGGACCTTGGTTCCGACCGCCACCCCGGACCTTGGTTCCAACCGCCATGCCGGACCGTGGTATCGACTGCCCCCCCGGACCTTGGATCCGACCGCCACCCTGGACCTGAGTTCCGACCGCCACCTCGGACCTTGGTTCTGACCGCCACCTTCACCTTTGTTCCGACCGCCACCCAAGACCTTGGTTCCGAACGCCACCCCGGACCTTGGTTCCCACAACCACCCAGGACCTTGGTTCCGACCGCCACCCCGGTCCTTGGTTCCGACCGGCACGCGGATCTTGGTTCCGTCCACCACCTCGGAACTTGGCTCAGAATGCTACCCCGTGCCTTGGTTCCGACCGCCACCCCGGACCTTGGTTCCGACCGCCACCCCGGACCTTGGTTCCGACTGCCACACCGGACCTTGGGATGTGACCGCCACTCCGGACCTTGGTTCCTACCGCCACCTCGGACCTTGGTTCCGACCGCCACCCCGGACCTTGGTCCCGACCGCCACCCCGGATCTTTGTTCCGACCACCATCTCGGTCCTTGGTTCCGACCGCGACCCAGGACCTTGGTCCCGACCGCCACTCCGGACCTTGGTTCCTTCCGCCACCGCGGACCTTGGTTCCTACCGCCACCTCGGACCTTGATTCCGACCACCACCCCGGACCTTGGTTCCGACCGCCACCTCGGACCTTGGTTCCGACCACCACCCAGGACCTTGGTTCCGAACGCCACCCCGGACCTTTGTTCCGACCGGCACCCCGGACCTTGGTTCCAACCGGCACCTCGGATCTTGGTTCCAACCGCCTGCCCGGACCTTGGTTTGGACCGCCACCCCGGACCTTGGTTCCGACCGCCACCCCGGACCTTGGTTCCGACCGCCACCCCAGACCTTATTTCCGACCGCCACCCTGGACCTTGGTTCCAACCGCCACCCTGGACCTTGGTTCCGACCGCCTGCCCGGACCTTGGTTTGGACCGCCACCCCGGACCTTGGTTCCGACCGCCACCCCGGACCTTGGTTCCGACCGCCACCCCGGACCTTGTTTCCGACTGCAACCTCGGACCTTGGTTCCGACCGCCATCTGGGACCTTGAAATCCGACGGCCACCCCGGACTTTGTTTCCGACCGCCACCCTGGACCTTGGTTCCGACCGCCACCCCGGTCCTTGGTTCCGACCGCCACCCCGGACCTTGGTTCCGACCGACACCCCGGTCCTTGGTTCCGACCGCCACCCCGGACCTTGGTTCCGACCGACACTCCGGACCTTGGTTCCGACCGCCACCCCGGACCTTCGTTCCGAACGCCACCCCGGACCTCGGTTCCGACCGCATCCCCGGACCTTGGTACCGAATGCCCCCCCGAACCTTGGTTCCGACCGCCACCCCGGACCTTGGTTCCGACCGCCACCCCAGACCTCGGTTCCGACCGCATCCCCGGACCTTGGTACCGAATGCCCCCCCGAACCTTGGTTCTGACCGCCAACCCGGACCATGGTTCCGACCGCCCACCAGACCTTGTGTCCGACCACCAGCCCAGACGTTGGTCTGACTGCCACCCCGGACCTTGGTTCTGACCGCCACCCCGGACCTTGGTTCCGACCTCTACCCAGGACCTTGGTTCCGACCACCACCCCGGACCTTGGTTCCGACCGCCACCTCGGACCTTGGTTCCGACCGCCACCCCGGACCTTGGTTCCAACCGCCATGCCGGACCGTGGTATCGACTGCCCCCCCGGACCTTGGATCCGACCGCCACCCTGGACCTTAGTTCCGACCGCCACCTCGGACCTTGGTTCTGACCGCCACCTTCACCTTTGTTCCGACTGCCACCCAAGACCTTGGTTCCGAACGCCACCCCGGACCTTGGTTCCGACAACCACCCAGGACCTTGGTTCCGACCGCCACCCCGGTCCTTGGTTCCGACCGGCACGCGGATCTTGGTTCCGTCCACCACCTCGGAACTTGGCTCAGAATGCTACCCCGTGCCTTGGTTCCGACCGCCACCCCGGACCTTGGTTCCGACCGCCACCCCGGACCTTGGTTCCGACTGCCACACCGGACCTTGGGATGTGACCGCCACTCCGGACCTTGGTTCCTACCGCCACCTCGGACCTTGGTTCCGACCGCCACCCCGGACCTTGGTCCCGACCGCCACCCCGGATCTTTGTTCCGACCACCATCTCGGTCCTTGGTTCCGACCGCGACCCAGGACCTTGGTCCCGACCGCCACTCCGGACCTTGGTTCCTTCCGCCACCGCGGACCTTGGTTCCTACCGCCACCTCGGACCTTGATTCCGACCACCACCCCGGACCTTGGTTCCGACCGCCACCTCGGACCTTGGTTCCGACCACCACCCAGGAACTTGGTTCCGAACGCCACCCCGGACCTTTGTTCCGACCGGCACCCCGGACCTTGGTTCCAACCGGCACCTCGGATCTTGGTTCCAACCGGCACCCCGGACCTTGGTTCCGACCACCACCCAGGACCTTTGTTCCGAACGCCACCCCGGACCTTGGTTCCGACTGCCCCCCTGGACTTTGGTTCCGAAGCTACTCCGGACCTTGGTTCCGACCGCCACCTGGGACCTTGGGTCTGACCGCGACCCCGGACCTCGGTTCCGACCGCCACCCCGGACCTTGGTTCCAACCACCACCTCGGACCTTGGTTCCGACCACCACCTCGGACATTGGTTCTGAGCGCCACCCCGGACCTTGGTTCTGACCGCCACCCCGGACCTTGGTTCCGACCGCCACCCCGGACCTTGGTTCCGACCGCCACCACGGACCTTGGTTCCGACCGCCACCCTGGACCTTGGTTCCGACCACCACCCCGGACCTTGGTTCCGTCCACCACCCCGGACCTTGGTTCCAAGCGCCACCCAGGATCTTGGTTCCGACCGCCACCCCGGAACTTGGTACCGACCGGCACCCCGGACCTTGGTTCCGACCGCCACCTCGGACTTTGGCTCCGAATGCTACCCCGGACCTTGGTTCCGACCGCTGCCCCGGACCTTGGGTTCTGACCGTCACCCCGGTCCTTGGTTCCGATCGCCACCTCGGACCTTTGTTCCAACCGCTAGCCCAGACCGTGTTTCCGACCGCCATCCTGGACCTTTTTTCCTACCGCCACATCGGACCTTGGTTCCGATCGCGACCCCGGACCTTGGTCACGACCGCCACCCCGGACCTTGGTTCCGACCACCACCCCGGACCTTGGTTCCGACCGCCACCTCGGACCTTGGTTCCGACCGCCACCCCGGACCTTGGTTCCGACTGCCACGCCGGACCGTGGTATCGACTGCCCCCACGGACCTTGCTTCCGACCGCCACCCCGGACCTTAGTTCCGACCGCCACCTCAGACCTTGGTTCTGACCGCCACCTCCACCTTTGTTCCGACCGCCACACCGGACCTTGGTTCCGACCGCCACACCGGACCTTGGTTCCGACCAACACCCAGGACCTTGGTTCCGACCGCAACCCCAGACCTTGGTTCCGGCCGGCACTCCGGCTCTTGGTTCCATCCACCACCTCGGACCTTGGCTCAGAACGCTACCCCGTGCCTTGGTTCCGACCGCCATCCTGGGCCTTGGTTCCGACCGCCAGCCCGGACCTTGGTTTGGACCGCCACACCGGACCTTGGTTCCGACCGCCACCCCGGACCTTGCTTCCAACCGCCACCCTGGACCTTGTTTCCGACCGCCACCCCAGACCATGGTTCCGACTGCCACACCGGACCTTGGGATCTGACCGCCACTCCAGACCTTGGTTCCTACCGCCACCTCGGACCTTGGTTCCTTCCGCCACCTCGGACCTTGGTTCCGACCGCCACCCCAGACCTTAGTTCCGACCGCCACCCTGGACCTTGGTTCCAACCGCCACCCCGGACATTGGTTCCGACCGCCTGCCCGGACCTTGGTTTGGACCGCCACCCCGGACCATGGTTCCGACCGGCACCCCGGACCTTGGTTCCAACCGGCACCTTGGATCTTGGTTCCAACCGGCACCCCGGACCTTGGTTCCGACCACCACCCAGGACCTTTGTTCCGAAAACCACCCCGGACCTTGGTTCCGACTGCCCCCCTGGACTTTGGTTCCGAACCTACCCCGGACCTTGGTTCCGACCGCCTCCCGGGACCTTGGTTCCGACCGCCACCTGGGACCTTGGGTCTGACCGCGACCCCGGACCTCGGTTCCGACCGCCACCCCGGACCTTGGTTCCAACCACCACCTCGGACCTTGGTTCCGACCACCACCTCGGACATTGGTTCTCACCGCCACCCCGGACCTTGGTTCCGACCGCCACCCCGGACCTTGGTTTCCGACCGCCACCCCGGACCTTGGTTCCGACCGCCACCCCGGACCTTGGTTCCGACCGCCACCCTGGACCTTGGTTCCGACCACCACCCCGGACCTTGGTTCCGCCCACGACCCCGGACCTTGGTTCCGACCGCCACCTCGGATCTTGGTTCTGACCGCCACCCCACCTATGTTCCGACCGCCACCCCGGAACTTGGTACCGACCGGCACCCCGGACCTTGGTTCCGACCGCCACCTCGGCCTTTGGCTCCGAATGCTACCCCGGACCTTGGTTCCGACCGCTGCCCCGGACCTTGGGTTCTGACCGTCACCCCGGTCCTTGGTTCCGATCGCCACCTCGGACCTTGGTTCCAACCGCTAGCCCAGACCGTGTTTCGAACCGCCATCCAGGACCTTTTGTCCTACCGCCACATCGGACCTTGGTTCCGATCGCGACCCCGGACCTTCGTCACGACCGCCACCCCGGACCTTTGTTCCGACCACCACCCCGGACCTTGGTTCCGACCGCCACCTCGGACCTTGGTTCCGACCGCCACCCCGGACCTTGGTTCCGACTGCCACGCCGGACCGTGGTATCGACTGCCCCCACGGACCTTGCTTCCGACCGCCACCCCGGACCTTAGTTCCGACCGCCACCTCAGACCTTGGTTCTGACCGCCACCTCCACCTTTGTTCCGACCGCCACCCCGGACCTTGGTTCCGACCGCCACACCGGACCTTGGTTCCGACCAACACCCAGGACCTTGGTTCCGACCGCAACCCCGGACCTTGGTTCCGACCGGCACTCCGGCTCTTGGTTCCAACCGCCTGCACGGACCTTGGTTTGGACCGCCACACCGGACCTTAGTTCCGACCGCCACCCCGGACCTTGGTTCCGACCGCCACCCTGGACCTTGTTTCCGACTGCAACCTCGGACCTTGGTTCCGACCGCCATCCGGGACCTTGATTCCGACCGCCACCCCGGACTTTGTTTCCGACCGCCACCCTGGACCTTGGTTCCGACCGCCACCCCGGTCCTTGGATCCGACCGCCACTCCGGACCTTTTTTGCGACCGCCACCCCGGGCCTTGGTTCCGACCGACGCTCCGGACCTTGGTTCCGACCGCCACCCCGGACCTTGGTTCCGAACGCCACCGCGGACCTCGGTTCCAACCGCCCCCCCGGACCTCGGTTCCGACCGCATCCCCGGATCTTGGTACCGAATGCCCCCCCGAACCTTGGTTCCGACCGCCACCCCGGACCTTGGTTCCGACCGCCACCCCAGACCTCGGTTCCGACCGCATCCCCGGACCTTGGTACCGAATGCCCCCCCGAACCTTGGTTCCGACCGCCACCCCGGACCATGGTTCCGACCGCCACCCCGGACCATTGTTCCGACCACCACCTCGGTCCTTGGTTCCGACCGCGACCCCGGACCTTGGTCCCGACCGCCACTCCGGACCTTGGTTCCTGCCGCCACCGCGGACCATTGTTCCTACCGCCACCTCGGACCTTGATTCCGACCGCCACCCCGGACCTCGGTTCCGAACGCCACCCCGGACCTTGGTTCCGACTGCCACCCCGGACTTTGGTTCCGAAGCTACCCTGGACCTTGGTTCCGACCGCCACCCGGGACCTTGGTTCCGACCGCCACCAGGGACTTTGGTTCCGACCGCCATCCTGGACCTTGGTTCCGACCGCCATCCTGGACCTTGGTTCCGAACTCCAGCCCGGACCTTGATTTGGACAGGCACCCCGGACTTTGTTTCCGACCGCCACCCTGGACCTTGGTTCCGACCGCCACCCCGGTCCTTGGTTCCGACCGCCACTCCGGACCTTTTTTGCGACCGCCACCCCGGACCTTGGTTCCGACCGACACTCCGGACCTTGGTTCCGACCGCCACCCCGGACCTTGGTTCCGAACGCCACCGCGGACCTCGGTTCCAACCGCCCCCCCGGACCTCGGTTCCGACCGCATCCCCGGACCTTGGTACCGAATGCCCCCCCGAACCTTGGTTCCGACCGCCACCCCGGACCTTGGTTCCGACCGCCACCCCAGACCTCGGTTCCGACCGCATCCCCGGACCTTGGTACCGAATGCCCCCCCGAACCTTGGTTCCGACCGCCACCCCGGACCATGGTTCCGACCGCCACCCCGGACCATTGTTCCGACCACCACCTCGGTCCTTGGTTCCGACCGCGACCCCGGACCTTGGTCCCGACCGCCACTCCGGACCTTGGTTCCTGCCGCCACCGCGGACCTTGGTTCCTACCGCCACCTCGGACCTTGATTCCGACCGCCACCCCGGACCTTGGTTCCGACCGCCACCCCGGACCTTGGTTCCAACCGCCACCCCGGACCTCGGTTCTGACCGCATCCCCGGACCTTGGTACCGAATGCCCCCCCGAACCTTGGTTCCGACCGCCACCCCGGACCTTGGTTCCGACCGCCACCCCAGACCTCGGTTCCGACCACATCCCCGGACCTTGGTACCGAATGCCCCCCCGAACTTTGGTTCCGACCGCCACCCCAGACCATGGTTCCGACCGCGACCCCGGACCTTGGTCCCGACCGCCACTCCGGACCTTGGTTCCTGCCGCCACCGCGGACCATTGTTCCTACCGCCACCTCGGACCTTGATTCCGACCGCCACCCCGGACCTCGGTTCCGAACGCCACCCCGGACCTTGGTTCCGACTGCCACCCCGGACTTTGGTTCCGAAGCTACCCTGGACCTTGGTTCCGACCGCCACCCGGGACCTTGGTTCCGACCGCCACCAGGGACTTTGGTTCCGACCGCCATCCTGGACCTTGGTTCCGACCGCCATCCTGGACCTTGGTTCCGAACTCCAGCCCGGACCTTGGTTTGGACAGGCACCCCGGACCTTGGTTCCGACCGCCACCCCAGACCTTGGTTCCGACCGCCACCCTGGACCTTGATTCCGACCACCACCCCGGACCTTGGTTCCGTCCACCACCCCGGACCTTGGTTCCGACCGCCACCTCGGATCTTGGTTCTGACCGCCACCCCACCTTTGTTCCGAAGGCCACCCCGGACCTTGGTTCCAAGCGCCACCCAGGATCTTGGTTCCGACCGCCACCCCGGAACTTGGTACCGACCGGCACCCCGGACCTGGGTTCCGACCGCCACCTCGGACTTTGGCTCCGAACGCTACCCCGGACCTTGGTTCCGGCCGCTGCCCCGGACCTTGGGTTCTGACCGTCACCCGGATCTTGGTTCCGTCCACCACCTCGGAACTTGGCTCAGAACGCTACCCCGTGCCTTGGTTCCGACCGCCACCCCGGACCTTGGTTCCGACTGCCACACCGGACCTTGGGATGTGACCGCCACTCCGGACCTTGGTTCCTACCGCCACTTCGGACCTTGGTTCCGACCGCCACCCCGGACTTTGGTCCCGACCGCCACCCCGGATCTTGGTTCCGACCACCACCTCGGTCCTTGGTTCCGTCCGCGACCCAGGTCCTTGGTCCCGACCGCCACTCCGGACCTTGGTTCCTTCCGCCACCGCGGACCTTGGTTCCGACCACCACTCCGGACCTTGGTTCCGACCGCCACCTCGGACCTTGGTTCCGACCACCACCCAGGACCTTGGTTCCGACCGCCACCCCAGACCTCGGTTCCGACCACATCCCCGGACCTTGGTACCGAATGCCCCCCCGAACCTTGGTTCCGACCGCCACCCCGGACCTTGGTTCCGACCGCCACCCCAGACCTCGGTTCCGACCGCATCCCCGGACCTTGATAACGAATGCCCCCCCGAACCTTGGTTCCGACCGCCACCCCGGACCATGGTTCCGACCGCCACCCCGGACCATTGTTCCGACCACCACCTCGGTCCTTGGTTCCGACCGCGACCCCGGACCTTGGTCCCGACCGCCACTCCGGACCTTGGTTCCTGCCGCCACCGCGGACCTTGGTTCCTACCGCCACCTCGGACCTTGATTCCGACCGCCACCCCGGACCTTGGTTCCGACCGCCACCCCGGACCTTGGTTCCAACCGCCACCCCGGACCTCGGTTCCGACCGCATCCCCGGACCTTGGTACCGAATGCCCCCCCGAACCTTGGTTCCGACCGCCACCCCGGACCTTGGTTCCGACCGCCACCCCAGACCTCGGTTCCGACCACATCCCCGGACCTTGGTACCGAATGCCCCCCCGAACTTTGGTTCCGACCGCCACCCCAGACCATGGTTCCGACCGCGACCCCGGACCTTGGTCCCGACCGCCACTCCGGACCTTGGTTCCTGCCGCCACCGCGGACCATTGTTCCTACCGCCACCTCGGACCTTGATTCCGACCGCCACCCCGGACCTCGGTTCCGACTGCCACACCGGACCTTGGGATGTGACCGCCACTCCGGACCTTGGTTCCTACCGCCACCTCGGACCTTGGTTCCGACCGCCACCCCGGACCTTGGTCCCGACCGCCACCCCGGATCTTTGTTCCGACCACCATCTCGGTCCTTGGTTCCGACCGCGACCCAGGACCTTGGTCCCGACCGCCACTCCGGACCTTGGTTCCTTCCGCCACCGCGGACCTTGGTTCCTACCGCCACCTCGGACCTTGATTCCGACCACCACCCCGGACCTTGGTTCCGACCGCCACCTCGGACCTTGGTTCCGACCACCACCCAGGACCTTGGTTCCGAACGCCACCCCGGACCTTTGTTCCGACCGGCACCCCGGACCTTGGTTCCAACCGGCACCTCGGATCTTGGTTCCAACCGCCTGCCCGGACCTTGGTTTGGACCGCCACCCCGGACCTTGGTTCCGACCGCCACCCCGGACCTTGGTTCCGACCGCCACCCCAGACCTTATTTCCGACCGCCACCCTGGACCTTGGTTCCAACCGCCACCCTGGACCTTGGTTCCGACCGCCTGCCCGGACCTTGGTTTGGACCGCCACCCCGGACCTTGGTTCCGACCGCCACCCCGGACCTTGGTTCCGACCGCCACCCCGGACCTTGTTTCCGACTGCAACCTCGGACCTTGGTTCCGACCGCCATCTGGGACCTTGAAATCCGACGGCCACCCCGGACTTTGTTTCCGACCGCCACCCTGGACCTTGGTTCCGACCGCCACCCCGGTCCTTGGTTCCGACCGCCACCCCGGACCTTGGTTCCGACCGACACCCCGGTCCTTGGTTCCGACCGCCACCACGGACCTTGGTTCCGACCGACACTCCGGACCTTGGTTCCGACCGCCACCCCGGACCTTCGTTCCGAACGCCACCCCGGACCTCGGTTCCGACCGCATCCCCGGACCTTGGTACCGAATGCCCCCCCGAACCTTGGTTCCGACCGCCACCCCGGACCTTGGTTCCGACCGCCACCCCAGACCTCGGTTCCGACCGCATCCCCGGACCTTGGTACCGAATGCCCCCCCGAACCTTGGTTCTGACCGCCAACCCGGACCATGGTTCCGACCGCCCACCAGACCTTGTGTCCGACCACCAGCCCAGACGTTGGTCTGACTGCCACCCCGGACCTTGGTTCTGACCGCCACCCCGGACCTTGGTTCCGACCTCTACCCAGGACCTTGGTTCCGACCACCACCCCGGACCTTGGTTCCGACCGCCACCTCGGACCTTGGTTCCGACCGCCACCCCGGACCTTGGTTCCAACCGCCATGCCGGACCGTGGTATCGACTGCCCCCCCGGACCTTGGATCCGACCGCCACCCTGGACCTTAGTTCCGACCGCCACCTCGGACCTTGGTTCTGACCGCCACCTTCACCTTTGTTCCGACCGCCACCCAAGACCTTGGTTCCGAACGCCACCCCGGACCTTGGTTCCGACAACCACCCAGGACCTTGGTTCCGACCGCCACCCCGGTCCTTGGTTCCGACCGGCACGCGGATCTTGGTTCCGTCCACCACCTCGGAACTTGGCTCAGAATGCTACCCCGTGCCTTGGTTCCGACCGCCACCCCGGACCTTGGTTCCGACCGCCACCCCGGACCTTGGTTCCGACTGCCACACCGGACCTTGGGATGTGACCGCCACTCCGGACCTTGGTTCCTACCGCCACCTCGGACCTTGGTTCCGACCGCCACCCCGGACCTTGGTCCCCACCGCCACCCCGGATCTTTGTTCCGACCACCATCTCGGTCCTTGGTTCCGACCGCGACCCAGCACCTTGGTCCCGACCGCCACTCCGGACCTTGGTTCCTTCCGCCACCGCGGACCTTGGTTCCTACCGCCACCTCGGACCTTGATTCCGACCACCACCCCGGACCTTGGTTCCGACCGCCACCTCGGACCTTGGTTCCGACCACCACCCAGGACCTTGGTTCCGAACGCCACCCCGGACCTTTGTTCCGACCGGCACCCCGGACCTTGGTTCCAACCGGCACCTCGGATCTTGGTTCCAACCGGCACCCCGGACCTTGGTTCCGACCACCACCCAGGACCTTTGTTCCGAACGCCACCCCGGACCTTGGTTCCGACTGCCCCCCTGGACTTTGGTTCCGAAGCTACTCCGGACCTTGGTTCCGACCGCCACCTGGGACCTTGGGTCTGACCGCGACCCCGGACCTCGGTTCCGACCGCCACCCCGGACCTTGGTTCCAACCACCACCTCGGACCTTGGTTCCGACCACCACCTCGGACATTGGTTCTGAGCGCCACCCCGGACCTTGGTTCTGACCGCCACCCCGGACCTTGGTTCCGACCGCCACCCCGGACCTTGGTTCCGACCGCCACCACGGACCTTGGTTCCGACCGCCACCCTGGACCTTGGTTCCGACCACCACCCCGGACCTTGGTTCCGTCCACCACCCCGGACCTTGGTTCCAAGCGCCACCCAGGATCTTGGTTCCGACCGCCACCCCGGAACTTGGTACCGACCGGCACCCCGGACCTTGGTTCCGACCGCCACCTCGGACTTTGGCTCCGAATGCTACCCCGGACCTTGGTTCCGACCGCTGCCCCGGACCTTGGGTTCTGACCGTCACCCCGGTCCTTGGTTCCGATCGCCACCTCGGACCTTTGTTCCAACCGCTAGCCCAGACCGTGTTTCCGACCGCCATCCTGGACCTTTTTTCCTACCGCCACATCGGACCTTGGTTCCGATCGCGACCCCGGACCTTGGTCACGACCGCCACCCCGGACCTTGGTTCCGACCACCACCCCGGACCTTGGTTCCGACCGCCACCTCGGACCTTGGTTCCGACCGCCACCCCGGACCTTGGTTCCGACTGCCACGCCGGACCGTGGTATCGACTGCCCCCACGGACCTTGCTTCCGACCGCCACCCCGGACCTTAGTTCCGACCGCCACCTCAGACCTTGGTTCTGACCGCCACCTCCACCTTTGTTCCGACCGCCACACCGGACCTTGGTTCCGACCGCCACACCGGACCTTGGTTCCGACCAACACCCAGGACCTTGGTTCCGACCGCAACCCCGGACCTTGGTTCCGGCCGGCACTCCGGCTCTTGGTTCCATCCACCACCTCGGACCTTGGCTCAGAACGCTACCCCGTGCCTTGGTTCCGACCGCCATCCTGGGCCTTGGTTCCGACCGCCAGCCCGGACCTTGGTTTGGACCGCCACACCGGACCTTGGTTCCGACCGCCACCCCGGACCTTGCTTCCAACCGCCACCCTGGACCTTGTTTCCGACCGCCACCCCAGACCATGGTTCCGACTGCCACACCGGACCTTGGGATCTGACCGCCACTCCAGACCTTGGTTCCTACCGCCACCTCGGACCTTGGTTCCTTCCGCCACCTCGGACCTTGGTTCCGACCGCCACCCCAGACCTTAGTTCCGACCGCCACCCTGGACCTTGGTTCCAACCGCCACCCCGGACATTGGTTCCGACCGCCTGCCCGGACCTTGGTTTGGACCGCCACCCCGGACCATGGTTCCGACCGGCACCCCGGACCTTGGTTCCAACCGGCACCTTGGATCTTGGTTCCAACCGGCACCCCGGACCTTGGTTCCGACCACCACCCAGGACCTTTGTTCCGAACACCACCCCGGACCTTGGTTCCGACTGCCCCCCTGGACTTTGGTTCCGAACCTACCCCGGACCTTGGTTCCGACCGCCTCCCGGGACCTTGGTTCCGACCGCCACCTGGGACCTTGGGTCTGACCGCGACCCCGGACCTCGGTTCCGACCGCCACCCCGGACCTTGGTTCCAACCACCACCTCGGACCTTGGTTCCGACCACCACCTCGGACATTGGTTCTCACCGCCACCCCGGACCTTGGTTCCGACCGCCACCCCGGACCTTGGTTTCCGACCGCCACCCCGGACCTTGGTTCCGACCGCCACCCCGGACCTTGGTTCCGACCGCCACCCTGGACCTTGGTTCCGACCACCACCCCGGACCTTGGTTCCGTCCACGACCCCGGACCTTGGTTCCGACCGCCACCTCGGATCTTGGTTCTGACCGCCACCCCACCTATGTTCCGACCGCCACCCCGGAACTTGGTACCGACCGGCACCCCGGACCTTGGTTCCGACCGCCACCTCGGCCTTTGGCTCCGAATGCTACCCCGGACCTTGGTTCCGACCGCTGCCCCGGACCTTGGGTTCTGACCGTCACCCCGGTCCTTGGTTCCGATCGCCACCTCGGACCTTGGTTCCAACCGCTAGCCCAGACCGTGTTTCGAACCGCCATCCTGGACCTTTTTTCCTACCGCCACATCGGACCTTGGTTCCGATCGCGACCCCGGACCTTCGTCACGACCGCCACCCCGGACCTTTGTTCCGACCACCACCCCGGACCTTGGTTCCGACCGCCACCTCGGACCTTGGTTCCGACCGCCACCCCGGACCTTGGTTCCGACTGCCACGCCGGACCGTGGTATCGACTGCCCCCACGGACCTTGCTTCCGACCGCCACCCCGGACCTTAGTTCCGACCGCCACCTCAGACCTTGGTTCTGACCGCCACCTCCACCTTTGTTCCGACCGCCACCCCGGACCTTGGTTCCGACCGCCACACCGGACCTTGGTTCCGACCAACACCCAGGACCTTGGTTCCGACCGCAACCCCGGACCTTGGTTCCGACCGGCACTCCGGCTCTTGGTTCCAACCGCCTGCACGGACCTTGGTTTGGACCGCCACACCGGACCTTAGTTCCGACCGCCACCCCGGACCTTGGTTCCGACCGCCACCCTGGACCTTGTTTCCGACTGCAACCTCGGACCTTGGTTCCGACCGCCATCCGGGACCTTGATTCCGACCGCCACCCCGGACTTTGTTTCCGACCGCCACCCTGGACCTTGGTTCCGACCGCCACCCCGGTCCTTGGATCCGACCGCCACTCCGGACCTTTTTTGCGACCGCCACCCCGGGCCTTGGTTCCGACCGACACTCCGGACCTTGGTTCCGACCGCCACCCCGGACCTTGGTTCCGAACGCCACCGCGGACCTCGGTTCCAACCGCCCCCCCGGACCTCGGTTCCGACCGCATCCCCGGATCTTGGTACCGAATGCCCCCCCGAACCTTGGTTCCGACCGCCACCCCGGACCTTGGTTCCGACCGCCACCCCAGACCTCGGTTCCGACCGCATCCCCGGACCTTGGTACCGAATGCCCCCCCGAACCTTGGTTCCGACCGCCACCCCGGACCATGGTTCCGACCGCCACCCCGGACCATTGTTCCGACCACCACCTCGGTCCTTGGTTCCGACCGCGACCCCGGACCTTGGTCCCGACCGCCACTCCGGACCTTGGTTCCTGCCGCCACCGCGGACCTTGGTTCCTACCGCCACATCGGACCTTGATTCCGACCGCCACCCCGGACCTTGGTTCCGACCGCCACCCCGGACCTTGGTTCTAACCGCCACCCCGGACCTCGGTTCCGACCGCATCCCCGGACCTTGGTACCGAATGCCCCCCCGAACCTTGGTTCCGACAGCCACCCCGGACCTTGGTTCCGACCGCCACCCCAGACCTCGGTTCCGACCACATCCCCGGACCTTGGTACCGAATGCCCCCCCGAACTTTGGTTCCGACCGCCACCCCAGACCATGGTTCCGACCGCGACCCCGGACCTTGGTCCCGACCGCCACTCCGGACCTTGGTTCCTGCCGCCACCGCGGACCATTGTTCCTACCGCCACCTCGGACCTTGATTCCGACCGCCACCCCGGACCTCGGTTCCGAACGCCACCCCGGACCTTGGTTCCGACTGCCACCCCGGACTTTGGTTCCGAAGCTACCCTGGACCTTGGTTCCGACCGCCACCCGGGACCTTGGTTCCGACCGCCACCAGGGACTTTGGTTCCGACCGCCATCCTGGACCTTGGTTCCGACCGCCATCCTGGACCTTGGTTCCGAACTCCAGCCCGGACCTTGATTTGGACAGGCACCCCGGACTTTGTTTCCGACCGCCACCCTGGACCTTGGTTCCGACCGCCACCCCGGTCCTTGATTCCGACCGCCACTCCGGACCTTTTTTGCGACCGCCACCCCGGACCTTGGTTCCGACCGACACTCCGGACCTTGGTTCCGACCGCCACCCCGGACCTTGGTTCCGAACGCCACCGCGGACCTCGGTTCCAACCGCCCCCCTGGACCTCGGTTCCGACCGCATCCCCGGACCTTGGTACCGAATGCCCCCCCGAACCTTGGTTCCGACCGCCACCCCGGACCTTGGTTCCGACCGCCACCCCAGACCTCGGTTCCGACCGCATCCCCGGACCTTGGTACCGAATGCCCCCCCGAACCTTGGTTCCGACCGCCACCCCGGACCATGGTTCCGACCGCCACCCCGGACCATTGTTCCGACCACCACCTCGGTCCTTGGTTCCGACCGCGACCCCGGACCTTGGTCCCGACCGCCACTCCGGACCTTGGTTCCTGCCGCCACCGCGGACCTTGGTTCCTACCGCCACCTCGGACCTTGATTCCGACCGCCACCCCGGACCTTGGTTCCGACCGCCACCCCGGACCTTGGTTCCAACCGCCACCCCGGACCTCGGTTCCGACCGCATCCCCGGACCTTGGTACCGAATGCCCCCCCGAACCTTGGTTCCGACCGCCACCCCGGACCTTGGTTCCGACCGCCACCCCAGACCTCGGTTCCGACCACATCCCCGGACCTTGGTACCGAATGCCCCCCCGAACTTTGGTTCCGACCGCCACCCCAGACCATGGTTCCGACCGCGACCCCGGACCTTGGTCCCGACCGCCACTCCGGACCTTGGTTCCTGCCGCCACCGCGGACCATTGTTCCTACCGCCACCTCGGACCTTGATTCCGACCGCCACCCCGGACCTCGGTTCCGAACGCCACCCCGGACCTTGGTTCCGACTGCCACCCCGGACTTTGGTTCCGAAGCTACCCTGGACCTTGGTTCCGACCGCCACCCGGGACCTTGGTTCCGACCGCCACCAGGGACTTTGGTTCCGACCGCCATCCTGGACCTTGGTTCCGACCGCCATCCTGGACCTTGGTTCCGAACTCCAGCCCGGACCTTGGTTTGGACAGGCACCCCGGACCTTGGTTCCGACCGCCACCCCAGACCTTGGTTCCGACCGCCACCCTGGACCTTGATTCCGACCACCACCCCGGACCTTGGTTCCGTCCACCACCCCGGACCTTGGTTCCGACCGCCACCTCGGATCTTGGTTCTGACCGCCACCCCACCTTTGTTCCGACCGCCACCCCGGACCTTGGTTCCAAGCGCCACCCAGGATCTTGGTTCCGACCGCCACCCCGGAACTTGGTACCGACCGGCACCCCGGACCTGGGTTCCGACCGCCACCTCGGACTTTGGCTCCGAACGCTACCCCGGACCTTGGTTCCGGCCGCTGCCCCGGACCTTGGGTTCTGACCGTCACCCGGATCTTGGTTCCGTCCACCACCTCGGAACTTGGCTCAGAACGCTACCCCGTGCCTTGGTTCCGACCGCCACCCCGGACCTTGGTTCCGACTGCCACACCGGACCTTGGGATGTGACCGCCACTCCGGACCTTGGTTCCTACCGCCACTTCGGACCTTGGTTCCGACCGCCACCCCGGACTTTGGTCCCGACCGCCACCCCGGATCTTGGTTCCGACCACCACCTCAGTCCTTGGTTCCGTCCGCGACCCAGGTCCTTGGTCCCGACCGCCACTCCGGACCTTGGTTCCTTCCGCCACCGCGGACCTTGGTTCCGACCACCACTCCGGACCTTGGTTCCGACCGCCACCTCGGACCTTGGTTCCGACCACCACCCAGGACCTTGGTTCCGACCGCCACCCCAGACCTCGGTTCCGACCACATCCCCGGACCTTGGTACCGAATGCCCCCCCGAACCTTGGTTCCGACCGCCACCCCGGACCTTGGTTCCGACCGCCACCCCAGACCTCGGTTCCGACCGCATCCCCGGACCTTGATAACGAATGCCCCCCCGAACCTTGGTTCCGACCGCCACCCCGGACCATGGTTCCGACCGCCACCCCGGACCATTGTTCCGACCACCACCTCGGTCCTTGGTTCCGACCGCGACCCCGGACCTTGGTCCCGACCGCCACTCCGGACCTTGGTTCCTGCCGCCACCGCGGACCTTGGTTCCTACCGCCACCTCGGACCTTGATTCCGACCGCCACCCCGGACCTTGGTTCCGACCGCCACCCCGGACCTTGGTTCCAACCGCCACCCCGGACCTCGGTTCCGACCGCATCCCCGGACCTTGGTACCGAATGCCCCCCCGAACCTTGGTTCCGACCGCCACCCCGGACCTTGGTTCCGACCGCCACCCCAGACCTCGGTTCCGACCACATCCCCGGACCTTGGTACCGAATGCCCCCCCGAACTTTGGTTCCGACCGCCACCCCAGACCATGGTTCCGACCGCGACCCCGGACCTTGGTCCCGACCGCCACTCCGGACCTTGGTTCCTGCCGCCACCGCGGACCATTGTTCCTACCGCCACCTCGGACCTTGATTCCGACCGCCACCCCGGACCTCGGTTCCGAACGCCACCCCGGACCTTGGTTCCGACTGCCACCCCGGACTTTGGTTCCGAAGCTACCCTGGACCTTGGTTCCGACCGCCACCCGGGACCTTGGTTCCGACCGCCACCAGGGACTTTGGTTCCGACCGCCATCCTGGACCTTGGTTCCGACCGCCATCCTGGACCTTGGTTCCGAACTCCAGCCCGGACCTTGGTTTGGACAGGCAGCCCGGACCTAGGTTCCGACCGCCACCCCAGACCTTGGTTCCGACCGCCACCCAGGACCTTGATTCCGACCACCACCCCGGACCTTGGTTCCGTCCACCACCCCGGACCTTGGTTCCGACCGCCACCTCGGATCTTGGTTCTGACCGCCACCCCACCTTTGTTCCGACCGCCACCCCGGACCTTGGTTCCAAGCGCCACCCCGGACCTGGGTTCCGACCGCCACCTCGGACTTTGCCTCCGAACGCTACCCCGGACCTTGGTTCCGGCCGCTGCCCCGGACCTTGGGTTCTGACCGTCACCCGGATCTTGGTTCCGTCCACCACCTCGGAACTTGGCTCAGAACGCTACCCCGTGCCTTGGTTCCGACCGCCACCCCGGACCTTGGTTCCGACCGCCACCCCGGACCTTGGTTCCGACTGCCACACCGGACCTTGGGATGTGACCGCCACTCCGGACCTTGGTTCCTACCGCCACTTCGGACCTTGGTTCCGACCGCCACCCCGGACTTTGGTCCCGACCGCCACCCCGGATCTTGGTTCCGACCACCACCTCGGTCCTTGGTTCCGACCGCGACCCAGGTCCTTGGTCCCTACCGCCACTCCGGACCTTGGTTCCTTCCGCCACCGCGGACCTTGGTTCCTACCGCCACCTCGGACCTTGATTCCGACCGGCACCCCGGACCTTGGCTCCGAACGCAACACCGGACCATCGTTCCTACCGCCACCTCGGACCTTGTTTCCGATCGCCACCCCGGACCTTGGTCCCGACCGCCACCCCGGACCTTTGTTCCGACCACCACCTCGGTCCTTGGTTCCGACCGCGACCCCGGACCTTGGTCCCGACCGCCACGCCGGACCTTGGTTCCGACTGCCACGCCGGACCGTGGTATCGACTGCCCCCACGGACCTTGGTTCCGACCGCCACCCCGGACCTTAGTTCCGACCGCCACCTCAGACCTTGGTTCTGACCGCCACCTCCACCTTTGTTCCGACCGCCACCCCGGACCTTGGTTCCGACCGCCACACCGGACCTTGGTTCCGACCACCACCCAGGACCTTGGTTCCGACCGCAACCCCGGACCTTGGTTCCGACCGGCACTCCGGATCTTGGTTCCATCCACCACCTCGGACCTTGGCTCAGAACGCTACCCCGTACCTTGGTTCCGACCGCCACCCCGGACCTTGGTTCCGACCGCCAACCCGGACCTTGGTTCCGACCGCCATCCTGGACCTTGGTTCCGACCGCCAGCCCAGACCTTGGTTTGGACCGCCACACTGGACCTTGGTTCCGACCGCCACCCCGGACCTTGGTTCCGACCGCCACCCTGGACCTTGTTTCTGACCGCCACCCCAGACCTTGGTTCCGACTGCCACACCGGACCGTGGTCCCGACCGCCACCCCGGACCTTTGTTCCGACCACCACCTCGGTCCTTGGTTCCGACCGCGACCCCGGACCTTGGTCCCGACCGCCACTCCGGACCTTGGTTCCTGCCGCCACCGCGCACCTTGGTTCCAACCGCCACCTCGGACCTTGATTCCGACCGCCACCCCGGACCTTGGTTCCGAACACCACCCCGGACCTTGGTTCCGACCGCCACCCCGTACCTTGGTTCCAACTACCACCCAGGACCTTGTTCCGAACGCCACCCCGGACCTTGGTTCCGACCGGCACCCCGGACCTTGGTTCCAACCGGCACCCCGGACCTTGGTTCCGACCACCACCCAGGACCTTGGTTCCGAACGCCACCCCGGACATTGGTTCCGACTGCCCCCCCTGAATTTGGTTCCGAAGCTACCCCGGACCTTGGTTCCGAACGCCACCCCGGACCTTGGTTCCAACCACCACCTCGGACATTGGTTCTGACCGCTACCCCGGACCTTGGCTCCGACCGCAACACCGGACCTTGGTTCCGACCGCCACCCCGGACCTTGGTTCCAAGCGCCACCCAGGATCTTGGTTCCGTCCGCCACCCCGGAACTTGGTACCGACCGGCACCCCGGACCTTGGTTCCGACCGCCACCTCGGCCTTTGGCTCCGAACGCTACCCCGGACCTTGGTTCCGACCGCTGCCCCGGACCTTGGGTTCTGACCGTCACCCCGGTCCTTGGTTCCGATCGCCACCTCAGACCTTGGTTCCAACCGCTAGCCCAGACCGTGTTTCCGACCGCCATCCTGGACCTTGTTTCCTACCGCCACATCGGACCTTGGTTCCGATCGCGACCCCGGACCTTGGTCCCGACCGCCACCCCGGACCTTGGTTCCGACCACCACCCCGGACCTTGGTTCCGACCGCCACCTCGGACCTTGGTTCCCACCACCTCCCAGGACATTGGTTCCGAACTCCACCCCGGACCATGGTTCCGACCCCCCATCGGACCTTGGTTCCGACCACCAGCCCAGACGTTGGTTCTGACTGCCACGCCGGACCGTGGTATCGACTGCCCCCACGGACCTTGGTTCCGACCGCCACCCCGGACCTTAGTTCCGACCGCCACCTCAGACCTTGGTTCTGACCGCCACCTCCACCTTTGTTCCGACTGCCACCCCGGACCTTGGTTCCGACCGCCACACCGGACCTTGGTTCCGACCGCCACCCCGGACCTTGGTTCCGACTGCCACACCGGACCTTGGGATGTGACCGCCACTCCGGACCTTGGTTCCTACCGCCACCTCGGACCTTGGTTCCGACCGCCACCCCGGACCTTGGTCCCGACCGCCACCCCGGATCTTGGATCCGACCACCACCTCATAGAACATAGAACATAGAACATTACAGCGCAGAACAGGCCCTTCGGCCCACGATGTTGCACCGACCAGTAAAAAAAAAACTGTGACCCTCCAACCTAAACCAATTTCTTTTCGTCCATGAACCTATCTACGGATCTCTTAAACGCCCCCAAACTAGGCGCATTTACTACTGATGCTGGCAGGGCATTCCAATCCCTCACCACCCTCTGGGTAAAGAACCTACCGGTCCTTGGTTCCGACCGCGACCCAGGACCTTGGTCCCGACCGCCACTCCGGACCTTGGTTCCTTCCGCCACCGCGGACCTTGGTTCCTACCGCCACCTCGGACCTTTATTCCGACCGCCACCACGGACCTTGGTTCCGACCACCACCCCAGACATTGGTTCCGACCGCCACCTCGGACCTTGGTTCCGACCACCACCCAGGATCTTGGTTCCGAACGCCACCCCGCACCTTTGTTCCGACCGGCACCCCGGACCTTGGTTCCAACCGGCACCTCGGACCTAGGTTCCAACTGGCACCCCGGACCTTGGTTCCGACCACCACCCAGGACCTTTGTTCCGAACGCCACCCCGGACCTTGGTTCCGACTGCCCCCCTGGACTTTGGTTCCGAAGCTACCCCGGACCTTGGTTCCGACCGCCACCCGGGACCTTGGTTCCGACCGCCACCTGGGACCTTGGGTCTGACCGCGACCCCGGACCTCGGTTCCGACCGCCACCCCGGACCGTGGTTCCAACCACCACCTCGGACCTTGGTTCCGACCACCACCTCGGACATTGGTTCTGACCGCCACCCCGGACCTTGGCTCCGACCGCAACACCGGACCATCGTTCCTACCGCCACCTCGGACCTTGGTTCCGACCGCCACCCCGGACCTTGGTCCCGACCGCCACCCCGGACCTTTGTTCCGACCACCACCTCGGTCCTTGGTTCCGACCGCGACCCCGGACCTTGGTCCCGACCGCCACACCGGACCTTGGTTCCTGCCGCCACCGCGGACCTTGGTTCCTACCGCCACCTCGGACCTTGATTCCGACCGCCACCCCGGATCTTGGTTCCGAACACCACCCCGGACCTTGGTTCCGACCGCCACCCCGTACCTTGGTTCCAACTACCACCCAGGACCTTGTTCCGAACGCCACCCCGGACCTTGGTTCCGACCGGCACCCCGGACCTTGGTTCCAACCGGCACCCCGGACCTTGGTTCCGACCACCACCCAGGACATTGGTTCTGAACGCCACCCCGGACCTTGGTTCCGACTGCCCCCCCGGACTTTGGTTCCGAAGCTACCCCGGACCTTGGTTCCAACCGCCACGCCGGACCGTGGTATCGACTGCCGCCCCGGACCTTGGATCCGACCGCCACCCTGGACCTTAGTTCCGACCGCCACCTCGGACCTTGGTTCTGACCGCCACCTTCACCTTTGTTCCGACCGCCACCCCAGACCTTGGTTCCGAACGCCACCCCGGACCTTGGTTCCGACCACCACCCCGGTCCTTGGTTCCGACCGGCACCCGGATCTTGGTTCCGTCCACCACCTCGGAACTTGGCTCAGAATGCTACCCCGTGCCTTGGTTCCGACCGCCACCCCGGACCTTGGTTCCGACCGCCACCCCGGACCTTGGTTCCGACTGCCACACCGGACCGTGGGATGTGACCGCCACTCCGGACCTTGGTTCCTACCGCCACCTCGGACCTTGGTTCCGACCGCCACCCCGGACTTTGGTCCCGACCGCCACCCCGGATCTTGGTTCCGACCACCACCTCGGTCCTTGGTTCCGACCGCGACACAGGACCTTTGTCCCGACCGCCACTCCGGACCTTGGTTCCTTCCGCCACCGCGGATCTTGGTTCCTACCGCCACCTCGGACCTTGATTCCGAACGCCACCACGGACCTTGGTTCCGACCACCACCCCGGACCTTGGTTCCGACCGCCACCTCGGACCTTGGTTCCGACCACCACCCAGCACCTTGGTTCCGAACGCCACCCCGGACCTTTGTTCCGACCGGCACCCCGGACCTTGGTTCCAACCGGCACCTCGGACCTTGGTTCCAACCGGCACCTCGGACCTTGGTTCCAACCGGCACCCCGGACCTTGGTTCCGACCACCACACAGGACCTTTGTTCCGAACGCCACCCCGGACCTTGTTTCCAACCGGCACCTCGGACCTTGGTTCCAACCGGCACCCCGGACCTTGGTTCCGACCACCACCCTGGGCTTTGGTTCCGAAACTACCCCGGACCTTGGTTCCGACCGCCACCCGGGACCTTGGTTCCGACCGCCACCTGGGACCTTGGGTCTGACCGCGACCCCGGACCTCGGGTCCGACCGCAACCCCGGACCTTGATTCCAACCACCACCTCGGACCTTGGTTCCGACCACCACCTCGGACATTGGTTCTGACCGCCACCCCGGACCTTGGCTCCGACCGCAACACCGGACCATCGTTCCTACCGCCACCTCGGACCTTGGTTCCGACCGCCACCCCGGACCTTGGTCCCGACCGCCACCCCGGACCTTTGTTCCGACCACCACCTCGGTCCTTGGTTCCGACCGCGACCCCGGACCTTGGTCCCGACCGCCACCCCGGACCTTGGTTCCGACTGCCACGCCGTACCGTGGTATCGACTGCCCCCACGGACCTTGGTTCCGACCGCCTCCCCGGACCTTAGTTCCGACCGCCACCTCAGACCTTGGTTCTGACCGCCACCTCCACCTTTGTTCCGACCGCCACCCCGGACCTTGGTTCCGACCGCCACACCGGACCTTGGTTCCGACCACCACCCAGGACCTTGGTTCCGACCGCAACCCCGGACCTTGGTTCCGACCGGCACTCCGGATCTTGGTTCCATCCACCACCTCGGACCTTGGCTCAGAACGCTACCCCGTACCTTGGTTCCGACCGCCACCCCGGACCTTGGTTCCGACCGCCAACCCGGACCTTGGTTCCGACCGCCATCCTGGACCTTGGTTCCGACCGCCAGCCCGGACCTTGGTTTGGACCGCCACACCGGACCTTGGTTCCGACCGCCACCCCGGACCTTGGTTCCGACCGCCACCCTGGACCTTGTTTCCGACCGCCACCCCAGACCTTGGTTCGGACTGCCACACCGGACCTTGGGATCTGACCGCCACTCCAGACCTTGGTTCCTACCGCCACCTCGGACCTTGGTTCCTTCCGCCACCTCGGACCTTGGTTCCGACCGCCACCCCGGACCTTGGTTCCAACCGCCACCCCGGACCTTGGTTCCGACCGCCTGCCCGGACCTTGGTTTGGACCGCCAACCCGGACCTTGGTTCCGACCGCCACCCCGGACCTTGGTTCCGACCGCCACGCCGGACCTTGTTTCCGACTGCAACCTCGGACCTTGGTTCCGACCGCCATCCGGGACCTTGATTCCGACCGCCACCCCGGACTTTGTTTCCGACCGCCACCCCGGTCCTTGGTTCCGACCGCCACTCCGGAACTTTTTTGCGACCGCCACCCCGGACCTTGGTTCCGACCGCCACCACGGACCTTGGATCCGACCGACACTCCGGACCTTGGTTACGACCGCCACCCCGGACCTTCGTTCCGAACGCCACCCCGGACCTCGGTTCCGACTGCATCCCCGGACCATGGTACCGAATGCCCCCCCGAACCTTGGTTCCGACCGCCACCCCGGACCTTGGTTCCGACCGCCACCCCAGACCTCGGTTCCGACCGCATCCCCGGACCTTGGTACCGAATGCCCCCCCGAACCTTGGTTCCGACCGCCACCCCGGACCATGGTTCCGACCGCCACCCCGGACCTTGGTTCCGACCTCTACCCAGGACCTTGGTTCCGACCACCACCCCGTACCTTGGTTCCGACCGCCACCTCGCACCTTGGTTCCGACCGCCACCCCGGACCTTGGTTCCAACCGCCACGACGGACCGTGGTATCGACTGCCCCCCCGGACCTTGGATCCGACCGCCACCCTGGGCCTTAGTTCCGACCGCCACCTCGGACCTTGGTTCTGACCGCCACCTTCACCTTTGTTCCGACCGCCACCCCAGACCTTGGTTCCGAACGCCACCCCGGACCTTGGTTCCGACCACCACCCAGGACCTTGGTTCCGACCGCCACCCCGGTCCTTGGTTCCGACCGGCACCCGGATCTTGGTTCCGTCCACCACCTCGGAACTTGGCTCAGAACGCTACCCCGTGCCTTGGTTCCGACCGCCACCCAGGACCTTGGTTCCGACCGCCACCCCGGACCTTGGTTCCGACCGGCACCCGGATCTTGGTTCCGTCCACCACCTCGGAACTTGGCTCAGAATGCTACCCCGTGCCTTGGTTCCGACCGCCACCCCGGACCTTGGTTCCGACAGCCACCCCGGACCTTGGTTCCGACCGCCACCCCGGACCTTGGTTCCGACTGCCACACCGGACCTTGGGATGTGACCGCCACTCCAGACCTTGGTTCCTACCGCCACCTCGGACCTTGGTTCCGACCGCCACCCCGGACCTTGGTCCCGACCGCCACCCCGGATCTTGGATCCGACCACCACCTCGGTCCTTGGTTCCGACCGCGACCCAGGACCTTGGTCCCGACCGCCACTCCGGACCTTGGTTCCTTCCGCCACCGCGGACCTTGGTTCCTACCGCCACCTCGGACCTTGATTCCGACCGCCACCACGGACCTTGGTTCCGACCACCACCCCGGACATTGGTTCCGACCGCCACCTCGGACCTTGGTTCCGACCACCACCCAGGACCTTGGTTCCGAACGCCACCCCGGACCTTTGTTCCGACCGGCACCCCGGACCTTGGTTCCAACCGGCACCTCGGACCTTGGTTCCGACCGCCACCCGGGACCTTGGTTCCGACCGCCACCTGGGACCTTGGGTCTGACCGCGACCCCGGACCTCGGTTCCGACCGCCACCCCGGACCGTGGTTCCAATCACCACCTCGGACCTTGGTTCCGACCACCACCTCGGACATTGGTTCTGACCGCCACCCCGGACCTTGGCTCCGACCGCAACACCGGACCATCGTTCCTACCGCCCCCTCGGACCTTGGTTCCGACCGCCACCCCGGACCTTGGTCCCGACCGCCACCACGGACCTTTGTTCCGACCACCGCCTCGGTCCTTGGTTCCGACCGTGACCCCGGACCTTGGTCCCGACCGCCACTCCGGACCTTGGTTCCTGCCGCCACCGCGGACCTTGGTTCCTACCGCCACCTCGGACCTTGATTCCGACCGCCACCCCGGACCTTGGTTCCGAACACCACCCAGGACCTTGGTTCCGACCGTCACCCCGTACCTTGGTTCCAACTACCACCCAGGACCTTGTTCCGAACGCCACCCCGGACCTTGGTTCCGACTGGCACCCCGGACCTTGGTTCCAACCGGCACCCCGGACCTTGGTTCCGACCACCACCCAGGACATTGGTTCTGAACGCCACCCCAGACCTTGGTTCCGACTGCCCCCCCGGTCTTTGGTTCCGAAGCTACCCCGGACCTTGGTTCCGAACGCCACCCCGGACCTCGGTTCCGAACGCCACCCCGGACCTTGGTTCCAACCACCACCTCGGACATTGGTTCCGACCACCACCTCTAACATTGGTTCTGACCGCCACCCCGGACCTTGGCTCCGACCGCAACACCGGACCTTGGTTCCGACCGCCACCCCGGACCTTGGTTCCAAGCGCCACCCAGGATCTTGGTTGCGACCGCCACCCCGGAACATGGTACCGACCGGCACCCCGGACCTTGGTTCCGACCGCCACCTCGGACTTTGGCTCCGAACGCTACCCCGGACCTTGGTTCCGACCGCTGCCCCGGACCTTGGGTTCTGACCGTCACCCCGGTCCTTGGTTCCGATCGCCACCTCGGACCTTGGTTCCAACCGCTAGCCCAGACCGTGTTTCCGACCGCCATCCTGGACCTTTTTTCCTACCACCACATCGGACCTTGGTTCCGATCGCGACCGCGGACCTTGGTCCCGACCGCCACCCCGGCCCTTGGTTCCGACCACCACCACGGACCTTGGTTCCGACCGCCACCTCGGACCTTGGTTCCGACCACCTCCCAGGACATTGGTCCCGACCGCCACCCCGGACCTTTGTTCCGACCACCGCCTCGGTCCTTGGTTCCGACCGTGACCCCGGACCTTGGTCCCGACCGCCACTCCGGACCTTGGTTCCTGCCGCCACCGCGGACCTTGGTTCCTACCGCCACCTCGGACCTTGATTCCGACCGCCACCCCGGACCTTGGTTCCGAACACCACCCAGGACCTTGGTTCCGACCGTCACCCCGTACCTTGGTTCCAACTACCACCCAGGACCTTGTTCCGAACGCCACCCCGGACCTTGGTTCCGACTGGCACCCCGGACCTTGGTTCCAACCGGCACCCCGGACCTTGGTTCCGACCACCACCCAGGACATTGGTTCTGAACGCCACCCCAGACCTTGGTTCCGACTGCCCCCCCGGTCTTTGGTTCCGAAGCTACCCCGGACCTTGGTTCCGAACGCCACCCCGGACCTCGGTTCCGAACGCCACCCCGGACCTTGGTTCCAACCACCACCTCGGACATTGGTTCCGACCACCACCTCTAACATTGGTTCTGACCGCCACCCCGGACCTTGGCTCCGACCGCAACACCGGACCTTGGTTCCGACCGCCACCCCGGACCTTGGTTCCAAGCGCCACCCAGGATCTTGGTTGCGACCGCCACCCCGGAACATGGTACCGACCGGCACCCCGGACCTTGGTTCCGACCGCCACCTCGGACTTTGGCTCCGAACGCTACCCCGGACCTTGGTTCCGACCGCTGCCCCGGACCTTGGGTTCTGACCGTCACCCCGGTCCTTGGTTCCGATCGCCACCTCGGACCTTGGTTCCAACCGCTAGCCCAGACCGTGTTTCCGACCGCCATCCTGGACCTTTTTTCATACCACCACATCGGACCTTGGTTCCGATCGCGACCGCGGACCTTGGTCCCGACCGCCACCCCGGCCCTTGGTTCCGACCACCACCACGGACCTTGGTTCCGACCGCCACCTCGGACCTTGGTTCCGACCACCTCCCAGGACATTGGTTCCGAACTTCACCCCGGACCATGGTTCCGACCCCCCATCGGACGTTGGTTCCGACCACCAGCCCAGACGTTGGTTCTGACTGCCACCCCGGACCTTCGTTCTGACCGCCACCTCGGACCTTGGTTCCGACCACTACCCCGGACCTTGGTTCCGACCGCGACCCCGGACCTTGGTTCCGAACGGCACCGCGGACCTTGGTTCCGACCGCCACCTCGCACCCTGGTTCCGACCGCCACCCCGGACCTTGGTTCCGACTGCCACGCCGGACCGTGGTTTCGACTGCCCCCACGGACCTTGGTTCCGACCGCCACCCCGGACCTTAGTTCCGACCGCCACCTCAGACCTTGGTTCTGACCGCCACCTCCACCTTTGTTCCGACCGCCACCCCGGACCTTGGTTCCGACCACCACCTCGAACCTTGGCTCAGAACGCTACCCCGTACCTTGGTTCCGACCGCCACCCCGGACCTTGGTTCCGACCGCCAACCCGGAACTTGGTTCCGACCGCCATCCTGGACCTTGGTTCCGACCGCCAGCCCGGACCTTGGTTTGGACCGCCACACCAGACCTTGGTTCCAACCGCCACCCCGGACCTTGGTTCCGCCCGCCACCCTGGACCTTGTTTCCGACCGCCACACCGGACCATGGGATCTGACCGCCACTCCAGACCTTGGTTCCTACCGCCACCTCGGACCTTGGTTCCTTCCGCCACCTCGGACCTTGGTTCCGACCGCCACCCCGGACCTTGGTTCCAACCGCCACCCCGGACCTTGGTTCCGACCGCCTGCCCGGACCTTGGTTTGGACCGCCACCCCGGACCTTGGTTCCGACCGCCACCCCGGACCTTGGTTCCGACCGCCACCCCGGACCTTGTTTCCGACTGCAACCTCGGACCTTGGTTCCGACCGCCATCCGGGACCATGATTCCGACCGCCACCCCGGACTTTGTTTCCGACCGCCACCCTGGACCTTGGTTCCGATCGCCACCCCGGTCCTTGGTTCCGACCGCCACTCCGGAACTTTTTTGCGACTGCCACCCCGTACCTTGGTTCCGACCGCTACCACGGACCTTGGTTCCGACCGACACTCCGGACCTTGGTTACGACCGCCACCCCGGACCTTCGTTCCGAACGCCACCCCGGACCTCGGTTCCGACCGCATCCCCGGACCATGGTACCGAATGCCCCCCCGAACGTTGGTTCCGACCGCCACCCCGGACCTTGGTTCCGACCGCCACCCCAGACCTCGGTTCCGACCGCATCCCCGGACCTTGGTACCGAATGCCCCCCCGAACCTTGGTTCCGACCGCCACCCCGGACCATGGTTCCGACCGCCCACCAGACCTTGTGTCCGACCACCAGCCCAGACGTTGGTCTGACTGCCACCCCGGACCTTGGTTCTGACCGCCACCCCGGACCTTGGTTCCGACCTCTACCCAGGACCTTGGTTCCGACCACCACCCCGGACCTTGGTTCCGACCGCCACCTCGCACCTTGGTTCCGACCGCCACCCCGGACCTTGGTTCCAACCGCCACGCCGGACCGTGGTATCGACTGCCCCCCCGGACCTTGGATCCGACCGCCACCCTGGGCCTCAGTTCCGACCGCCACCTCGGACCTTGGTTCTGACCGCCACCTTCACCTTTGTTCCGACCGCCACCCCAGACCTTGGTTCCGAACGCAAACCCAGGACCTTGGTTCCGAACGCCACCCCGGTCCTTGGTTCCGACCGGCACCCGGATCTTGGTTCCGTCCACCACCTCGGAAATTGGCTCAGAACGCTACCCCGTGCCTTGGTTCCGACCGCCACCCCGGACCTTGGTTCCGACCGGCACCCGGATCTTGGTTCCGTCCACCACCTCGGAACTTGGCTCAGAACGCTACCCCGTGCCTTGGTTCCGACCGCCACCCCGGACCTTGGTTCCGACCGCCACCCCGGACCTTGGTTCCGACTGCCACACCGGACCTTGGGATGTGACCGCCACTCCGGACCTTGGTTCCTACCGCCACCTCGGACCTTGGTTCCGACCGCCACCCCGGACCTTGGTCCCGACCGCCACCCCGGATCTTGGTTCCGACCACCACCTCGGTCCTTGGTTCCGACCGCGACCCAGGACCTTGGTCCCGACCGCCACTCCGGACCTTGGTTCCTTCCGCCACCGCGGACCTTGGTTCCTACCGCCACCTCGGACCTTGATTCCGACCGCCACCACGGACCTTGGTTCCGACCACCACCCCGGACATTGGTTCCGACCGCCACCTCGGACCTTGGTTCCGACCACCACCCAGGACCTTGGTTCCGAACGCCACCCCGGACCTTTGTTCCGACCGGCACCCCGGACCTTGCTTCCAACCGGCACCTCGGACCTAGGTTCCAACCGGCACCCCGGACCTTGGTTCCGACCACCACCCAGGACCTTTGTTCCGACCGCCACCCCGGACCTTGGTTCCAAGCGCCACCCAGGATCTTGGTTCCGACCGCCACCCCGGAACTTGGTACCGACCGGCACCTCGGACCTTGGTTCCAACCGCCACCTCGGACTTTGGCTCCGAACGCTACCCCGGACCTTGGTTCCGACCGCTGCCCCGGACCTTGGGTTCTGACCGTCACCCCGGTCCGTGGTTCCGATCGCCACCTCGGACCTTGGTTCCAACCGCTAGCCCAGACCGTGTTTCCGACCGCCATCCTGGACCTTTTTCGCACCGCCACATCGGACCTTGGTTCCGATCGCGACCCCGGACCTTGGTCCCGACCGCACCCCGGACCTTGGTTCCGACCACCACCCCGGACCTTGGTCCGACCGCCACCTCGGACCTTGGTTCCGACCACCTCCCAGGACATTGGTTCCGAACTCCACCCCGGACCATGGTTCCGACCCCCCACCGGACCTTGGTTCCGACCACCAGCCCAGACGTTGGTTCTGAATGCCACCCCGGACCTTCGTTCTGACCGCCAACTCGGACCTTGGTTCCGACCACTACCCCGGACCTTGGATCCGACCGCGACCCCGGACCTTGGTTCCGACCGCCACCGCGGACCTTGGTTCCGACCGCCACCTCGGACCTTGGTTCCGACCGCCACCCCGGACCTTGGTTCCGACTGCCATGCCGGACCGTGGTATCGACTGCCCCCACGGACCTTGGTTCCGACCGCCACCCCGGACCTTAGTTCCGACCGCCACCTCAGACCTTGGTTCTGACTGCCACCTCCACCTTTGTTCCGACCGCCACCCCGGACCTTGGTTACGAAGGCCACACCGGACCTTGGTTCCGACCACCACCCAGGACCTTGGTTCCGACCGCAACCCCGGACCTTGGTTCCGACCGGCACTCCGGATCTTGGTTCCATCCACCACCTCGGACCTTGGCTCAGGACGCTACCCCGTACCTTGGTTCCGACCGCCACCCCGGACCTTGGTTCCGACCGCCAACCCGGACCTTGGTTCCGACCGCCATCCTGGACCTTGGTTCCGACCGCCAGCCCGGACCTTGGTTTGGACCGCCACACCGGACCTTGGATCCGACCGCCACCCCGGACCTTGGTTCCGACCGCCACCCTGGACCTTGTTTCCGACCGCCACCCCAGACCTTGGTTCCGACTGCCACACCAGACCTTGGGATCTGACCGCCACTCCAGACCTTGGTTCCTACCGCCACCTCAGACCTTGGTTCCTTCCGCCACCTCGGACCTTGGTTCCGACCGCCAGCCCAGACCTTAGTTCCGACCGCCTCCCCGGATCTTGGTTCCAACCGCCACCCCGGACCTTGGTTCCGACCGACATCCGGTCCTCGGTTCCGACCGCCACTCCGGACCTTTTTTGCGACCGCCACCCCGGACCTTGGTTCCGACCGCCACCCCGGACCTTGGTTCCGACCGACACTCCAGACCTTGGTTCCGACCGCCACCCCAGACCTCGGTTCCGACCGCATCCCCGGACCTTGGTACCGAATGCCCCCCCGAACCTTGGTTCCGACCACCACCCCGGACCATCGTTCCGACCGCCCACCAGACCTTGTGTCCGACCACCAGCCCAGACGTTGGTCTGACTGCCACCCCGGACCTTGGTTCTGACCGCCACCCCAGACCTCGGTTCCGACCGCATCCCCGGACCTTGGTACCGAATGCCCCCCTGAACCTTGGTTCCGACCGCCACCCCGGACCATGGTTCCGACCGCCCACCAGACCTTGTGTCCGACCACCAGCCCAGACGTTGGTCTGACTGCCACCCCGGACCTTGGTTCTGACCGCCACCCCGGACCTTGATTCCGACCTCTACCCTGGACCTTGGTTCCGACCGCCACCTCGGACCTTGGTTCCGACCGCCACCCCGGACCTTGGTTCCAACCGCCACGCCGGACCGTGGTATCGACTGCCCCCCCGGACCTTGGATCCGACCGCCACCCTGGACCTTAGTTCCGACCGCCACCTCGGACCTTGGTTCTGACCGCCACCTTCACCTTTGTTCCGACCGCCACCCCAGACCTTGGTTCCGAACGCCACCCCGGACCTTGGTTCCGACCACCACCCAGGACCTTGGTTCCGACCGCCACCTCGGTCCTTGGTTCCGACCGGCACCCGGATCTTGGTTCCGTCCACCACCTCGGAACTTGGCTCAGAACGCTACCCCGTGCCTTGGTTCCGACCGCCACCCCGGACCTTGGTTCCGACCGGCACCCGGATCTTGGTTCCGTCCACCACCTCGGAATTTGGCTCAGAATGCTACTCCGTGCCTTGGTTCCGACCCACACCCCGGACCTTGGTTCCGACCGCCACCCCGGACCTTGGTTCCGTCCACCACCTCGGAACTTGGCTCAGAATGCTACCCCGTGCCTTGGCTCCGACCGCCACCCCGGACCTTGGTTCCGACCCCCACCCCGGACCTTGGTTCCGACTGCCACACCGGACCTTGGGATGTGACCGCCACTCCGGACCTTGGTTCCTACCGCCACCTCGGACCTTGGTTCCGACCGCCACCCCGGACCTTGGTCCCGACCGCCACCCCGGATCTTGGTTCCGACCACCACCTCGGTCCTTGGTTCCGACCGCGACCCAGGACCTTGGTCCCGACCGCCACCCCGGACCTTGGTTCCTTCCGCCACCGCGGACCATGGTTCCTACCGCCACCTCGGACCTTTGTTCCGAACGCCACCCCGGACCTTGGTTCCGACTGCCCCCCTGGACTTTGGTTCCGAAGCTACCCCGGACCTTCGTTCCGACCGCCACCCGGGACCTTGGTTCCGACCGCCACCTGGGACTTTGGGTCTGACCGCGACCCCGGACCTCGGTTCCGACCGCCACCCCGGACCTTGGTTCCAACCACCACCTCGGACCTTGGTTCCGACCACCACCTCGGACATTGGTTCTGACCGCCACCCCGGACCTTGGCTCCGACCGCAACACCGGACCATCGTTCCTACCGCCACCTCGGACCTTGGTTCCGACCGCCATCCCGGACCTTGGTTCCGACCACCACCCAGGACCTTGGTTCCGACGGCCACCCCGGTCCTTGGTTCCGACCGGCACCCGGATCTTGGTTCCGTCCACCACCTCGGAACTTGGCTCAGAATGCTACCCCGTGCCTTGGTTCCGACCGCCACCCCGGACCTTGGTTCCGACCGCCACCCCGGACCTTGGTTCCGACTGCCACACCGGACCGTGGGATGTGACCGCCACTCCAGACCTTGGTTCCTACCGCCACCTCGGACCTTGGTTCCGACCGCGACCCAGGACCTTGGTCCCGACCGCCACTCCGGACCTTGGTTCCTTCCGCCACCGCGGACCTTGGTTCCTACCGCCACCTCGGACCTTGATTCCGACCGCCACCACGGACCCTGGTTCCGACCACCACCCCGGACCTTGGTTCCGACCGCCACCTCGGACCTTGGTTCCGACCACCACCCAGGACCTTGGTTCCGAACGCCACCCCGGACCTTTGTTCCGACTGCCCCCCCGGACCTTGGTTCCAACCGGCACCTCGGACCTTGGTTCCAACCGGCACCTCGGACCTTGGTTCCAACCGGCACCCCGGACCTTGGTTCCGACCACCACACAGGACCTTTGTTCCGAACGCCACCCCGGACCTTGTTTCCAACCGGCACCTCAGACCTTGGTTCCAACCGGCACCCCGGACCTTGGTTCCGACCACCACCCTGGACTTTGTTTCCGAAACTACCCCGGACCTTGGTTCCGACCGCCACCCGGGACCTTGGTTCCGACCGCCACCTGGGACCTTGGGTCTGACCGCGACCCCGGACCTCGGGTCCGACCGCAACCCCGGACCTTGGTTCCAACCACCACCTCGGACCTTGGTTCCGACCACCACCTCGGACATTGGTTCTGACCGCCACCCCGGACCTTGGCTCCGACCGCAACACCGGACCATCGTTCCTACCGCCACCTCGGACCTTGGTTCCGACCGCCACCCCGGACCTTGGTCCCGACCGCCACCCCGGACCTTTGTTCCGACCACCACCTCGGTCCTTGGTTCCGACCGCGACCCCGGACCTTGGTCCCGACCGCCACCCCGGACCTTGGTTCCGACTGCCACGCCGTACCGTGGTATCGACTGCCCCCACGGACCTTGGTTCCGACCGCCACCCCGGACCTTAGTTCCGACCGCCACCTCAGACCTTGGTTCTGACCGCCACCTCCACCTTTGTTCCGACCGCCACCCCGGACCTTGGTTCCGACCGCCACACCGGACCTTGGTTCCGACCACCACCCAGGACCTTGGTTCCGACCGCAACCCCGCACCTTGGTTCCGACCGGCACTCCGGATCTTGCTTCCATCCACCACCTCGGACCTTGGCTCAGAACGCTACCCCGTACCTTGGTTCCGACCACCACCCCGGACCTTGGTTCCGACCGCCAACCCGGACCTTGGTTCCGACCGCCATCCTGGACCTTGATTCCGACCGCCAGCCCGGACCTTGGTTTGGACCGCCACACCGGACCTTGGTTCCGACCGCCACCCCGGACCTTGGTTCCGACCGCCACCCTGGACCTTGTTTCCGACCGCCACCCCAGACCTTGGTTCCGACTGCCACACCGGACCTTGGGATCTGACCGCCACTCCAGACCTTGGTTCCTACCGCCACCTCGGACCTTGGTTCCTTCCGCCACCTCGGACCTTGGTTCCGACCGCCACCCCGGACCTTGGTTCCAACCGCCACCCCGGACCTTGGTTCCGACCGCCTGCCCGGACCTTGGTTTGGACCGCCACCCCGGACCTTGGTTCCGACCGCCACCCCGGACCTTGTTTCCGGCCGCCACACCGGACCATGGGATCTGACCGCCACTCCAGACCTTGGTTCCTACCGCCACCTCGGACCTTGGTTCCTTCCGCCACCTCGGACCTTGGTTCCGACCGCCACCCCGGACCTTGGTTCCAACCGCCACCCCGGACCTTGGTTCCGACCGCCTGCCCGGACCTTGGTTTGGACCGCCACCCCGGACCTTGGTTCCGACCGCCACCCCGGACCTTGGTTCCGACCGCCACCCCGGACCTTGTTTCCGACTGCAACCTCGGACCTTGGTTCCGACCGCCATCCGGGACCATGATTCCGACCGCCACCCCGGACTTTGTTTCCGACCGCCACCCTGGACCTTGGTTCCGATCGCCACCCCGGTCCTTGGTTCCGACCGCCACTCCGGAACTTTTTTGCGACTGCCACCCCGTACCTTGGTTCCGACCGCCACCACGGACCTTGGTTCCGACCGACACTCCGGACCTTGGTTACGACCGCCACCCCGGACCTTCGTTCCGAACGCCACCCCGGACCTCGGTTCCGACCGCATCCCCGGACCATGGTACCGAATGCCCCCCCGAACGTTGGTTCCGACCGCCACCCCGGACCTTGGTTCCGACCGCCACCCCAGACCTCGGTTCCGACCGCATCCCCGGACCTTGGTACCGAATGCCCCCCCGAACCTTGGTTCCGACCGCCACCCCGGACCATGGTTCCGACCGCCCACCAGACCTTGTGTCCGACCACCAGCCCAGACGTTGGTCTGACTGCCACCCCGGACCTTGGTTCTGACCGCCACCCCGGACCTTGGTTCCGACCTCTACCCAGGACCTTGGTTCCGACCACCACCCCGGACCTTGGTTCCGACCGCCACCTCGCACCTTGGTTCCGACCGCCACCCCGGACCTTGGTTCCAACCGCCACGCCGGACCGTGGTATCGACTGCCCCCCCGGACCTTGGATCCGACCGCCACCCTGGGCCTCAGTTCCGACCGCCACCTCGGACCTTGGTTCTGACCGCCACCTTCACCTTTGTTCCGACCGCCACCCCAGACCTTGGTTCCGAACGCCACCCAGGACCTTGGTTCCGAACGCCACCCCGGTCCTTGGTTCCGACCGGCACCCGGATCTTGGTTCCGTCCACCACCTCGGAAATTGGCTCAGAACGCTACCCCGTGCCTTGGTTCCGACCGCCACCCCGGACCTTGGTTCCGACCGGCACCCGGATCTTGGTTCCGTCCACCACCTCGGAACTTGGCTCAGAACGCTACCCCGTGCCTTGGTTCCGACCGCCACCCCGGACCTTGGTTCCGACCGCCACCCCGGACCTTGGTTCCGACTGCCACACCGGACCTTGGGATGTGACCGCCACTCCGGACCTTGGTTCCTACCGCCACCTCGGACCTTGGTTCCGACCGCCACCCCGGACCTTGGTCCCGACCGCCACCCCGGATCTTGGTTCCGACCACCACCTCGGTCCTTGGTTCCGACCGCGACCCAGGACCTTGGTCCCGACCGCCACTCCGGACCTTGGTTCCTTCCGCCACCGCGGACCTTGGTTCCTACCGCCACCTCGGACCTTGATTCCGACCGCCACCACGGACCTTGGTTCCGACCACCACCCCGGACATTGGTTCCGACCGCCACCTCGGACCTTGGTTCCGACCACCACCCAGGACCTTGGTTCCGAACGCCACCCCGGACCTTTGTTCCGACCGGCACCCCGGACCTTGCTTCCAACCGGCACCTCGGACCTAGGTTCCAACCGGCACCCCGGACCTTGGTTCCGACCACCACCCAGGACCTTTGTTCCGACCGCCACCCCGGACCTTGGTTCCAAGCGCCACCCAGGATCTTGGTTCCGACCGCCACCCCGGAACTTGGTACCGACCGGCACCTCGGACCTTGGTTCCAACCGCCACCTCGGACTTTGGCTCCGAACGCTACCCCGGACCTTGGTTCCGACCGCTGCCCCGGACCTTGCGTTCTGACCGTCACCCCGGTCCTTGGTTCCGATCGCCACCTCGGACCTTGGTTCCAACCGCTAGCCCAGACCGTGTTTCCGACCGCCATCCTGGACCTTTTTCGCACCGCCACATCGGACCTTGGTTCCGATCGCGACCCCGGACCTTGGTCCCGACCGCACCCCGGACCTTGGTTCCGACCACCACCCCGGACCTTGGTCCGACCGCCACCTCGGACCTTGGTTCCGACCACCTCCCAGGACATTGGTTCCGAACTCCACCCCGGACCATGGTTCCGACCCCCCACCGGACCTTGGTTCCGACCACCAGCCCAGACGTTGGTTCTGAATGCCACCCCGGACCTTCGTTCTGACCGCCAACTCGGACCTTGGTTCCGACCACTACCCCGGACCTTGGATCCGACCGCGACCCCGGACCTTGGTTCCGACCGCCACCGCGGACCTTGGTTCCGACCGCCACCTCGGACCTTGGTTCCGACCGCCACCCCGGACCTTGGTTCCGACTGCCATGCCGGACCGTGGTATCGACTGCCCCCACGGACCTTGGTTCCGACCGCCACCCCGGACCTTAGTTCCGACCGCCACCTCAGACCTTGGTTCTGACTGCCACCTCCACCTTTGTTCCGACCGCCACCCCGGACATTGGTTACGAAGGCCACACCGGACCTTGGTTCCGACCACCACCCAGGACCTTGGTTCCGACCGCAACCCCGGACCTTGGTTCCGACCGGCACTCCGGATCTTGGTTCCATCCACCACCTCGGACCTTGGCTCAGGACGCTACCCCGTACCTTGGTTCCGACCGCCACCCCGGACCTTGGTTCCGACCGCCAACCCGGACCTTGGTTCCGACCGCCATCCTGGACCTTGGTTCCGACCGCCAGCCCGGACCTTGGTTTGGACCGCCACACCGGACCTTGGATCCGACCGCCACCCCGGACCTTGGTTCCGACCGCCACCCTGGACCTTGTTTCCGACCGCCACCCCAGACCTTGGTTCCGACTGCCACACCGGACCTTGGGATCTGACCGCCACTCCAGACCTTGGTTCCTACCGCCACCTCAGACCTTGGTTCCTTCCGCCACCTCGGACCTTGGTTCCGACCGCCAGCCCAGACCTTAGTTCCGACCGCCTCCCCGGACCTTGGTTCCAACCGCCACCCCGGACCTTGGTTCCGACCGACATCCGGTCCTCGGTTCCGACCGCCACTCCGGACCTTTTTTGCGACCGCCACCCCGGACCTTGGTTCCGACCGCCACCCCGGACCTTGGTTCCGACCGACACTCCAGACCTTGGTTCCGACCGCCACCCCAGACCTCGGTTCCGACCGCATCCCCGGACCTTGGTACCGAATGCCCCCCCGAACCTTGGTTCCGACCACCACCCCGGACCATCGTTCCGACCGCCCACCAGACCTTGTGTCCGACCACCAGCCCAGACGTTGGTCTGACTGCCACCCCGGACCTTGGTTCTGACCGCCACCCCAGACCTCGGTTCCGACCGCATCCCCGGACCTTGGTACCGAATGCCCCCCTGAACCTTGGTTCCGACCGCCACCCCGGACCATGGTTCCGACCGCCCACCAGACCTTGTGTCCGACCACCAGCCCAGACGTTGGTCTGACTGCCACCCCGGACCTTGGTTCTGACCGCCACCCCGGACCTTGATTCCGACCTCTACCCTGGACCTTGGTTCCGACCGCCACCTCGGACCTTGGTTCCGACCGCCACCCCGGACCTTGGTTCCAACCGCCACGCCGGACCGTGGTATCGACTGCCCCCCCGGACCTTGGATCCGACCGCCACCCTGGACCTTAGTTCCGACCGCCACCTCGGACCTTGGTTCTGACCGCCACCTTCACCTTTGTTCCGACCGCCACCCCAGACCTTGGTTCCGAACGCCACCCCGGACCTTGGTTCCGACCACCACCCAGGACCTTGGTTCCGACCGCCACCTCGGTCCTTGGTTCCGACCGGCACCCGGATCTTGGTTCCGTCCACCACCTCGGAACTTGGCTCAGAACGCTACCCCGTGCCTTGGTTCCGACCGCCACCCCGGACCTTGGTTCCGACCGGCACCCGGATCTTGGTTCCGTCCACCACCTCGGAATTTGGCTCAGAATGCTACTCCGTGCCTTGGTTCCGACCCACACCCCGGACCTTGGTTCCGACCGCCACCCCGGACCTTGGTTCCGTCCACCACCTCGGAACTTGGCTCAGAATGCTACCCCGTGCCTTGGCTCCGACCGCCACCCCGGACCTTGGTTCCGACCCCCACCCCGGACCTTGGTTCCGACTGCCACACCGGACCTTGGGATGTGACCGCCACTCCGGACCTTGGTTCCTACCGCCACCTCGGACCTTGGTTCCGACCGCCACCCCGGACCTTGGTTCCGACCACCACCCAGGACCTTGGTTCCGACCGCCACCTCGGTCCTTGGTTCCGACCGGCACCCGGATCTTGGTTCCGTCCACCACCTCGGAACTTGGCTCAGAACGCTACCCCGTGCCTTGGTTCCGACCGCCACCCCGGACCTTGGTTCCGACCGGCACCCGGATCTTGGTTCCGTCCACCACCTCGGAATTTGGCTCAGAATGCTACTCCGTGCCTTGGTTCCGACCCACACCCCGGACCTTGGTTCCGACCGCCACCCCGGACCTTGGTTCCGTCCACCACCTCGGAACTTGGCTCAGAATGCTACCCCGTGCCTTGGCTCCGACCGCCACCCCGGACCTTGGTTCCGACCCCCACCCCGGACCTTGGTTCCGACTGCCACACCGGACCTTGGGATGTGACCGCCACTCCGGACCTTGGTTCCTACCGCCACCTCGGACCTTGGTTCCGACCGCCACCCCGGACCTTGGTCCCGACCGCCACCCCGGATCTTGGTTCCGACCACCACCTCGGTCCTTGGTTCCGACCGCGACCCAGGACCTTGGTCCCGACCGCCACCCCGGACCTTGGTTCCTTCCGCCACCGCGGACCATGGTTCCTACCGCCACCTCGGACCTTGATTCCGACCGCCACCACGGACCTTGGTTCCGACCACCACCCCGGACCTTGGTTCCGACCGCGACCCAGGACCTTGGTTCCGAACGCCACCTCGGACCTTGGTTCCGACCACCACCCAGGACCTTGGTTCCGAACGCCACCCCGGACCTTTGTTCCGACCGGCACCCCGGACCTTGGTTCCAACCGGCACCTCGGACCTTGGTTCCAACCGGCACCCCAGACCTTGGTTCCGACCACCACCCAGGACATTTGTTCCGAAAGCCACCCCGGACCTTGGTTCCGACCACCACCCAGGACCTTTGTTCCGAACGCCACCCCGGACCTTGGTTCCGACTGCCCCCCTGGACTTTGGTTCCGAAGCTACCCCGGACCTTGGTTCCGACCGCCACCCGGGACCTTGGTTCCGACCGCCACCTGGGACCTTGGGTCTGACCGCGACCCCGGACCTCGGTTCCGACCGCCACCCCGGACCTTGGTTCCAACCACCACCTCGGACCTTGGTTCCGACCACCACCTCGGACATTGGTTCTGACCGCCACCCCGGACCTTGGCTCCGACCGCAACACCGGACCATCGTTCCTACCGCCACCTCGGACCTTGGTTCCGACCGCCATCCCGGACCTTGGTTCCGACCACCACCCAGGACCTTGGTTCCGACGGCCACCCCGTGCCTTGGTTCCGACCGCCACCCCGGACCTTGGTTCCGACCGCCACCCCGGACCTTGGTTCCGACTGCCACACCGGACCGTGGGATGTGACCGCCACTCCAGACCTTGGTTCCTACCGCCACCTCGGACCTTGGTTCCGACCGCGACCCAGGACCTTGGTCCCGACCGCCACTCCGGACCTTGGTTCCTTCCGCCACCGCGGACCTTGGTTCCTACCGCCACCTCGGACCTTGATTCCGACCGCCACCACGGACCCTGGTTCCGACCACCACCCCGGACCTTGGTTCCGACCGCCACCTCGGACCTTGGTTCCGACCACCACCCAGGACCTTGGTTCCGAACGCCACCCCGGACCTTTGTTCCGACTGCCCCCCCGGACCTTGGTTCCAACCGGCACCTCGGACCTTGGTTCCAACCGGCACCTCGGACCTTGGTTCCAACCGGCACCCCGGACCTTGGTTCCGACCACCACACAGGACCTTTGTTCCGAACGCCACCCCGGACCTTGTTTCCAACCGGCACCTCAGACCTTGGTTCCAACCGGCACCCCGGACCTTGGTTCCGACCACCACCCTGGACTTTGTTTCCGAAACTACCCCGGACCTTGGTTCCGACCGCCACCCGGGACCTTGGTACCGACCGCCACCTGGGACCTTGGGTCTGACCGCGACCCCGGACCTCGGGTCCGACCGCAACCCCGGACCTTGGTTCCAACCACCACCTCGGACCTTGGTTCCGACCACCACCTCGGACATTGGTTCTGACCGCCACCCCGGACCTTGGCTCCGACCGCAACACCGGACCATCGTTCCTACCGCCACCTCGGACCTTGGTTCCGACCGCCACCCCGGACCTTGGTCCCGACCGCCACCCCGGACCTTTGTTCCGACCACCACCTCGGTCCTTGGTTCCGACCGCGACCCCGGACCTTGGTCCCCACCGCCACCCCGGACCTTGGTTCCGACTGCCACGCCGTACCGTGGTATCGACTGCCCCCACGGACCTTGGTTCCGACCTCCACCCCGGACCTTAGTTCCGACCGCCACCTCAGACCTTGGTTCTGACCGCCACCTCCACCTTTGTTCCGACCGCCACCCCGGACCTTGGTTCCGACCGCCACACCGGACCTTGGTTCCGACCACCACCCAGGACCTTGGTTCCGACCGCAACCCCGCACCTTGGTTCCGACCGGCACTCCGGATCTTGGTTCCATCCACCACCTCGGACCTTGGCTCAGAACGCTACCCCGTACCTTGGTTCCGACCACCACCCCGGACCTTGGTTCCGACCGCCAACCCGGACCTTGGTTCCGACCGCCATCCTGGACCTTGGTTCCGACCGCCAGCCCGGACCTTGGTTTGGACCGCCACACCGAACCTTGGTTCCGACCGCCACCCCGGACCTTGGTTCCGACCGCCACCCTGGACCTTGTTTCCGACCGCCACCCCAGACCTTGGTTCCGACTGCCACACCGGACCTTGGGATCTGACCGCCACTCCAGACCTTGGTTCCTACCGCCACCTCGGACCTTGGTTCCTTCCGCCACCTCGGACCTTGGTTCCGACCGCCACCCCGGACCTTGGTTCCAACCGCCACCCCGGACATTGGTTCCGACCGCCTGCCCGGACCTTGGTTTGGACCGCCACCCCGGACCTTGGTTCCGACCGCCACCCCGGACCTTGGTTCCGACCGCCACCCCGGACCTTGTTTCCGACTGCAACCTCGGACCTTGGTTCCGACCGCCATCCGGGACCTTGATTCCGACCGCCACCCCGGACTTTGTTTCCGACCGCCACCCCGGTCCTTGGTTCCGACCGCCACTCCGGAACTTTTTTGCGACCGCCTCCCCGGACCTTGGTTCCGACCGCCACCACGGACCTTGGTTCCGACCGACACTCCGGACCTTGGTTACGACCGCCACCCCGGACCTTCGTTCCGAACGCCACCCCGGACCTCGGTTCCGACCGCATCCCCGGACCATGGTACCGAATGCCCCCCCGAACGTTGGTTCCGACCGCCACCCCGGACCTTGGTTCCGACCGCCACCCCAGACCTCGGTTCCGACCGCATCCCCGGACCTTGGTACCGAATGCCCCCCCGAACCTTGGTTCCGACCGCCACCCCGGACCATGGTTCCGACCGCCACCCCGGACCTTGGTTCCGACCTCTACCCAGGACCTTGGTTCCGACCACCACCTCGCACCTTGGTTCCGACCGCCACCCCGGACCTTGGTTCCAACTGCCACGCCGGACCGTGGTATCGACTGCCCCCCCGGACCTTGGATCCGACCGCCACCCTGGGCCTTAGTTCCGACCGCCACCTCGGACCTTGGTTCTGACCGCCACCTTCACCTTTGTTCCGACCGCCACCCCAGACCTTGGTTCCGAACGCCACCCCGGACCTTGGTTCCGACCACCACCCAGGACCTTGGTTCCGACCGCCATCCCGGTCCTTGGTTCCGACCGGCACCCGGATCTTGGTTCCGTCCACCACCTCGGAACTTGGCTCAGAACGCTACCCCGTGCCTTGGTTCCGACCGCCACCCAGGACCTTGGTTCCGGCCGCCACCCCGGACCTTGGTTCCGACCGGCACCCGGATCTTGGTTCCGTCCACCACCTCGGAACTTGGCTCAGAATGCTACCCCGTGCCTTGGTTCCGACCGCCACCACGGACCTTGGTTCCGACCGCCACCCCGGACCTTGGTTCCGACCGCCACCCCGGACCTTGGTTCCGACTGCCACACCGGACCTTGGGATGTGACCGCCACTCCGGACCTTGGTTCCTACCGCCACCTCGGACCTTGGTTCCGACCGCCACCCCGGACCTTGGTCCCGACCGCCACCCCGGATCTTGGATCCGACCACCACCTCGGTCCTTGGTTCCGACCGCGACCCAGGACCTTGGTCCCGACCGCCACTCCGGACCTTGGTTCCTTCCGCCACCGCGGACCTTGGTTCCTACCGCCACCTCGGACCTTGATTCCGACCGCCACCACGGACCTTGGTTCCGACCACCACCCCGGACATTGGTTCCGACCGCGACCTCGGACCTTGGTTCCGACCACCACCCAGGACCTTGGTTCCGAACGCCACCCCGGACCTTTGTTCCGACCGGCACCCCGGACCTTGGTTCCAACCGGCACCTCGGACCTAGGTTCCAACCGGCACCCCGGACATTGGTTCCGACCACCACCCAGGACCTTTGTTCCGAACGCCACCCCGGACCTTGGTTCCGACTGCCCCCCTGGACTTTGGTTCCGAAGCTACCCCGGACCTCTGTTCCGACCGCCACCCCGGACCGTGGTTCCAACCACCACCTCGGACCTTGGTTCCGACCACCACCTCGGACATTGGTTCTGACCGCCACCCCGGACCTTGGCTCCGACCGCAACACCGGACCATCGTTCCTACCGCCACCTCGGACCTTGGTTCCGACCGCCACCCCGGACCTTGGTCCCGACCGCCACCCCGGACCTTTGTTCCTGCCGCCACCGCGGACCTTGGTTCCTACCGCCACCTCGGACCTTGATTCCGACCGCCACCCCGGACCTTGGTTCCGAACACCACCCCGGACCTTGGTTCCGACCGCCACCCCGTACCTTGGTTCCAACTACCACCCAGGACCTTGTTCCGAACGCCACCCCGGACCTTGGTTCCGACCGGCACCCCGGACCTTGGTTCCAACTGGCACCCCGGACCTTGGTTCCGACCACCACCCAGGACATTGGTTCTGAACGCCACCCCGGACCTTGGTCCCGACTGCCCCCCCGGTCTTTGGTTCCGAAGCTACCCCGGACCTTGGTTCCGAACGCCACCCCGGACCTCGGTTCCGAACGCTACCCCGGACCTTGGTTCCAACCACCACCTCGGACATTGGTTCCGACCACCACCTCTAACATTGGTTCTGACCGCCACCCCGGACCTTGGCTCCGACCGCAACACCGGACCTTGGTTCCGACCGCCACCCCGGACCTTGGTTCCAAGCGCCACCCCGGACCTTGGTTCTGACCGCCACCCCGGACCTTGGGTCCGACTGCCACACCGGACCTTGGGATGTGACCGCCACTCCGGACCTTGGTTCCTACCGCCACCTCGGACCTTGGTTCCGACCGCCACCCCGGACCTTGGTCCCGACCGCCACCCCGGATCTTGGATCCGACCACCACCTCGGTCCTTGGTTCCGACCGCGACCCAGGACCTTGGTCCCGACCGCCACTCCGGACCTTGGTTCCTTCCGCCACCGCGGACCTTGGTTCCTACCGCCACCTCGGACCTTGATTCCGACCGCCACCACGGACCTTGGTTCCGACCACCACCCCGGACATTGGTTCCGACCGCGACCTCGGACCTTGGTTCCGACCACCACCCAGGACCTTGGTTCCGAACGCCACACCGGACCTTTGTTCCGACCGGCACCCCGGACCTTGGTTCCAACCGGCACCTCGGACCTAGGTTCCAACCGGCACCCCGGACATTGGTTCCGACCACCACCCAGGACCTTTGTTCCGAACGCCACCCCGGACCTTGGTTCCGACTGCCCCCCTGGACTTTGGTTCCGAAGCTACCCCGGACCTCGGTTCCGACCGCCACCCCGGACCGTGGTTCCAACCACCACCTCGGACCTTGGTTCCGACCACCACCTCGGACATTGGTTCTGACCGCAACACCGGACCATCGTTCCTACCGCCACCTCGGACCTTGGCTCCGACCGCAACACCGGACCATCGTTCCTACCGCCACCTCGGACCTTGGTTCCGACCGCCACCCCGGACCTTGGTCCCGACCGCCACCCCGGACCTTTGTTCCGACCACCACCTCGGTCCTTGTTTCCGACCGCGACCCCGGACCTTGGTCCCGACCGCCACTCCGGACCTTGGTTCCTGCCGCCACCGTGGACCTTGGTTCCTACCGCCACCTCGGACCTTGATTCCGACCGCCACCCCGGACCTTGGTTCCGAACACCACCCCGGACCTTGGTTCCGACCGCCACCCCGTACCTTGGTTCCAACTACCACCCAGGACCTTGTTCCGAACGCCACCCCGGACCTTGGTTCCGACCGGCACCCCGGACCTTGGTTCCAACTGGCACCCCGGACCTTGGTTCCGACCACCACCCAGGACATTGGTTCTGAACGCCACCCCGGACCTTGGTCCCGACTGCCCCCCCGGTCTTTGGTTCCGAAGCTACCCCGGACCTTGGTTCCGAACGCCACCCCGGACCTCGGTTCCGAACGCTACCCCGGACCTTGGTTCCAACCACCACCTCGGACATTGGTTCCGACCACCACCTCTAACATTGGTTCTGACCGCCACCCCGGACCTTGGCTCCGACCGCAACACCGGACCTTGGTTCCGACCGCCACCCCGGACCTTGGTTCCAAGCGCCACCCAGGATCTTGGTTCCGACCGCCACCCCGGAACATGGTACCGACCGGCACCCCGGACCTTGGTTCCGACCGCCACCTCGGACTTTGGCTCCGAACGCTACCCCGGACCTTGGTTCCGACCGCTGCCCCGGACCTTGGGTTCTGACCGTCACCCCGGTCCTTGGTTCCGATCGCCACCTCGGACCTTGGTTCCAACCGCTAGCCCAGACCATGTTTCCGACCGCCATCCTGGACCTTTTTTCCTACCACCACATCGGACCTTGGTTCCGATCGCGACCGCGGCCCTTGGTCCCGACCGCCACCCCTGCCCTTGGTTCCGACCACCACCCCGGACCTTGGTTCCGACCGCCACCTCGGACCTTGGATCCGACCACCTCCCAGGACATTGGTTCCGAACTCCACCCCGGACCATGGTTCCGACCCCCCATCGGACGTTGGTTCCGAGCACCAGCCCAGACGTTGGTTCTGACTGCCACCCCGGACCTTCGTTCTGACCGCCACCTCGGACCTTGGTTCCGACCACTACCCCGGACCTTGGTTCCGACCGCGACCCCGGACCTTGGTTCCGAACGGCACCGCGGACCTTGGTTCCGACCGCCACCTCGCACCCTGGTTCCGACCGCCACCCCGGACCTTGGTTCCGACTGCCACGCCGGACCGTGGTTTCGACTGCCCCCACGGACCTTGGTTCCGACCGCCACCCCGGACCTTAGTTCCGACCGCCACCTCAGACCTTGGTTCTGACCGCCACCTCCACCTTTGTTCCGACCGCCACCCCGGACCTTAGTTCCGAACGCCACCTCAGACCTTGGTTCTGACCGCCACCTCCACCTTTGTTCCGACCACCACCCCGGACCTTGGTTCCGACCGCCACCCCGGACCTTGGTTCCGACCGCCAACCCGGAACTTGGTTCCGACCGCCATCCTGGACCTTGGTTCCGACCGCCAGCCCGGACCTTGGTTTGGACCGCCACACCGGACCTTGGTTCCAACCGCCACCCCGGACCTAGGTTCCGACCGCCACCCTGGACCTTGTTTCCGACCGCCACACCGGACCATGGGATCTGACCGCCACTCCAGACCTTGGTTCCTACCGCCACCTCGGACCTTGGTTCCTTCCGCCACCTCGGACCTTGGTTCCGACCGCCACCCCGGACCTTGGTTCCAACCGCCACCCCGGACCTTGGTTCCGACCGCCTGCCCGGACCTTGGTTTGGACCGCCACCCCGGACCTTGGTTCCGACCGCCACCCCGGACCTTGGTTCCGACCGCCACCCCGGACCTTGTTTCCGACTGCAACCTCGGACCTTGGTTCCGACCGCCATCCGGGACCATGATTCCGACCGCCACCCCGGATTTTGTTTCCGACCGCCACCCTGGACCTTGGTTCCGATCGCCACCCCGGTCCTTGGTTCCGACCGCCACTCCGGAACTTTTTTGCGACCGCCACCCCGTACCTTGGTTCCGACCGCCACCACGGACCTTGGTTCCGACCGACACTCCGGACCTTGGTTACGACCACCACCCCGGACCTTCGTTCCGAACGCCACCCCGGACCTCGGTTCCGACCGCATCCCCGGACCATGGTACCGAATGCCCCCCCGAACCTTGGTTCCGACCGCCACCCCGGACCTTGGTTCCGACTGCCACCCCAGACCTCGGTTCCGAACGCATCCCCGGACCTTGGTACCGAATGCCCCCCCGAACCTTGGTTCCGACCGCCACCCCGGACCATGGTTCCGACCGCCCACCAGACCTTGTGTCCGACCACCAGCCCAGACGTTGGTCTGACTGCCACCCCGGACCTTGGTTCTGACCGCCACCCCGGACCTTGGTTCCGACCTCTACCCAGGACCTTGGTTCCGACCACCACCCCGGACCTTGGTTCCGACCGCCACCTCGCACCTTGGTTCCGACCGCCACCCCGGACCTTGGTTCCAACCGCCACGCCGGACCGTGGTATCGACTGCCCCCCCGGACCTTGGATCCGACCGCCACCCTGGGCCTTAGTTCCGACCGCCACCTCGGACCTTGGTTCTGACCGCCACCTTCACCTTTGTTCCGACCGCCACCCCAGACCTTGGTTCCGAACGCCACCCAGGACCTTGGTTCCGACCGCCACCCCGGTCCTTGGTTCCGACCGGCACCCGGATCTTGGTTCCGTCCACCACCTCGGAACTTGGCTCAGAACGCTACCCCGTGCCTTGGTTCCGACCGCCAGCCCGGACCTTGGTTCCGACCGGCACCCGGATCTTGGTTCCGTCCACCACCTCGGAACTTGGCTCAGAACGCTACCCCGTGCCTTGGTTCCGACCGCCACCCCGGACCTTGGTTCCGACCGCCACCCCGGACCTTGGTTCCGACTGCCACACCGGACCTTGGGATGTGACCGCCACTCCGGACCTTGGTTCCTACCGCCACCTCGGACCTTGGTTCCGACCGCCACCCCGGACCTTGGTCCCGACCGCCACCCCGGATCTTGGTTCCGACCACCACCTCGGTCCTTGGTTCCGACCGCGACCCAGGACCTTGGTCCCGACCGCCACTCCGGACCTTGGTTCCTTCCGCCACCGCGGACCTTGGTTCCTACGGCCACCTCGGACCTTGATTCCGACCGCCACCACGGACCTTGGTTCCGACCACCACCCCGGACATTGGTTCCGACCGCCACCTCGGACCTTGGTTCTGACCACAACCCAGGACCTTGGTTCCGAACGCCACCCCGGACCTTTGTTCCGACTGGCACCCCGGAGCTTGGTTCCAACCGGCACCTCGGACCTAGGATCCAACCGGCATCCCGGAACTTGGTTCCGACCACCACCCAGGACCTTTGTTCCGACCGCCACCCCGGACCTTGGTTCCAAGCGCCACCCAGGATCTTGGTTCCGACCGCCACCCCGGAACTTGGTACCGACCGGCACCCCGGACCTTGGTTCCGACCGCCACCTCGGACTTTGGCTCTGATCGCTACCCCGGACCTTGGTTCCGACCGCTGCCCCGGACCTTGGGTTCTGACCGGCACCCCGGTCCTTGGTTCCGATCGCCACCTCGGACCTTGGTTCCAACCGCTAGCCCAGACCGTGTTTCCGACCGCCATCCTGGACCTTTTTTCGCACCGCCACATCGGACCTTGGTTCCGATCGCGACCCCGGACCTTGGTCCCGACCGCCACCCCGGACCTTGGTTCCGACCACCACCCCGGACCTTGGTCCGACCGCCACCTCGGACCTTGGTTCCGACCACCTCCCAGGACATTGGTTCCGAACTCCACCCCGGACCATGGTTCCGACCCCCCACCGGACATTGGTTCCGACCACCAGCCCATACGTTGGTTCTGAATGCCACCCCGGACCTTCGTTCTGACCGCCACCTCGGACCTTGGTTCCGACCACTACCCCGGACCTTGGATCCGACCGCGACCCCGGACCTTGGTTCCGACCGCCACCGCGGACCTTGGTTCCGACCGCCACCTCGGACCTTGGTTCCGACCGCCACCCCGGACCTTGGTTCCGACTGCCATGCCGGACCGTGGTATCGACTGCCCCCACGGACCTTGGTTCCGACCGCCACCCCGGACCTTAGTTCCGACCGCCACCTCAGACCTTGGTTCTGACTGCCACCTCCACCTTTGTTCCGACCGCCACCCCGGACCTTGGTTACGACCGCCACACCGGACCTTGGTTCCGACCACCACCCAGGACCTTGGTTCCGACCGCAACCCCGGACCTTGGTTCCGACCGGCACTCCGGATCTTGGTTCCATCCACCACCTTGGACCTTGGCTCAGGACGCTACCCCGTACCTTGGTTCCGACCGCCACCCCGGACCTTGGTTCCGACCGCCAACCCGGACCTTGGTTCCGACCGCCATCCTGGACCTTGGTTCCGACCGTCAGCCCGGACCTTGGTTTGGACCGCCACACCGGACCTTGGATCCGACCGCCACCCCGGACCTTGGTTCCGACCGCCACCCTGGACCTTGTTTCCGACCGCCACCCCAGACCTTGGTTCCGACTGCCACACCGGAACTTGGGATCTGACCGCCACTCCAGACCTTGGTTCCTACCGCCACCTCAGACCTTGGTTCCTTCCGCCACCTCGGACCTTGGTTCCGACCGCCAGCCCAGACCTTAGTTCCGACCGCCTCCCCGGACCTTGGTTCCAACCGCCACCCCGGACCTTGGTTCCGACCGCCTGCCTGGACCTTGGTTTGGACCGCCACCCCGGACCTTGGTTCCGACCGCCACCCCGGACCTTGGTTCCGACCGCCACCCCGGACCTTGTTTCCGACTGCAACCTCGGACCTTGGTTCCGACCGCCATCCGGGACCTTGGTTCCGACCACCACCCCGGACATTGGTTCCGACCGCCACCTCGGACCTTGGTTCTGACCACAACCCAGGACCTTGGTTCCGAACGCCACCCCGGACCTTTGTTCCGACTGGCACCCCGGAGCTTGGTTCCAACCGGCACCTCGGACCTAGGATCCAACCGGCATCCCGGAACTTGGTTCCGACCACCACCCAGGACCTTTGTTCCGACCGCCACCCCGGACCTTGGTTCCAAGCGCCACCCAGGATCTTGGTTCCGACCGCCACCCCGGAACTTGGTACCGACCGGCACCCCGGACCTTGGTTCCGACCGCCACCTCGGACTTTGGCTCTGATCGCTACCCCGGACCTTGGTTCCGACCGCTGCCCCGGACCTTGGGTTCTGACCGGCACCCCGGTCCTTGGTTCCGATCGCCACCTCGGACCTTGGTTCCAACCGCTAGCCCAGACCGTGTTTCCGACCGCCATCCTGGACCTTTTTTCGCACCGCCACATCGGACCTTGGTTCCGATCGCGACCCCGGACCTTGGTCCCGACCGCCACCCCGGACCTTGGTTCCGACCACCACCCCGGACCTTGGTCCGACCGCCACCTCGGACCTTGGTTCCGACCACCTCCCAGGACATTGGTTCCGAACTCCACCCCGGACCATGGTTCCGACCCCCCACCGGACATTGGTTCCGACCACCAGCCCATACGTTGGTTCTGAATGCCACCCCGGACCTTCGTTCTGACCGCCACCTCGGACCTTGGTTCCGACCACTACCCCGGACCTTGGATCCGACCGCGACCCCGGACCTTGGTTCCGACCGCCACCGCGGACCTTGGTTCCGACCGCCACCTCGGACCTTGGTTCCGACCGCCACCCCGGACCTTGGTTCCGACTGCCATGCCGGACCGTGGTATCGACTGCCCCCACGGACCTTGGTTCCGACCGCCACCCCGGACCTTAGTTCCGACCGCCACCTCAGACCTTGGTTCTGACTGCCACCTCCACCTTTGTTCCGACCGCCACCCCGGACCTTGGTTACGACCGCCACACCGGACCTTGGTTCCGACCACCACCCAGGACCTTGGTTCCGACCGCAACCCCGGACCTTGGTTCCGACCGGCACTCCGGATCTTGGTTCCATCCACCACCTTGGACCTTGGCTCAGGACGCTACCCCGTACCTTGGTTCCGACCGCCACCCCGGACCTTGGTTCCGACCGCCAACCCGGACCTTGGTTCCGACCGCCATCCTGGACCTTGGTTCCGACCGTCAGCCCGGACCTTGGTTTGGACCGCCACACCGGACCTTGGATCCGACCGCCACCCCGGACCTTGGTTCCGACCGCCACCCTGGACCTTGTTTCCGACCGCCACCCCAGACCTTGGTTCCGACTGCCACACCGGACCTTGGGATCTGACCGCCACTCCAGACCTTGGTTCCTACCGCCACCTCAGACCTTGGTTCCTTCCGCCACCTCGGACCTTGGTTCCGACCGCCAGCCCAGACCTTAGTTCCGACCGCCTCCCTGGACCTTGGTTCCAACCGCCACCCCGGACCTTGGTTCCGACCGCCTGCCTGGACCTTGGTTTGGACCGCCACCCCGGACCTTGGTTCCGACCGCCACCCCGGACCTTGGTTCCGACCGCCACCCCGGACCTTGTTTCCGACTGCAACCTCGGACCTTGGTTCCGACCGCCATCCGGGACCTTGATTCCGACCGCCACCCCGGACCTTGATTCCGACCGCCACCCTGGACCTTGGTTCCGACCGCCACCCCGGTCCTCGGTTCCGACCGCCACTCCGGACCTTTTTTGCGACCGCCACCCCGGACCTTGGTTCCGACCGCCACCCCGGACCTTGGTTCCGACCGACACTCCGGACCTTGGTTCCCACCGCCACCCCAGACCTCGGTTCCGACCGCATCCCCGGACTTTGGTACCGAATGCCCCCCCGAACCTTGGTTCCGACCACCACCCCGGACCATCGTTCCGACCGCCCACCAGACCTTGTGTCCGACAACCAGCCCAGACGTTGGTCTGACTGCCACCACGGACCTTGGTTCTGACCGCCACCCCAGACCTCGGTTCCGACCGCATCCCCGGACCTTGGTACCGAATGCCCCCCTGAACCTTGATTTCGACCGCCACCCCGGACCATGGTTCCGACCGCCCACCAGACCTTGTGTCCGACCACCAGCCCAGACGTTGGTCTGACTGCCACCCCGGACCTTGGTTCTGACCGCCACCCCGGACCTTGATTCCGACCTCTACCCTGGACCTTGGTTCCGACCACCACCCCGGACCTTGGTTCCGACCGCCACCTCGGACCTTGGTTCCGACCGCCACCCCGGACCTTGGTTCCAACCGCCACGCCGGACCGTGGTATCGACTGCCCCCCCAGACCTTGGATCCGACCGCCACCCTGGACCTTAGTTCCGACCGCCACCTCGGACCTTGGTCCTGACCGCCACCTTCACCTTTGTTCCGACCGCCACCCCAGACCTTGGTTCCGACCGCCACCTCGGACCTTGGTCCTGACCGCCACCTTCACCTTTGTTCCGACCGCCACCCCAGACCTTGGTTCCGAACGCCACCCCGGACCTTGGTTCCGACCACCACCCAGGACCTTGGTTCCGACCGCCACCTCGGTCCTTGGTTCCGACCGGCACCCGGATCTTGGTTCCGTCCACCACCTCGGAATGTGGCTCAGAATGCTACCCCGTGCCTTGGTTCCGACCCCCACCCCGGACCTTGGTTCCGACCGCCACCCCGGACCTTGGTTCCGTCCACCACCTCGGAACTTGGCTCAGAATGCTACCCCGTGCCTTGGTTCCGACCGCCACCCCGGACCTTGGTTCCGACCCCCACCCCGGACCTTGGTTCCGACTGCCACACCGGACCTTGGGATGTGACCGCCACTCCGGACCTTGGTTCCTACCGCCACCTCGGACCTTGGTTCCGACCGCCACCCCGGACCTTGGTCCCGACCGCCACCCCGGACCTTGGCTGCGACCGCAACACCGGACCATCGTTCCTACCGCCACCTCGGACCTTGGTTCCGACCGCCATCCCGGACCTTGGTCCCGACCGCCACCCCGGACCTTGGTTCCGACCACCACCTCGGTCCTTGGTTCCGACCGCGACCCCGGACCATGGGCCCGACCGCCACTCTGGACCTTGGTTGCTGCCGCCACCGTGGACCTTGGTTCCTACCGCCACCTCGGACCTTGATTCCGACCGCCACCCCGGACCTTGGTTCTGAAAACCACCCCGGACCTTGGTTCCGACCGCCACCCCGTACCTTGGTTCCGACTACCACCCAGGAGCTGGTTCCGAACGCCACCCCGGACCTTGGTTCCGACCGGCACCCCGGACCTTGGTTCCAACCAGCACCCCGGACCTTGGTTCCGACCACCACCCAGGACCTTGGTTCCGAACGCCACCCCGGACCTTGGTTCCGACTGCCCCCCCGGACTTTGGTTCCGAAGCTACCCCGGACCTTGGTTCCGACCGCCACCCGGGACCTTGGTTCCGACCGCCACCTGGTACCTTGGGTCAGACCGCGGCCCCGTACTTCGGTTCCGAACGCTACCCCGGACCTTGGTTCCAACGACCACCTCGGACATTGGTTCCGACCACCACCTCCACATTTGTTCCGACCGCCACCCCGGACCTTGGTTCCGACCGCCACACCGGACCTTGGTTCCGACCACCACCCAGGACCTTGGTTCCGACCGCCATCCTGGACCTTGGTTCCGACCGCCAGCCCGGAACTTGGTTTGGACCGCCACACCGGACCTTGGTTCCGACCGCCAGCCCGGACCTTGGTTTGGACCGCCACACCGGACCTTGGTTCCGACCGCCACCCCAGACCTTGGTTCCGACTGCCACACCAGACCTTGGGATCTGACCGCCACTCCAGACCTTGGTTCCAACCGGCACCTCAGACCTTGGTTCCTTCCGCCACCTCGGACCTTGGTTCCGACCGCCACCGCAGACCTGAGTTCCGACCGCCACCCCGGACCTTGGTTCCAACCGCCACCCCGGACCTTGGTTCCGACCGCCTGCCCGGACCTTGGTTCCGACCGCCACCCCGGACCGTGGTTCCGACGGCCACCCCGGACCTTGGTTCCGACCGCCACCCCGGACCTTGTTTCCGACTGCAACCTCGGACCTTGGTTCCGACCGCCATCCGGGACCTTGATTCCGACCGCCACCCCGGACTTTGTTTCCGACCGCCACCCTGGACCTTGGTTCCGACCGCCACCCCGGTCCTTGGTTCCGACCGCCACTCCGGACCTTTTTTGCGACCGCCACCCCGGACCTTGGTTCCGACCGCCACCCCGGACCTTGGTTGCGTCCGCCACTCCGGACCTTGGTTCCGACCGCCACCCCGGACCTCGGTTCCGACCGCATCCCCGGACCTTGGTACCGAATGCCCCCCCGAACCTTCGTTCCGACCGCCACCCCGGACCTTGGTTCCGACCGCCACCCCAGACCTCGGTTCCGACCGCATCCCCGGACTTTGGTACCGAATGCCCCCCCGAACCTTGGTTCCGACCGCCACCCTGGACCATGGTTCCGACCGCCCACCAGACCTTGTGTCCGACCACCAGCCCAGACGTTGGTCTGACTGCCACCCCGGACCTTGGTTCTGACCGCCACCCCAGACCTCGGTTCCGACCGCATCCCCGGACCCTGGTACCGAATGCCCCCCCGAACCTTGGTTCCGACCGCGACCCTGGACCATGGTTCCGACCGCCCACCAGACCTTGTGTCCGACATCCAGCCCAGACGTTGGTCTGACTGCCACCCCGGACCTTGGTTCTGACCGCCACCCCAGACCTCGGTTCCGACCGCATCCCCGGACCTTGGTACCGAATGCCCCCCCGAACCTTCGTTCCGACCGCCACCTCGGACCTTGGTTCCGACCGCCACCCCGGACCTTGGTTCCGACTGCCATGCCGGACCGTGGTACCGACTCCCCCCACGGACATTGGTTCCGACCGCCACCCCGGACCTTAGTTCCGACCGCCACCTCAGACCTTGGTTCTGACCGCCACCTCCACCTTTGTTCCGACCGCCACCCCGGACCTTGGTTACGACCGCCACACCGGACCTTGGTTCCGACCACCACCCAGGACCTTGGCTCCGACCGCAACCCCGGACCTTGGTTCCGACCGGCACTCCGGATCTTGGTTCCATCCACCACCTCGGACCTTGGCTCAGAACGCTACCCCGTACCTTGGTTCCGACCGCCACCCCGGACCTTGGTTCCGACCGGCAACCCGGACCTTGGTTCCGACCGCCATCCTGGACCTTGGTTCCAACCGCCAGCCCGGACCTTGGTTTGGACCGCCACACCGGACCTTGGTTCCGACCGCCACCCCGGACCTTGGTTCCAACCGCCACCCTGGACCTTGTTTCCGACCGCCACCCCACACCTTGGTTCCGACTGCCACACCGGACCTTGGGATCTGACCGCCACTCCAGACCTTGGTTCCTACCGCCACCTCGGACCTTGGTTCCTTCCGCCACCTCGGACCTTGGTTCCGACCGCCACCCCAGACCTTAGTTCCGACCGCCACCCCGGACCTTGGTTCCAACCGCCATCCCGGACCTTGGTTCCGACCGCCTGCCCGGACCTTGGTTTGGACCGCCACCCCGGACCTTGGTTCCGACCGCCACCCCGGACCTTGGTTCCGACCGCCACCCCGGACCTTGTTTCCGACTGCAACCTCGGACCTTGGTTCCGACCGCCATCCGGGACCTTGATTCCGACCGCCACCCCGGACATTGTTTCCGACCACCACCCTGGACCTTGGTTCCGACCGCCACCCCGGTCCTCGGTTCCGACCGCCACTCCGGACCTTTTTTGCGACCGCCACCCCGGACCTTGGTTCCGACCGCCACCCCGGACCTTGGTTCCGACCGTCACTGCGGACCTTGGTTCCGACCGCCACCCCGGACCTTGGTTCCGACCGCCACCCCAGACCTCGGTTCCGACCGCATCCCCGGACCTTGGTACCGAATGCCCCCCCGAACCTTGGTTCCGACCGCCACCCCGGACCATGGTTCCGACCGCCCACCAGACCTTGTGTCCGACCACCAGCCCAGACGTTGGTCTGACTGCCACCCCGGACCTTGGTTCTGACCGCCACCCCAGACCTCGGTTCCGACCGCATCCCCGGACCTTGGTACCGAATGCCCCCCCGAACCTTGGTTCCGACCGCCACCCCGGACCATGGTTCCGACCGCCCACCAGACCTTGTGTCCGACCACCAGCTCAGACGTTGGTCTGACTGCCACCCCGGACCTTGGTTCTGACCGCCACCCCGGACCTTGGTTCCGACCTCTACCCTGGACGTTGGTTCCGACCACCACCCCGGACCTTGGTTCCAACCGCCACGCCGGACCGTGGTATCGACTGCCCCCCCGGACCTTGGATCCGACCGCCACCCCGGACCTCGGTTCCGACCGCATCCCCGGACCTTGGTACCGAATGCCCCCCCGAACCTTCGTTCCGACCGCCACCCCGGACCTTGGTTCCGACCGCCACCCCAGACCTCGGTTCCGACCGCATCCCCGGACTTTGGTACCGAATGCCCCCCCGAACCTTGGTTCCGACCGCCACCCTGGACCATGGTTCCGACCGCCCACCAGACCTTGTGTCCGACCACCAGCCCAGACGTTGGTCTGACTGCCACCCCGGACCTTGGTTCTGACCGCCACCCCAGACCTCGGTTCCGACCGCATCCCCGGACCCTGGTACCGAATGCCCCCCCGAACCTTGGTTCCGACCGCCACCCTGGACCATGGTTCCGACCGCCCACCAGACCTTGTGTCCGACATCCAGCCCAGACGTTGGTCTGACTGCCACCCCGGACCTTGGTTCTGACCGCCACCCCAGACCTCGGTTCCGACCGCATCCCCGGACCTTGGTACCGAATGCCCCCCCGAACCTTCGTTCCGACCGCCACCTCGGACCTTGGTTCCGACCGCCACCCCGGACCTTGGTTCCGACTGCCATGCCGGACCGTGGTACCGACTGCCCCCACGGACCTTGGTTCCGACCGCCACCCCGGACCTTAGTTCCGACCGCCACCTCAGACCTTGGTTCTGACCGCCACCTCCACCTTTGTTCCGACCGCCACCCCGGACCTTGGTTACGACCGCCACACCGGACCTTGGTTCCGACCACCACCCAGGACCTTGGCTCCGACCGCAACCCCGGACCTTGATTCCGACCGGCACTCCGGATCTTGGTTCCATCCACCACCTCGGACCTTGGCTCAGAACGCTACCCCGTACCTTGGTTCCGACCGCCACCCCGGACCTTGGTTCCGACCGCCAACCCGGACCTTGGTTCCAACCGCCATCCTGGACCTTGGTTCCAACCGCCAGCCCGGACCTTGGTTTGGACCGCCACACCGGACCTTGGTTCCGACCGACACCCCGGACCTTGGTTCCGACCGCCACCCTGGACCTTGTTTCCGACCGCCACCCCAGACCTTGGTTCCGACTGCCACACCGGACCTTGGGATCTGACCGCCACTCCAGACCATGGTTCCTACCGCCACCTCGGACCTTGGTTCCTTCCGCCACCTCGGACCTTGGTTCCGACCGCCACCCCAGACCTTAGTTCCGACCGCCACCCCGGACCTTGGTTCCAACCGCCATCCCGGACCTTGGTTCCGACCGCCTGCCCGGACCTTGGTTTGGACCGCCACCCCGGACCTTGGTTCCGACCGCCACCCCGGACCTTTTTTGCGACCGCCACCCCGGACCTTGGTTCCGACCGCCACCCCGGACCTTGGTTCCGACCGACACTCCGGACCTTGGTTCCGACCGCCACCCCGGACCTTGGTTCCGACCGCCACCCCAGACCTCGGTTCCGACCGCATCCCCGGACCTTGGTACCGAATGCCCCCCCGAACCTTGGTTCCGACCGCCACCCCGGACCATGGTTCCGACCGCCCACCAGACCTTGTGTCCGACCACCAGCCCAGACGTTGGTCTGACTGCCACCCCGGACCTTGGTTCTGACCGCCACCCCAGACCTCGGTTCCGACCGCATCCCCGGACCTTGGTACCGAATGCCCCCCCGAACCTTGGTTCCGACCGCCACCCCGGACCATGGTTCCGACCGCCCACCAGACCTTGTGTCCGACCACCAGCTCAGACGTTGGTCTGACTGCCACCCCGGACCTTGCTTCTGACCGCCACCCCGGACCTTGGTTCCGACCTCTACCCTGGACGTTGGTTCCGACCACCACCCCGGACCTTGGTTCCAACCGCCACGCCGGACCGTGGTATCGACTGCCCCCCCGGACCTTGGATCCGACCGCCACCCTGGGCCTTAGTTCCGACCGCCACCTCGGACCTTGGTTCTGACCGCCACCTTCACCTTTGTTCCGACCGCCACCGCAGACCTTGGTTCCGAACGCCACCCCGGATCTTGGTTCCGACCACCACCCAGGACCTTGGTTCCGACCGCCACCTCGGTCCTTGGTTCCGACCGGCACCCGGATCTTGGTTCCGTCCACCACCTCGGAACTTGGCTCAGAACGCTACCCCGTGCCTTGGTTCCAACCGCCACCCCGGACCTTGGTTCCGACCGGCACCCGGATCATGGTTCCGTCCACCACCTCGGAACTTGGCTCAGAATGCTACCCCGTGCCTTGGTTCCGACCCCCACCCCGGACCTTGGTTCCGACTGCCACACCGGACCTTGGGATGTGACCGCCACTCCGGACCTTGGTTCCTACCGCCACCTCGGACCTTGGTTCCGACCGCCACCCCGGACCTTGGTCCCGACCGCCACCCCGGATCTTGGTTCCGACCACCACCTCGGTCCTCGGTTCCGACCGCGACCCAGGACCTTGGTCCCGACCGCCACTCCGGACCTTGGTTCCTTCCGCCACCGCGGACCTTGGTTCCTACCGCCACCTCGGACCTTGATTCCGACCGCCACCCCGGACCTTGGTTCCGACCACCACCCCGGACCTTGGTTCCGACCGCCACCTCGGACCTTGGTTCCGACCACCACCCAGGACCTTGGTTCCGAACGCCACCCCGGACCTTTGTTCCGACCGGCACCCCGGACCTTTGTTCCGACCGGCACCCCGGACCTTGGTTCCAACCGGCACCTCGGACCTTGGTTCCAACCGGCACCCCGGACCTTGGTTCCGACCACCACCCAGGACCTTTGTTCCGAACGCCACCCCGGACCTTGGTTCCGACTGCCCCCCTGGACTTTGGTTCCGAAGCTACCCCGGACCTTGGTTCCGACCGCCACCCGGGACCTTGGTTCCGACCGCCACCTGGGACCTTGGGTCTGACCGCGACCCCGGACCTCGGTTCCGACCGTCACCCCGGACCTTGGTTCCAACCACCAACTCGGACCTTGGTTCCCACCACCACCTCGGACATTGGTTCTGACCGCCACCCCGGACCTTGGCTCTGACCGCAACACCGGACCATCATTCCTACCACCACCTCGGACCTTGGTTCCGACCGCCATCCCGGACCTTGGTCCCGACCGCCACCCCGGACCTTGGTTCCGACCACCACCCCGGACCTTGGTTCCGACCGCCACCCCGGACCTTGGTTCCGACCGCCACCCCGGACCTTGTTTCCGACTGCAACCTCGGACCTTGGTTCCGACCGCCATCCGGGACCTTGATTCCGACCGCCACCCCGGTCTTTGGTTCCGAAGCTACCCCGGACCTTGGTTCCGAACGCCACCCCGGACCTCGGTTCCGAACGCTACCCCGGACCTTGGTTCCAACCACCACCTCGGACATTGGTTCCGACCACCACCTCTAACATTGGTTCTGACCGCCACCCCGGACCTTGGCTCCGACCGCAACACCGGACCTTGGTTCCGACCGCCACCCCGGACCTTGGTTCCAAGCGCCACCCCGGACCTTGGTTCCGACCGCCACCCCGGACCTTGGGTCCGACTGCCACACCGGACCTTGGGATGTGACCGCCACTCCGGACCTTGGTTCCTACCGCCACCTCGGACCTTGGTTCCGACCGCCACCCCGGACCTTGGTCCCGACCGCCACCCCGGATCTTGGATCCGACCACCACCTCGGTCCTTGGTTCCGACCGCGACCCAGGACCTTGGTCCCGACCGCCACTCCGGACCTTGGTTCCTTCCGCCACCGCGGACCTTGGTTCCTACCGCCACCTCGGACCTTGATTCCGACCGCCACCACGGACCTTGGTTCCGACCACCACCCCGGACATTGGTTCCGACCGCGACCTCGGACCTTGGTTCCGACCACCACCCAGGACCTTGGTTCCGAACGCCACACCGGACCTTTGTTCCGACCGGCACCCCGGACCTTGGTTCCAACCGGCACCTCGGACCTAGGTTCCAACCGGCACCCCGGACATTGGTTCCGACCACCACCCAGGACCTTTGTTCCGAACGCCACCCCGGACCTTGGTTCCGACTGCCCCCCTGGACTTTGGTTCCGAAGCAACCCCGGACCTCGGTTCCGACCGCCACCCCGGACCGTGGTTCCAACCACCACCTCGGACCTTGTTTCCGACCACCACCTCGGACATTGGTTCTGACCGCAACACCGGACCATCGTTCCTACCGCCACCTCGGACCTTGGCTCCGACCGCAACACCGGACCATCGTTCCTACCGCCACCTCGGACCTTGGTTCCGACCGCCACCCCGGACCTTGGTCCCGACCGCCACCCCGGACCTTTGTTCCGACCACCACCTCGGTCCTTGTTTCCGACCGCGACCCCGGACCTTGGTCCCGACCGCCACTCCGGACCTTGGTTCCTGCCGCCACCGTGGACCTTGGTTCCTACCGCCACCTCGGACCTTGATTCCGACCGCCACCCCGGACCTTGGTTCCGAACACCACCCCGGACCTTGGTTCCGACCGCCACCCCGTACCTTGGTTCCAACTACCACCCAGGACCTTGTTCCGAACGCCACCCCGGACCTTGGTTCCGACCGGCACCCCGGACCTTGGTTCCAACTGGCACCCCGGACCTTGGTTCCGACCACCACCCAGGACATTGGTTCTGAACGCCACCCCGGACCTTGGTCCCGACTGCCCCCCCGGTCTTTGGTTCCGAAGCTACCCCGGACCTTGGTTCCGAACGCCACCCCGGACCTCGGTTCCGAACGCTACCCCGGACCTTGGTTCCAACCACCACCTCGGACATTGGTTCCGACCACCACCTCTAACATTGGTTCTGACCGCCACCCCGGACCTTGGCTCCGACCGCAACACCGGACCTTGGTTCCGACCGCCACCCCGGACCTTGGTTCCAAGCGCCACCCAGGATCTTGGTTCCGACCGCCACCCCGGAACATGGTACCGACCGGCACCCCGGACCTTGGTTCCGACCGCCACCTCGGACTTTGGCTCCGAACGCTACCCCGGACCTTGGTTCCGACCGCTGCCCCGGACCTTGGGTTCTGACCGTCACCCCGGTCCTTGGTTCCGATCGCCACCTCGGACCTTGGTTCCAACCGCTAGCCCAGACCGTGTTTCCGACCGCCATCCTGGACCTTTTTTCCTACCACCACATCGGACCTTGGTTCCGATCGCGACCGCGGCCCTTGGTCCCGACCGCCACCCCTGCCCTTGGTTCCGACCACCACCCCGGACCTTGGTTCCGACCGCCACCTCGGACCTTGGATCCGACCACCTCCCAGGACATTGGTTCCGAACTCCACCCCGGACCATGGTTCCGACCCCCCATCGGACGTTGGTTCCGACCACCAGCCCAGACGTTGGTTCTGACTGCCACCCCGGACCTTCGTTCTGACCGCCACCTCGGACCTTGGTTCCGACCACTACCCCGGACCTTGGTTCCGACCGCGACCCCGGACCTTGGTTCCGAACGGCACCGCGGACCTTGGTTCCGACCGCCACCTCGCACCCTGGTTCCGACCGCCACCCCGGACCTTGGTTCCGACTGCCACGCCGGACCGTGGTTTCGACTGCCCCCACGGACCTTGGTTCCGACCGCCACCCCGGACCTTAGTTCCGACCGCCACCTCAGACCTTGGTTCTGACCGCCACCTCCACCTTTGTTCCGACCGCCACCCCGGACCTTAGTTCCGAACGCCACCTCAGACCTTGGTTCTGACCGCCACCTCCACCTTTGTTCCGACCACCACCCCGGACCTTGGTTCCGACCGCCACCCCGGACCTTGGTTCCGACCGCCAACCCGGAACTTGGTTCCGACCGCCATCCTGGACCTTGGTTCCGACCGCCAGCCCGGACCTTGGTTTGGACCGCCACACCGGACCTTGGTTCCAACCGCCACCCCGGACCTAGGTTCCGACCGCCACCCTGGACCTTGTTTCCGACCGCCACACCGGACCATGGGATCTGACCGCCACTCCAGACCTTGGTTCCTACCGCCACCTCGGACCTTGGTTCCTTCCGCCACCTCGGACCTTGGTTCCGACCGCCACCCCGGACCTTGGTTCCAACCGCCACCCCGGACCTTGGTTCCGACCGCCTGCCCGGACCTTGGTTTGGACCGCCACCCCGGACCTTGGTTCCGACCGCCACCCCGGACCTTGGTTCCGACCGCCACCCCGGACCTTGTTTCCGACTGCAACCTCGGACCTTGGTTCCGACCGCCATCCGGGACCATGATTCCGACCGCCACCCCGGATTTTGTTTCCGACCGCCACCCTGGACCTTGGTTCCGATCGCCACCCCGGTCCTTGGTTCCGACCGCCACTCCGGAACTTTTTTGCGACCGCCACCCCGTACCTTGGTTCCGACCGCCACCACGGACCTTGGTTCCGACCGACACTCCGGACCTTGGTTACGACCACCACCCCGGACCTTCGTTCCGAACGCCACCCCGGACCTCGGTTCCGACCGCATCCCCGGACCATGGTACCGAATGCCCCCCCGAACCTTGGTTCCGACCGCCACCCCGGACCTTGGTTCCGACTGCCACCCCAGACCTCGGTTCCGAACGCATCCCCGGACCTTGGTACCGAATGCCCCCCCGAACCTTGGTTCCGACCGCCACCCCGGACCATGGTTCCGACCGCCCACCAGACCTTGTGTCCGACCACCAGCCCAGACGTTGGTCTGACTGCCACCCCGGACCTTGGTTCTGACCGCCACCCCGGACCTTGGTTCCGACCTCTACCCAGGACCTTGGTTCCGACCACCACCCCGGACCTTGGTTCCGACCGCCACCTCGCACCTTGGTTCCGACCGCCACCCCGGACCTTGGTTCCAACCGCCACGCCGGACCGTGGTATCGACTGCCCCCCCGGACCTTGGATCCGACCGCAACCCTGGGCCTTAGTTCCGACCGCCACCTCGGACCTTGGTTCTGACCGCCACCTTCACCTTTGTTCCGACCGCCACCCCAGACCTTGGTTCCGAACGCCACCCAGGACCTTGGTTCCGACCGCCACCCCGGTCCTTGGTTCCGACCGGCACCCGGATCTTGGTTCCGTCCACCACCTCGGTACTTGGCTCAGAACGCTACCCCGTGCCTTGGTTCCGACCGCCAGCCCGGACCTTGGTTCCGACCGGCACCCGGATCTTGGTTCCGTCCACCACCTCGGAACTTGGCTCAGAACGCTACCCCGTGCCTTGGTTCCGACCGCCACCCCGGACCTTGGTTCCGACCGCCACCCCGGACCTTGGTTCCGACTGCCACACCGGACCTTGGGATGTGACCGCCACTCCGGACCTTGGTTCCTACCGCCACCTCGGACCTTGGTTCCGACCGCCACCCCGGACCTTGGTCCCGACCGCCACCCCGGATCTTGGTTCCGACCACCACCTCGGTCCTTGGTTCCGACCGCGACCCAGGACCTTGGTCCCGACCGCCACTCCGGACCTTGGTTCCTTCCGCCACCGCGGACCTTGGTTCCTACGGCCACCTCGGACCTTGATTCCGACCGCCACCACGGACCTTGGTTCCGACCACCACCCCGGACATTGGTTCCGACCGCCACCTCGGACCTTGGTTCTGACCACAACCCAGGACCTTGGTTCCGAACGCCACCCCGGACCTTTGTTCCGACTGGCACCCCGGAGCTTGGTTCCAACCGGCACCTCGGACCTAGGATCCAACCGGCATCCCGGAACTTGGTTCCGACCACCACCCAGGACCTTTGTTCCGACCGCCACCCCGGACCTTGGTTCCAAGCGCCACCCAGGATCTTGGTTCCGACCGCCACCCCGGAACTTGGTACCGACCGGCACCCCGGACCTTGGTTCCGACCGCCACCTCGGACTTTGGCTCTGATCGCTACCCCGGACCTTGGTTCCGACCGCTGCCCCGGACCTTGGGTTCTGACCGGCACCCCGGTCCTTGGTTCCGATCGCCACCTCGGACCTTGGTTCCAACCGCTAGCCCAGACCGTGTTTCCGACCGCCATCCTGGACCTTTTTTCGCACCGCCACATCGGACCTTGGTTCCGATCGCGACCCCGGACCTTGGTCCCGACCGCCACCCCGGACCTTGGTTCCGACCACCACCCCGGACCTTGGTCCGACCGCCACCTCGGACCTTGGTTCCGACCACCTCCCAGGACATTGGTTCCGAACTCCACCCCGGACCATGGTTCCGACCCCCCACCGGACATTGGTTCCGACCACCAGCCCATACGTTGGTTCTGAATGCCACCCCGGACCTTCGTTCTGACCGCCACCTCGGACCTTGGTTCCGACCACTACCCCGGACCTTGGATCCGACCGCGACCCCGGACCTTGGTTCCGACCGCCACCGCGGACCTTGGTTCCGACCGCCACCTCGGACCTTGGTTCCGACCGCCACCCCGGACCTTGGTTCCGACTGCCATGCCGGACCGTGGTATCGACTGCCCCCACGGACCTTGGTTCCGACCGCCACCCCGGACCTTAGTTCCGACCGCCACCTCAGACCTTGGTTCTGACTGCCACCTCCACCTTTGTTCCGACCGCCACCCCGGACCTTGGTTACGACCGCCACACCGGACCTTGGTTCCGACCACCACCCAGGACCTTGGTTCCGACCGCAACCCCGGACCTTGGTTCCGACCGGCACTCCGGATCTTGGTTCCATCCACCACCTTGGACCTTGGCTCAGGACGCTACCCCGTACCTTGGTTCCGACCGCCACCCCGGACCTTGGTTCCGACCGCCAACCCGGACCTTGGTTCCGACCGCCATCCTGGACCTTGGTTCCGACCGTCAGCCCGGACCTTGGTTTGGACCGCCACACCGGACCTTGGATCCGACCGCCACCCCGGACCTTGGTTCCGACCGCCACCCTGGACCTTGTTTCCGACCGCCACCCCAGACCTTGGTTCCGACTGCCACACCGGACCTTGGGATCTGACCGCCACTCCAGACCTTGGTTCCTACCGCCACCTCAGACCTTGGTTCCTTCCGCCACCTCGGACCTTGGTTCCGACCGCCAGCCCAGACCTTAGTTCCGACCGCCTCCCCGGACCTTGGTTCCAACCGCCACCCCGGACCTTGGTTCCGACCGCCTGCCTGGACCTTGGTTTGGACCGCCACCCCGGACCTTGGTTCCGACCGCCACCCCGGACCTTGGTTCCGACCGCCACCCCGGACCTTGTTTCCGACTGCAACCTCGGACCTTGGTTCCGACCGCCATCCGGGACCTTGATTCCGACCGCCACCCTGGACCTTGGTTCCGACCGCCACCCCGGACCTTGTTTCCGACTGCAACCTCGGACCTTGGTTCCGACCGCCATCCGGGACCTTGATTCCGACCGCCACCCCGGACCTTGATTCCGACCGCCACCCTGGACCTTGGTTCCGACCGCCACCCCGGTCCTCGGTTCCGACCGCCACTCCGGACCTTTTTTGCGACCGCCACCCCGGACCTTGGTTCCGACCGCCACCCCGGACCTTGGTTCCGACCGACACTCCGGACCTTGGTTCCCACCGCCACCCCAGACCTCGGTTCCGACCGCATCCCCGGACTTTGGTACCGAATGCCCCCCCGAACCTTGGTTCCGACCACCACCCCGGACCATCGTTCCGACCGCCCACCAGACCTTGTGTCCGACAACCAGCCCAGACGTTGGTCTGACTGCCACCACGGACCTTGGTTCTGACCGCCACCCCAGACCTCGGTTCCGACCGCATCCCCGGACCTTGGTACCGAATGCCCCCCTGAACCTTGATTTCGACCGCCACCCCGGACCATGGTTCCGACCGCCCACCAGACCTTGTGTCCGACCACCAGCCCAGACGTTGGTCTGACTGCCACCCCGGACCTTGGTTCTGACCGCCACCCCGGACCTTGATTCCGACCTCTACCCTGGACCTTGGTTCCGACCACCACCCCGGACCTTGGTTCCGACCGCCACCTCGGACCTTGGTTCCGACCGCCACCCCGGACCTTGGTTCCAACCGCCACGCCGGACCGTGGTATCGACTGCCCCCCCAGACCTTGGATCCGACCGCCACCCTGGACCTTAGTTCCGACCGCCACCTCGGACCTTGGTCCTGACCGCCACCTTCACCTTTGTTCCGACCGCCACCCCAGACCTTGGTTCCGACCGCCACCTCGGACCTTGGTCCTGACCGCCACCTTCACCTTTGTTCCGACCGCCACCCCAGACCTTGGTTCCGAACGCCACCCCGGACCTTGGTTCCGACCACCACCCAGGACCTTGGTTCCGACCGCCACCTCGGTCCTTGGTTCCGACCGGCACCCGGATCTTGGTTCCGTCCACCACCTCGGAATGTGGCTCAGAATGCTACCCCGTGCCTTGGTTCCGACCCCCACCCCGGACCTTGGTTCCGACCGCCACCCCGGACCTTGGTTCCGTCCACCACCTCGGAACTTGGCTCAGAATGCTACCCCGTGCCTTGGTTCCGACCGCCACCCCGGACCTTGGTTCCGACCCCCACCCCGGACCTTGGTTCCGACTGCCACACCGGACCTTGGGATGTGACCGCCACTCCGGACCTTGGTTCCTACCGCCACCTCGGACCTTGGTTCCGACCGCCACCCCGGACCTTGGTCCCGACCGCCACCCCGGACCTTGGCTGCGACCGCAACACCGGACCATCGTTCCTACCGCCACCTCGGACCTTGGTTCCGACCGCCATCCCGGACCTTGGTCCCGACCGCCACCCCGGACCTTGGTTCCGACCACCACCTCGGTCCTTGGTTCCGACCGCGACCCCGGACCATGGGCCCGACCGCCACTCTGGACCTTGGTTGCTGCCGCCACCGTGGACCTTGGTTCCTACCGCCACCTCGGACCTTGATTCCGACCGCCACCCCGGACCTTGGTTCTGAAAACCACCCCGGACCTTGGTTCCGACCGCCACCCCGTACCTTGGTTCCGACTACCACCCAGGAGCTGGTTCCGAACGCCACCCCGGACCTTGGTTCCGACCGGCACCCCGGACCTTGGTTCCAACCAGCACCCCGGACCTTGGTTCCGACCACCACCCAGGACCTTGGTTCCGAACGCCACCCCGGACCTTGGTTCCGACTGCCCCCCCGGACTTTGGTTCCGAAGCTACCCCGGACCTTGGTTCCGACCGCCACCCGGGACCTTGGTTCCGACCGCCACCTGGTACCTTGGGTCAGACCGCGGCCCCGTACTTCGGTTCCGAACGCTACCCCGGACCTTGGTTCCAACGACCACCTCGGACATTGGTTCCGACCACCACCTCCACATTTGTTCCGACCGCCACCCCGGACCTTGGTTCCGACCGCCACACCGGACCTTGGTTCCGACCACCACCCAGGACCTTGGTTCCGACCGCCATCCTGGACCTTGGTTCCGACCGCCAGCCCGGAACTTGGTTTGGACCGCCACACCGGACCTTGGTTCCGACCGCCACCCCGGACCTTGGTTCCGACCGCCACCCTGGACCTTGTTTCCGACCGCCACCCCAGACCTTGGTTCCGACTGCCACACCGGACCTTGGGATCTGACCGCCACTCCAGACCTTGGTTCCAACCGGCACCTCAGACCTTGGTTCCTTCCGCCACCTCGGACCTTGGTTCCGACCGCCACCGCAGACCTGAGTTCCGACCGCCACCCCGGACCTTGGTTCCAACCGCCACCCCGGACCTTGGTTCCGACCGCCTGCCCGGACCTTGGTTCCGACCGCCACCCCGGACCGTGGTTCCGACGGCCACCCCGGACCTTGGTTCCGACCGCCACCCCGGACCTTGTTTCCGACTGCAACCTCGGACCTTGGTTCCGACCGCCATCCGGGACCTTGATTCCGACCGCCACCCCGGACTTTGTTTCCGACCGCCACCCTGGACCTTGGTTCCGACCGCCACCCCGGTCCTTGGTTCCGACCGCCACTCCGGACCTTTTTTGCGACCGCCACCCCGGACCTTGGTTCCGACCGCCACCCCGGACCTTGGTTGCGTCCGCCACTCTGGACCTTGGTTCCGACCGCCACCCCGGACCTCGGTTCCGACCGCATCCCCGGACCTTGGTACCGAATGCCCCCCCGAACCTTCGTTCCGACCGCCACCCCGTACCTTGGTTCCGACCGCCACCCCAGACCTCGGTTCCGACCGCATCCCCGGACTTTGGTACCGAATGCCCCCCCGAACCTTGGTTCCGACCGCCACCCTGGACCATGGTTCCGACCGCCCACCAGACCTTGTGTCCGACCACCAGCCCAGACGTTGGTCTGACTGCCACCCCGGACCTTGGTTCTGACCGCCACCCCAGACCTCGGTTCCGACCGCATCCCCGGACCCTGGTACCGAATGCCCCCCCGAACCTTGGTTCCGACCGCCACCCTGGACCATGGTTCCGACCGCCCACCAGACCTTGTGTCCGACATCCAGCCCAGACGTTGGTCTGACTGCCACCCCGGACCTTGGTTCTGACCGCCACCCCAGACCTCGGTTCCGACCGCATCCCCGGACCTTGGTACCGAATGCCCCCCCGAACCTTCGTTCCGACCGCCACCTCGGACCTTGGTTCCGACCGCCACCCCGGACCTTGGTTCCGACTGCCATGCCGGACCGTGGTACCGACTCCCCCCACGGACATTGGTTCCGACCGCCACCCCGGACCTTAGTTCCGACCGCCACCTCAGACCTTGGTTCTGACCGCCACCTCCACCTTTGTTCCGACCGCCACCCCGGACCTTGGTTACGACCGCCACACCGGACCTTGGTTCCGACCACCACCCAGGACCTTGGCTCCGACCGCAACCCCGGACCTTGGTTCCGACCGGCACTCCGGATCTTGGTTCCATCCACCACCTCGGACCTTGGCTCAGAACGCTACCCCGTACCTTGGTTCCGACCGCCACCCCGGACCTTGGTTCCGACCGCCAACCCGGACCTTGGTTCCGACCGCCATCCTGGACCTTGGTTCCAACCGCCAGCCCGGACCTTGGTTTGGACCGCCACACCGGACCTTGGTTCCGACCGCCACCCCGGACCTTGGTTCCAACCGCCACCCTGGACCTTGTTTCCGACCGCCACCCCACACCTTGGTTCCGACTGCCACACCGGACCTTGGGATCTGACCGCCACTCCAGACCTTGGTTCCTACCGCCACCTCGGACCTTGGTTCCTTCCGCCACCTCGGACCTTGGTTCCGACCGCCACCCCAGACCTTAGTTCCGACCGCCACCCCGGACCTTGGTTCCAACCGCCATCCCGGACCTTGGTTCCGACCGCCTGCCCGGACCTTGGTTTGGACCGCCACCCCGGACCTTGGTTCCGACCGCCACCCCGGACCTTGGTTCCGACCGCCACCCCGGACCTTGTTTCCGACTGCAACCTCGGACCTTGGTTCCGACCGCCATCCGGGACCTTGATTCCGACCGCCACCCCGGACATTGTTTCCGACCACCACCCTGGACCTTGGTTCCGACCGCCACCCCGGTCCTCGGTTCCGACCGCCACTCCGGACCTTTTTTGCGACCGCCACCCCGGACCTTGGTTCCGACCGCCACCCCGGACCTTGGTTCCGACCGTCACTCCGGACCTTGGTTCCGACCGCCACCCCGGACCTTGGTTCCGACCGCCACCCCAGACCTCGGTTCCGACCGCATCCCCGGACCTTGGTACCGAATGCCCCCCCGAACCTTGGTTCCGACCGCCACCCCGGACCATGGTTCCGACCGCCCACCAGACCTTGTGTCCGACCACCAGCCCAGACGTTGGTCTGACTGCCACCCCGGACCTTGGTTCTGACCGCCACCCCAGACCTCGGTTCCGACCGCATCCCCGGACCTTGGTACCGAATGCCCCCCCGAACCTTGGTTCCGACCGCCACCCCGGACCATGGTTCCGACCGCCCACCAGACCTTGTGTCCGACCACCAGCTCAGACGTTGGTCTGACTGCCACCCCGGACCTTGGTTCTGACCGCCACCCCGGACCTTGGTTCCGACCTCTACCCTGGACGTTGGTTCCGACCACCACCCCGGACCTTGGTTCCAACCGCCACGCCGGACCGTGGTATCGACTGCCCCCCCGGACCTTGGATCCGACCGCCACCCCGGACCTCGGTTCCGACCGCATCCCCGGACCTTGGTACCGAATGCCCCCCCGAACCTTCGTTCCGACCGCCACCCCGGACCTTGGTTCCGACCGCCACCCCAGACCTCGGTTCCGACCGCATCCCCGGACTTTGGTACCGAATGCCCCCCCGAACCTTGGTTCCGACCGCCACCCTGGACCATGGTTCCGACCGCCCACCAGACCTTGTGTCCGACCACCAGCCCAGACGTTGGTCTGACTGCCACCCCGGACCTTGGTTCTGACCGCCACCCCAGACCTCGGTTCCGACCGCATCCCCGGACCCTGGTACCGAATGCCCCCCCGAACCTTGGTTCCGACCGCCACCCTGGACCATGGTTCCGACCGCCCACCAGACCTTGTGTCCGACATCCAGCCCAGACGTTGGTCTGACTGCCACCCCGGACCTTGGTTCTGACCGCCACCCCAGACCTCGGTTCCGACCGCATCCCCGGACCTTGGTACCGAATGCCCCCCCGAACCTTCGTTCCGACCGCCACCTCGGACCTTGGTTCCGACCGCCACCCCGGACCTTGGTTCCGACTGCCATGCCGGACCGTGGTACCGACTGCCCCCACGGACCTTGGTTCCGACCGCCACCCCGGACCTTAGTTCCGACCGCCACCTCAGACCTTGGTTCTGACCGCCACCTCCACCTTTGTTCCGACCGCCACCCCGGACCTTGGTTACGACCGCCACACCGGACCTTGGTTCCGACCACCACCCAGGAACTTGGCTCCGACCGCAACCCCGGACCTTGATTCCGACCGGCACTCCGGATCTTGGTTCCATCCACCACCTCGGACCTTGGCTCAGAACGCTACCCCGTACCTTGGTTCCGACCGCCACCCCGGACCTTGGTTCCGACCGCCAACCCGGACCTTGGTTCCGACCGCCATCCTGGACCTTGGTTCCAACCGCCAGCCCGGACCTTGGTTTGGACCGCCACACCGGACCTTGGTTCCGACCGACACCCCGGACCTTGGTTCCGACCGCCACCCTGGACCTTGTTTCCGACCGCCACCCCAGACCTTGGTTCCGACTGCCACACCGGACCTTGGGATCTGACCGCCACTCCAGACCATGGTTCCTACCGCCACCTCGGACCTTGGTTCCTTCCGCCACCTCGGACCTTGGTTCCGACCGCCACCCCAGACCTTAGTTCCGACCGCCACCCCGGACCTTGGTTCCAACCGCCATCCCGGACCTTGGTTCCGACCGCCTGCCCGGACCTTGGTTTGGACCGCCACCCCGGACCTTGGTTCCGACCGCCACCCCGGACCTTTTTTGCGACCGCCACCCCGGACCTTGGTTCCGACCGCCACCCCGGACCTTGGTTCCGACCGACACTCCGGACCTTGGTTCCGACCGCCACCCCGGACCTTGGTTCCGACCGCCACCCCAGACCTCGGTTCCGACCGCATCCCCGGACCTTGGTACCGAATGCCCCCCCGAACCTTGGTTCCAACCGCCACCCCGGACCATGGTTCCGACCGCCCACCAGACCTTGTGTCCGACCACCAGCCCAGACGTTGGTCTGACTGCCACCCCGGACCTTGGTTCTGACCGCCACCCCAGACCTCGGTTCCGACCGCATCCCCGGACCTTGGTACCGAATGCCCCCCCGAACCTTGGTTCCGACCGCCACCCCGGACCATGGTTCCGACCGCCCACCAGACCTTGTGTCCGACCACCAGCTCAGACGTTGGTCTGACTGCCACCCCGGACCTTGCTTCTGACCGCCACCCCGGACCTTGGTTCCGACCTCTACCCTGGACGTTGGTTCCGACCACCACCCCGGACCTTGGTTCCAACCGCCACGCCGGACCGTGGTATCGACTGCCCCCCCGGACCTTGGATCCGACCGCCACCCTGGGCCTTAGTTCCGACCGCCACCTCGGACCTTGGTTCTGACCGCCACCTTCACCTTTGTTCCGACCGCCACCGCAGACCTTGGTTCCGAACGCCACCCCGGATCTTGGTTCCGACCACCACCCAGGACCTTGGTTCCGACCGCCACCTCGGTCCTTGGTTCCGACCGGCACCCGGATCTTGGTTCCGTCCACCACCTCGGAACTTGGCTCAGAACGCTACCCCGTGCCTTGGTTCCAACCGCCACCCCGGACCTTGGTTCCGACCGGCACCCGGATCATGGTTCCGTCCACCACCTCGGAACTTGGCTCAGAATGCTACCCCGTGCCTTGGTTCCGACCCCCACCCCGGACCTTGGTTCCGACTGCCACACCGGACCTTGGGATGTGACCGCCACTCCGGACCTTGGTTCCTACCGCCACCTCGGACCTTGGTTCCGACCGCCACCCCGGACCTTGGTCCCGACCGCCACCCCGGATCTTGGTTCCGACCACCACCTCGGTCCTCGGTTCCGACCGCGACCCAGGACCTTGGTCCCGACCGCCACTCCGGACCTTGGTTCCTTCCGCCACCGCGGACCTTGGTTCCTACCGCCACCTCGGACCTTGATTCCGACCGCCACCCCGGACCTTGGTTCCGACCACCACCCCGGACCTTGGTTCCGACCGCCACCTCGGACCTTGGTTCCGACCACCACCCAGGACCTTGGTTCCGAACGCCACCCCGGACCTTTGTTCCGACCGGCACCCCGGACCTTTGTTCCGACCGGCACCCCGGACCTTGGTTCCAACCGGCACCTCGGACCTTGGTTCCAACCGGCACCCCGGACCTTGGTTCCGACCACCACCCAGGACCTTTGTTCCGAACGCCACCCCGGACCTTGGTTCCGACTGCCCCCCTGGACTTTGGTTCCGAAGCTACCCCGGACCTTGGTTCCGACCGCCACCCGGGACCTTGGTTCCGACCGCCACCTGGGACCTTGGGTCTGACCGCGACCCCGGACCTCGGTTCCGACCGTCACCCCGGACCTTGGTTCCAACCACCAACTCGGACCTTGGTTCCCACCACCACCTCGGACATTGGTTCTGACCGCCACCCCGGACCTTGGCTCTGACCGCAACACCGGACCATCGTTCCTACCACCACCTCGGACCTTGGTTCCGACCGCCATCCCGGACCTTGGTCCCGACCGCCACCCCGGACCTTGGTTCCGACCACCACCCCGGACCTTGGTTCCGACCGCCACCCCGGACCTTGGTTCCGACCGCCACCCCGGACGTTGTTTCCGACTGCAACCTCGGACCTTGGTTCCGACCGCCATCCGGGACCTTGATTCCGACCGCCACCCCGGACCTTGATTCCGACCGCCACCCTGGACCTTGGTTCCGACCGCCACCCCGGTCCTCGGTTCCGACCGCCACTCCGGACCTTTTTTGCGACCGCCACCCCGGACCTTGGTTCCGACCGCCACCCCGGACCTTGGTTCCGACCGACACTCCGGACCTTGGTTCCGACCGCCACCCCAGACCTCGGTTCCGACCGCATCCCCGGACCTTGGTACCGAATGCCCCCCCGAACCTTGGTTCCGACCACCACCCCGGACCATCGTTCCGACCGCCCACCAGACCTTGTGTCCGACAACCAGCCCAGACGTTGGTCTGACTGCCACCCCGGACCTTGGTTCTGACCGCCACCCCAGACCTCGGTTCCGACCGCATCCCCGGACCTTGGTACCGAATGCCCCCCTGAACCTTGGTTCCGACCGCCACCCCGGACCATGGTTCCGACCGCCCACCAGACCTTGTGTCCGACCACCAGCCCAGACGTTGGTCTGACTGCCACCCCGGACCTTGGTTCTGACCGCCACCCCGGACCTTGATTCCGACCTCTACCCTGGACCTTGGTTCCGACCACCACCCCGGACCTTGGTTCCGACCGCCACCTCGGACCTTGGTTCCGACCGCCACCCCGGACCTTGGTTCCAACCGCCACGCCGGACCGTGGTATCGACTGCCCCCCCGGACCGTGGATCCGACCGCCACCCTGGACCTTAGTTCCGACCGCCACCTCGGACCTTGGTCCTGACCGCCACCTTCACCTTTGTTCCGACCGCCACCCCAGACCTTGGTTCCGAACGCCACCCCGGACCTTGGTTCCGACCACCACCCAGGACCTTGGTTCCGACCGCCACCTCGGTCCTTGGTTCCGACGAGCACCCGGATCTTGGTTCCGTCCACCACCTCGGAATGTGGCTCAGAATGCTACCCCGTGCCTTGGTTCCGACCCCCACCCCGGACCTTGGTTCCGACCGCCACCCCGGACCTTGGTTCCGGCCACCACCTCGGAACTTGGCTCAGAATGCTACCCCGTGCCTTGGTTCCGACCGCCACCCCGGACCTTGGTTCCGACCGCCACCCCGGACCTTGGTTCCGACTGCCACACCGGACCTTGGGATGTGACCGCCACTCCGGACCTTGGTTCCTACCGCCACCTCGGACCTTGGTTCCGACCGCCACCCCGGACCCTGGTCCCGACCGCCACCCCGGATCTTGGTTCCGACCACCACCTCGGTCCTTGGTTCCGACCGCGACCCAGGACCTTGGTCCCGACCGCCACTCCGGACCTTGGTTCCTTCCGCCACCGCGGACCATGGTTCCTACCGCCACCTCGGACCTTGATTCCGACCGCCACCACGGACCTTGGTTCCGACCACCACCCCGGACCTTGGTTCCGACCGCCACCTCGGACCTTGGTTCCGACCACCAACCAGGACCTTGGTTCCGAACGCCACCCCGGACCTTTGTTCCGACCGGCACCCCGGACCTTGGTTCCAACCGGCACCTCGGACCTTGGTTCCAACCGGCACCCCGGACCTTGGTTCCGACCACCACCCAGGACCTTTGTTCCGAACGCCACCCCGGACCTTTGTTCCGAACACCACCCAGGACCTTTGTTCCGAGCGCCACCCCGGACCTTGGTTCCGACTGCCCCCCTGGACTTTGGTTCCGAAGCTACCCCGGACCTTGGTTCCGACCGCCACCCGGGACCTTGGTTCCGACCGCCACCTGGGACCTTGGGTCTGACCGCGACCCCGGACCTCGGTTCCGACCGCCACCCCGGACCTTGGTTCCAACCACCACCTCGGACCTTGTTTCCGACCACCACCTCGGACATTGGTTCTGACCGCCACCCCGGACCTTGGCTCCGACCGCAACACCGGACCATCGTTCCTACCGCCACCTCGGACCTTGGTTCCGACCGCCATCCCGGACCTTGGTCCCGACCGCCACCCCGGACCTTGGTTCCGACCACCACCTCGGTCCTTGGTTCCGACCGCGACCCCGGACCATGGGCCCGACCGCCACTCTGGACCTTGGTTCCTGCCGCCACCGTGGACCTTGATTCCTACCGCCACCTCGGACCTTGATTCCGACCGCCACCCCGGACCTTGGTTCTGAAAACCACCCCGGACCTTGGTTCCGACCGCCACCCCGTACCTTGGTTCCGACTACCACCCAGGAGCTGGTTCCGAACGCCACCCCGGACCTTGGTTCCGACCGGCACCCCGAACCTTGGTTCCAACCAGCACCCCGGACCTTGATTCCGACCTCTACCCTGGACCTTGGTTCCGACCACCACCCCGGACCTTGGTTCCGACCGCCACCTCGGACCTTGGTTCCGACCGCCACCCCGGACCTTGGTTCCAACCGCCACGCCGGACCGTGGTATAGACTGACCCCCCGGACCTTGGATCCGACCGCCACCCTGGACCTTAGTTCCGACCGCCACCTCGGACCTTGGTCCTGACCGCCACCTTCACCTTTGTTCCGACCGCCACCCCAGACCTTGGTTCCGAACGCCACCCCGGACCTTGGTTCCGACCACCACCCAGGACCTTGGTTCCGACCGCCACCTCGGTCCTTGGTTCCGACCGGCACCCGGATCTTGGTTCCGTCCACCACCTCGGAATGTGGCTCAGAATGCTACCCCGTGCCTTGGTTCCGACCCCCACCCCGGACCTTGGTTCCGACCGCCACCCCGGACCTTGGTTCCGTCCACCACCTCGGAACTTGGCTCAGAATGCTACCCCGTGCCTTGGTTCCGACCGCCACCCCGGACCTTGGTTCCGACCGCCACCCCGGACCTTGGTTCCGACTGCCACACCGGACCTTGGGATGTGACCGCCACTCCGGATCTTGGTTCCTACCGCCACCTCGGACCTTGGTTCCGACCGCCACCCCGGACCCTGGTCCCGACCGCCACCCCGGATCTTGGTTCCGACTGCCCCCCCGGACTTTGGTTCCGAAGCTACCCCGGACCTTGGTTCCGACCGCCACCCGGGACCTTGGTTCCGACCGCCACCTGGTACCTTGGGTCAGACCGCGGCCCCGGACTTCGGTTCCGAACGCTACCCCGGACCTTGGTTCCAACCACCACCTCGGACATTGGTTCCGACAACCACCTCCACCTTTGTTCCGACCGCCACCCCGGACCTTGGTTCCGACCGCCACACCGGACCTTGGTTCCGACAACCACCCAGGACCTTGGTTCCGACCGCCATCCTGGACCTTGGTTCCGACCGCCAGCCCGGAACTTGGTTTGGACCGCCACACCGGACCTTGGTTCCGACCGCCACCCCGGACCTTGGTTCCGACCGCCACCCTGGACCTTGTTTCCGACCGCCACCCCAGACCTTGGTTCCGACTGCCACACCGGACCTTGGGATCTGACCGCCACTCCAGACCTTGGTTCCAACCGCCACCTCAGACCTTGGTTCCTTCCGCCACCTCGGACCTTGGTTCCGACCGCCACCGCAGACCTGAGTTCCGACCGCCACCCCGGACCTTGGTTCCAACCGCCACCCCGGACCTTGGTTCCGACCGCCTGCCCGGACCTTGGTTCCGACCGCCACTCCGGACCTTGGTTCCGACGGCCACCCCGGACCTTGGTTCCGACCGCCACCCCGGACCTTGTTTCCGACTGCAACCTCGGACCTTGGTTCCGACCGCCATCCGGGACCTTGATTCCGACCGCCACCCCGGACTTTGTTTCCGACCGCCACCCTGGACCTTGGTTCCGACCGCCACCCCGGTCCTTGGTTCCGACCGCCACTCCGGACCTTTTTTGCGACCGCCACCCCGGACCTTGGTTCCGACCGCCACCCCGGACCTTGGTTGCGTCCGACACTCCGGACCTTGGTTCCGACCGCCACCCCGGACCTCGGTTCCGACCGCATCCCCGGACCTTGGTACCGAATGCCGCCCGAACCTTCGTTCCGACCGCCACCCCGGACCTTGGTTCCGACCGCCACCCCAGACCTCGGTTCCGACCGCATCCCCGGACTTTGGTACCGAATGCCCCCCCGAACCTTGGTTCCGACCGCCACCCCGGACCATGGTTCCGACCGCCCACCAGACCTTGTGTCCGACCACCAGCCCAGACGTTGGTCTGACTGCCACCCCGGACCTTGGTTCTGACCGCCACCCCAGACCTCGGTTCCGACCGCATCCCCGGACCCTGGTACCGAATGCCCCCCCGAACCTTGGTTCCGACCGCCACCCTGGACCATGGTTCCGACCGCCCACCAGACCTTGTGTCCGACATCCAGCCCAGACGTTGGTCTGACTGCCACCCCGGACCTTGGTTCTGACCGCCACCCCAGACCTCGGTTCCGACCGCATCCCCGGACCTTGGTACCGAATGCCCCCCCGAACCTTCGTTCCGACCGCCACCTCGGACCTTGGTTCCGACCGCCACCCCGGACCTTGGTTCCGACTGCCATGCCGGACCGTGGTACCGACTGCCCCCACGGACCTTGGTTCCGACCGCCACCCCGGACCTTAGTTCCAACCCCACCTCAGACCTTGGTTCTGACCGCCACCTCCACCTTTGTTCCGACCGCCACCCCGGACCTTGGTTACGACCGCCACACCGGACCTTGGTTCCGACCACCACCCAGGACCTTGGCTCCGACCGCAACCCCGGACCTTGGTTCCGACCGGCACTCCGGATCTTGGTTCCATCCACCACCTCGGACCTTGGCTCAGAACGCTACCCCGTACCTTGGTTCCGACCGCCACCCCGGACCTTGGTTCCGACCGCCAACCCGGACCTTGGTTCCGACCGCCATCCTGGACCTTGGTTCCAACCGCCAGCCCGGACCTTGGTTTGGACCGCCACACCGGACCTTGGTTCCGACCGACACCCCGGACCTTGGTTCCGACCGCCACCCTGGACCTTGTTTCCGACCGCCACCCCAGACCTTGGTTCCGACTGCCACACCGGACCTTGGGATCTGACCGCCACTCCAGACCTTGGTTCCTACCGCCACCTCGGACCTTGGTTCCTTCCGCCACCTCGGACCTAGGTTCCGACCGCCACCCCAGACCTTAGTTCCGACCGCCACCCCGGACCTTGGTTCCAACCGCCATCCCGGACCTTGGTTCCGACCGCCTGCCCGGACCTTGGTTTGGACCGCCACCCCGGACCTTGGTTCCGACCGCCACCCCGGACCTTGGTTCCGACCGCCACCCCGGACCTTGTTTCCGACTGCAACCTCGGACCTTGGTTCCGACCGCCATCCGGGACCTTGATTCCGACCGCCACCCCGGACATTGTTTCCGACCACCACCCTGGACCTTGGTTCCGACCGCCACCCCGGTCCTCGGTTCCGACCGCCACTCCGGACCTTTTTTGCGACCGCCACCCCGGACCTTGGTTCCGACCGCCACCCCGGACCTTGGTTCCGACCGACACTCCGGACCTTGGTTCCGACCGCCACCCCGGACCTTGGTTCCGACCGCCACCCCAGACCTCGGTTCCGACCGCATACCCGGACCTTGGTACCGAATGCCCCCCCGAACCTTGGTTCTATGTTCTATGTTCTAGAATGCTACCCCGTGCCTTGGTTCCGACCGCCACCCCGGACCATGGTTCCGACCGCCCACCAGACCTTGTGTCCGACCACCAGCCCAGACGTTGGTCTGACTGCCACCCCGGACCTTGGTTCTGACCGCCACCCCAGACCTCGGTTCCGACCGCATCCCCGGACCTTGGTACCGAATGCCCCCCCGAACCTTGGTTCCGACCGCCACCCCGGACCATGGTTCCGGCCGCCCACCAGACCTTGTGTCCGACCACCAGCCCAGACGTTGGTCTGACTGCCACCCTGGACCTTGGTTCTGACCGCCACCCCGGACCTTGGTTCCGACCTCTACCCTGGACGTTGGTTCCGACCACCACCCCGGACCTTGGTTCCAACCGCCACGCCGGACCGTGGTATCGACTGCCCCCCCGGACCTTGGATCCGACCGCCACCCTGGGCCTTAGTTCCGACCGCCACCTCGGACCTTGGTTCTGACCGCCACCTTCACCTTTGTTCCGACCGCCACCGCAGACCTTGGTTCCGAACGCCACCCCGGATCTTGGTTCCGACCACCACCCAGGACCTTGGTTCCGACCGCCACCTCGGTCCTTGGTTCCGACCGGCACCCGGATCTTGGTTCCGTCCACCACCTCGGAACTTGGCTCAGAACGCTACCCCGTGCCTTGGTTCCGACCGCCACCCCGGACCTTGGTTCCGACCGGCACCCGGATCATGGTTCCGTCCACCACCTCGGAACTTGGCTCAGAAAGGCAGTGGACGTGGTATATATGGATTTTAGTAAGGCGTTTGATAAGGTTCACCATGGTAGGCTTCTGCAGAAAATGCAGATGTATGGGATTGGGGGTGATCTAGGAAATTGGATCAGGAATTGGCTAGCGGATAGGAAACAGAGGGTGGTGGTTGATAGTAAATATTCATCATGGAGTGCGGTTACAAGTGGTGTACCTCAGGGATCTGTTTTGGGGCCACTGCTGTTTGTAATATTTATTAATGATCTGGATGAGGGTATAGTTGGGTGGATTAGCAAATTTGCTGATGACACCAAAGTCGGTGGTGTGGTAGACAGTGAGGAAGGGTGTCGTAGTTTGCAGGAAGACTTAGACAGGTTGCAAAGTTGGGCCGAGAGGTGGCGGATGGAGTTTAATGCGGAGAAGTGTGAGGTAATTCACTTTGGTAGGAATAACAGATGTGTTGAGTATAGGGCTAACGGGAGGACTTTGAATAGTGTGGAGGAGCAGAGGGATCTAGGTGTATGTGTGCATAGATCCCTGAAAGTTGGGAATCAAGTAGATAAGGTTGTTAAGAAGGCATATGGTGTCTTGGCGTTTATTGGTAGGGGGATTGAATTTAGGAGTCGTAGCGTTATGTTGCAACTGTACACAACTCTGGTGCGGCCGCACTTGGAGTACTGTGTGCAGTTCTGGTCCCCACATTACAGGAAGGATGTGGAGGCTTTGGAGAGGGTGCAGAGGAGGTTTACCAGGATGTTGCCTGGTATGGAGGGGAGATCCTATGAGGAGAGGCTGAGGGATTTGGGATTGTTTTCGCTGGAAAGGCGGCGGCTAAGAGGGGATCTTATTGAAACATATAAGATGATTAGAGGTTTAGATAGGGTGGATAGCGATAGCCTTTTTCCTCTGATGGAGAAATCCAGCACGAGGGGGCATGGCTTTAAATTGAGGGGGGGTAGTTATAGAACCGATGTCAGGGGTAGGTTCTTTACCCAGAGGGTGGTGAGGGATTGGAATGCCCTGCCAGCATCAGTAGTAAATGCGCCTAGTTTGGGGGCGTTTAAGAGATCCGTAGATAGGTTCATGGACGAAAAGAAATTGGTTTAGGTTGGAGGGTCACAGTTTTTTTTTTTAACTGGTCGGTGCAACATCGTGGGCCGAAGGGCCTGTTCTGCGCTGTAATGTTCTATGTTCTATGTTCTAGAATGCTACCCCGTGCCTTGGTTCCGACCCCCACCCCGGACCTTGGTTCCGACCGCCACCCCGGACCTTGGTTCCGACCGCCACCACGGACCTTGGTTCCGACCACCACCTCGGTCCTTGGTTCCGACCGCGACCCAGGACCTTGGTCCCGACCGCCACTCCGGACCTTGGTTCCTTCCGCCACCGCGGACCTTGGTTCCTACCGCCACCTCGGACCTTGATTCCGACCGCCACCACGGACCTTGGTTCCGACCACCACCCCGGACCTTGGTTCCGACCGCCACCTCGGACCTTGGTTCCGACCACCACCCAGGACCTTGGTTCCGAACGCCACCCCGGACCTTTGTTCCGACCGGCACCCCGGACCTTGGTTCCAACCGGCACCTCGGACCTTGGTTCCAACCAGCACCCCGGACCTTGGTTCCGACCACCAGCCAGGACCTTTGTTCCGAACGCCACCCCGGACCTTGGTTCCGACTGCCCCCCTGGACTTTGGTTCCGAAGCTACCCCGGACCTTGGTTCCGACCGCCACCCGGGACCTTGGTTCCGACCGCCACCTGGGACCTTGGGTCTGACCGCGACCCCGGACCTCGGTTCCGACCGCCACCCCGGACCTTGGTTCCAACCACCAACTCTGACCGTGGTTCCCACCACCACCTCGGACATTGGTTCTGACCGCCACCCCGGACCTTGGCTCTGACCGCAACACCGGACCATCGTTCCTACCGCCACCTCGCACCTTGGTTCCGACCGCCATCCCGGACCTTGGTCCCGACCGCCACCCCGGACCTTGGTTCCGACCACCACCTCGGTCCATGGTTCCGACCGCGACCCCGGACCTTGGTCCCGACCGCCAGTCCGGACCTTGGTTCCTGCCGCCACCACCGACCTTGGTTCCTACCGCCACCTCGGACCTTGATTCCGACCGCCACCCCGGACATTGGTTCTGAACACCACCCCGGACCTTGGTTCCGACCGCCACCCCGTACCTTGGTTCCGACGACCACCCAGGAGCTTGTTCTGAACGCCACCCCGGACCTTGGTTCCGACCGGCACCCCGGACCTTGGTTCCAACCGGCACCCCGAACGTTGGTTCCGACCACCACCCAGGACCTTGGTTCCGAACGCCACCCCGGACCTTGGTTCCGACTGCCCCCCCGGACTTTGGTTCCGAAGCTACCCCGGACCTTGGTTCCGACCGCCACCCGGGACCTTGGTTCCGACCGCCACCTGGTACCTTGGGTCTGACCGCGGCCCCGGACTTCGGTTCCGAACGCCACCCCGGACCTTGGTTCCAACCACCACCTCGGACATTGGTTCCGACCACCACCTCCACCTTTGTTCCGACCGCCACCCCGGACCTTGGTTCCGACCGCCACACCGGACCTTGGTTCCGACAACCACACAGGACCTTGGTTCCGACCGCAACCCCGGACCTTGGTTCCGACCGGCACTCCGGATCTTGGTGCCATCCACCACCTCGGACCTTGGCTCAGAACGCTCCGGACCTTGGTTCCGACCGCCACCCCGGACCTTGGTTCCGACGCCAACCCGGACCTTGGTTCCGACGGCCATCCTGGACCTTGGTTCCGACCGCCAGCCCGGACCTTGGTTTGGACCGCCACACCGGACCTTGGTTCCGACCGCCACCCCGGACCTTGGTTCCGATCGCCACCCTGGACCTTGTTTCCGACCGCCACCCCAGACCTTGGTTCCGACTGCCACACCGGACCTTGGGATCTGACCGCCACTCCAGACCTTGGTTCCTACAGCCACCTCGGACCTTGGTTCCTTCCGCCACCTCGGACCTTGGTTCCGACCGCCACCCCAGACCTTGGTTCCGACCGCCTGCCCGGACCTTGGTTTGGACCGCCACCCCGGACCTTGCTTCCGACTGCAACCTCGGACCTTGGTTCCGACCGCCATCCGGGACCTTGATTCCGACCGCCACCCCGGACTTTGTTTCCGACCGGCACCCTGGACCTTGGTTCCGACCGCGACCCCGGTCCTTGGTTCCGACCGCCACCCCGGACCTTGGTTCCGACCGACACTCCGGACCTTGGTTCCGACCGCCACCCCGGACCTTCATTCCGAACGCCACCCCGGACCTCGGTTCCGACCGCATCCCCGGACCTTGGTACCGAATGCCCCCCCGAACCTTCGTTCCGACCGCCACCCCGGACCTTGGTTCCGACCGCCACCCCAGACCTCGGTCCGACCGCATCCCGGGACCTTGGTAGCGAATGCCCCCCCGAACCTTGGTTCCGACCGCCACCCCGGACCATGGTTCCGACCGCCCACCAGACCTTGTGTCCGACCACCAGCCCAGACGTTGGTCTGACTGCCACCCCGGACCTTGGTTCCGACCTCTACCCTGGACCTTGGTTCCGACCACGACCCCGGACCTTGGTTCCGACCGCCACCACGGATCTTGGTTCCAACCGCCACCCCGGACCTTGGTTCAAACGCCACGCCGGACCGTGGTATCGACTGCCCCCCCGGACCTTGGATCCGACCGCCACCCTGGACCTGAGTTCCGACCGCCACCTCGGACCTTGGTTCTGACCGCCACCTTCACCTTTGTTCCGACCGCCACCCCAGACCTTGGTTCCGAACGCCACCCCGGACCTTGGTTCCGACCACCACCCAGGACCTTGGTTCCGACCGCCACCCCGGTCCTTGGTTCCGACCGGCACCCGGATCTTGGTTCCGTCCACCACCTCGGAACTTGGCTCAGAACGCTACCCCATGCCTTGGTTCCGACCGCCACCCCGGACCTTGGTTCCGACCGGCACCCGGATCTTGGTTCCGTCCACCACCTCGGAACTTGGCTCAGAATGCTACCCCGTGCCTTGGTTCCGACCGCCACCCCGGACCTTGGTTCCGACCCCCACCCCGGACCTTGGTTCCGACATGCCACACCGGACCTTGGGATGTGACCGCCACTCCGGACCTTGGTTCCTACCGCCACCTCGGACCTTGGTTCCGACCGCCACCCCGGACCTTGGTCCCGACCGCCACCCCGGATCTTGGTTCCGACCACCACCTCATCCTTGGTTCCGACCGCGACCCAGGACCTTGGTCCCGACCGCCACTCCGGACCTTGGTTCCTTCCGCCACCGCGGACCTTGGTTCCTACCGCCACCTCGGACCTTGATTCCGACCGCCACCACGGACCTTGGTGCCGACCACCACCCCGGACCTTGGTTCCGACCGCCACCTCGGACCTTGGTTCCGACTGCCCCCCTGGACTTTGGTTCCGAAGCTACCCCGGACCTTGGTTCCGACCGCCACCCGGGACCTTGGTTCCGAGCGCCACCTGGGACCTTGGGTCTGACCGCGACCCCGGACCTCGGTTCCGACCGCCACCCCGGATCTTGGTTCCAACCACCACCTCGGACCTTGGATCTGACCACCACCTCGGACATTGGTTCTGACCGCCACCCCGGACCTTGGCTCCGACCACAACACTGGACCATCGTTCCAACCGCCACCTCGGACCTTGGTTCCGACCGCCATCCCGGACCTTGGTCCCGACCGCCACCCCGGACCTTGGTTCCGACCACCACCTCGGTCCTTGGTTCCGACCGCGACCCCGGACCTTGGTCCCGACCGCCACTCCGGACCTTGGTTCCTGCCGCCACCGCGGACCTTGGTTCCTACCGCCACCTCGGACCTTGATTCCAACCGCCACCCCGGACCTTGGTTCCGAACACCACCCCGGACCTTGGTTCCGACCGCCACCCCGGACCTTGGTTCCGACTGCCACCCAGGAGCTTGTTCCGAACGCCACCCCGGACGTTGGTTCCGACCGGCACCCCGGACCTTGGATCTGACCACCACCTCGGACATTGGTTCTGACCGCCACCCCGGACCTTGGCTCCGACCACAACACTGGACCATCGTTCCAACCGCCACCTCGGGCCTTGGTTCCGACCGCCATCCCGGACCTTGGTCCCGACCGCCACCCCGGACCTTGGTTCCGACCACCACCTCGGTCCTTGGTTCCGACCGCGACCCCGGACCTTGGTCCCGACCGCCACTCCGGACCTTGGTTCCTGCCGCCACCGCGGACCTTGGTTCCTACCGCCACCTCGGACCTTGATTCCAACCGCCACCCCGGACCTTGGTTCCGAACACCACCCCGGACCTTTGTTCCGACCGCCACCCCGGACCTTGGTTCCGACTGCCACCCAGGAGCTTGTTCCGAACGCCACCCCGGACGTTGGTTCCGACCGGCACCCCGGACCTTGGTTCCAACCGGCACCCTGGACCTTGGTTCCGACCGCCACCCAGGACCTTGGTTCCGAACGCCACCCCGGACCTTGGTTCCGACTGCCCCCCCGGACTTTGGTTCCGAATCTACCCCGGACCTTGGTTCCGACCGCCACCCGGGACCTTGGTTCCGACCGCCACCTGGTACCTTGGGTCTGACCGCGGCCCCGGACCTCGGTTCCGAACGCCACCCCGGACCTTGGTTCCAACCACCACCTCGGACATTGGTTCCGACCACCACCTCGGACATTGGTTCTGACCGCCACCCCGGACCTTGGCTCCGACCGCAACACCGGACCTTGGTTCCAAGCGCCACCCAGGATCTTGGTTCCGACCGCCACCCCGGAACTTGGTACAGACCGACACCCCGGACCGTGGTTCCGACCGCCACCTCGGACTTTGGCTCCGAACGCTGCCCCGGACCTTGGTTCCGACCGCTGCCCCGGACCTTGGGTTCTGACCGTCACCCCGGTCCTTGGTTCCGTTCGCCACCTCGGACCTTGGTTCCAACCGCAAGCCCAGACCGTGTTTCCGAACGCCATCCTGGACCTTTTTTCCTACCACCACATCGGACCTTGGTTCCGACTGCACCCCCGGACCATGGTTCGGCCCACCCCCCCGGACCTTGGTTCCGACTGCCAGCCCGGGCCTTGCTTCCGACCGCCTCCCCGCAACTTGGTTCCGACTGCCACCCCGGACTTTGGTTGCGACCGCCACCCCGGACCTTGTTTCCGACCGCCACCCCGGACCATGGTTCCACCCACGACACCGGAACTTTGTTTCGACCGCCAACCCGGACCATAGTTCCGACCAACTCCCCGGACCTTGGGTCCGACCACCACCCCGGTCCTTGATTCCGCCCGCCACCCCGGACCTTGGTTCCGACCGCCACTCCGGACCTTGGTTCCAACCGCCACCCCGGACCTTGGTTCCAACCGCCACGCCGGACCGTGGTATCGACTGCCCCCCCGGACCTTGGATCCGACCGCCACCCTGGACCTGAGTTCCGACCGCCACCTCGGACCTTGGTTCTGACCGCCACCTTCACCTTTGTTCCGACCGCCACCCCAGACCTTGGTTCCGAACGCCACCCCGGACCTTGGTTCCGACCACCACCCAGGACCTTGGTTCCGACCGCCACCCCGGTCCTTGGTTCCGACCGGCACCCGGATCTTGGTTCCGTCCACCACCTCGGAACTTGGCTCAGAACGCTACCCCATGCCTTGGTTCCGACCGCCACCCCGGACCTTGGTTCCGACCGGCACCCGGATCTTGGTTCCGTCCACCACCTCGGAACTTGGCTCAGAATGCTACCCCGTGCCTTGGTTCCGACCGCCACCCCGGACCTTGGTTCCGACCCCCACCCCGGACCTTGGTTCCGACATGCCACACCGGACCTTGGGATGTGACCGCCACTCCGGACCTTCGTTCCTACCGCCACCTCGGACCTTGGTTCCGACCGCCACCCCGGACCTTGGTCCCGACCGCCACCCCGGATCTTGGTTCCGACCACCACCTCATCCTTGGTTCCGACCGCGACCCAGGACCTTGGTCCCGACCGCCACTCCGGACCTTGGTTCCTTCCGCCACCGCGGACCTTGGTTCCTACCGCCACCTCGGACCTTGATTCCGACCGCCACCACGGACCTTGGTGCCGACCACCACCCCGGACCTTGGTTCCGACCGCCACCTCGGACCTTGGTTCCGACTGCCCCCCTGGACTTTGGTTCCGAAGCTACCCCGGACCTTGGTTCCGACCGCCACCCGGGACCATGGTTCCGACCGCCACCTGGGACCTTGGGTCTGACCGCGACCCCGGACCTCGGTTCCGACCGCCACCCCGGATCTTGGTTCCAACCACCACCTCGGACCTTGGATCTGACCACCACCTCGGACATTGGTTCTGACCGCCACCCCGGACCTTGGCTCCGACCACAACACTGGACCATCGTTCCAACCGCCACCTCGGACCTTGGTTCCGACCGCCATCCCGGACCTTGGTCCCGACCGCCACCCCGGACCTTGGTTCCGACCACCACCTCGGTCCTTGGTTCCGACCGCGACCCCGGACCTTGGTCCCGACCGCCACTCCGGACCTTGGTTCCTGCCGCCACCGCGGACCTTGGTTCCTACCGCCACCTCGGACCTTGATTCCAACCGCCACCCCGGACCTTGGTTCCGAACACCACCCCGGACCTTGGTTCCGACCGCCACCCCGGACCTTGGTTCCGACTGCCACCCAGGAGCTTGTTCCGAACGCCACCCCGGACGTTGGTTCCGACCGGCACCCCGGACCTTGGATCTGACCACCACCTCGGACATTGGTTCTGACCGCCACCCCGGACCTTGGCTCCGACCACAACACTGGACCATCGTTCCAACCACCACCTCGGGCCTTGGTTCCGACCGCCATCCCGGACCTTGGTCCCGACCGCCACCCCGGACCTTGGTTCCGACCACCACCTCGGTCCTTGGTTCCGACCGCGACCCCGGACCTTGGTCCCGACCGCCACTCCGGACCTTGGTTCCTGCCGCCACCGCGGACCTTGGTTCCTACCGCCACCTCGGACCTTGATTCCAACCGCCACCCCGGACCTTGGTTCCGAACACCACCCCGGACCTTGGTTCCGACCGACACCCCGGACCTTGGTTCCGACTGCCACCCAGGAGCTTGTTCCGAACGCCACCCCGGACGTTGGTTCCGACCGGCACCCCGGACCTTGGTTCCAACCGGCACCCCGGACCTTGGTTCCGACCGCCACCCAGGACCTTGGTTCCGAACGCCACCCCGGACCTTGGTTCCGACTGCCCCCCCGGACTTTGGTTCCGAATCTACCCCGGACCTTGGTTCCGACCGCCACCCGGGACCTTGGTTCCGACCGCCACCTGGTACCTTGGGTCTGACCGCGGCCCCGGACCTCGGTTCCGAACGCCACCCCGGACCTTGGTTCCAACCACCACCTCGGACATTGGTTCCGACCACCACCTCGGACATTGGTTCTGACCGCCACCCCGGACCTTGGCTCCGACCGCAACACCGGACCTTGGTTCCGACCGCCACCCCGGACCTTGGTTCCAAGCGCCACCCAGGATCTTGGTTCCGACCGCCACCCCGGAACTTGGTACAGACCGACACCCCGGACCGTGGTTCCGACCGCCACCTCGGACTTTGGCTCCGAACGCTGCCCCGGACCTTGGTTCCGACCGCTGCCCCGGACCTTGGGTTCTGACCGTCACCCCGGTCCTTGGTTCCGTTCGCCACCTCGGACCTTGGTTCCAACCGCAAGCCCAGACCGTGTTTCCGAACGCCATCCTGGACCTTTTTTCCTACCACCACATCGGACCTTGGTTCCGACTGCACCCCCGGACCATGGTTCGGCCCACCCCCCCGGACCTTGGTTCCGACTGCCAGCCCGGGCCTTGCTTCCGACCGCCTCCCCGCAACTTGGTTCCGACTGCCACCCCGGACTTTGGTTGCGACCGCCACCCCGGACCTTGTTTCCGAACGCCACCCCGGACCATGGTTCCACCCACGACACCGGAACTTTGTTTCGACCGCCAACCCGGACCATAGTTCCGACCACCTCCCCGGACCTTGGGTCCGACCACCACCCCGGTCCTTGATTCCGCCCGCCACCCCGGACCTTGGTTCCGACCGCCACTCCGGACCTTGGTTCCAACCGCCACCCCGGACCTTGGTTCCAACCGCCACGCCGGACCGTGGTATCGACTGCCCCCCCGGACCTTGGATCCGACCGCCACCCTGGACCTGAGTTCCGACCGCCACCTCGGACCTTGGTTCTGACCGCCACCTTCACCTTTGTTCCGACCGCCACCCCAGACCTTGGTTCCGAACGCCACCCCGGACCTTGGTTCCGACCACCACCCAGGACCTTGGTTCCGACCGCCACCCCGGTCCTTGGTTCCGACCGGCACCCGGATCTTGGTTCCGTCCACCACCTCGGAACTTGGCTCAGAACGCTACCCCATGCCTTGGTTCCGACCGCCACCCCGGACCTTGGTTCCGACCGGCACCCGGATCTTGGTTCCGTCCACCACCTCGGAACTTGGCTCAGAATGCTACCCCGTGCCTTGGTTCCGACCGCCACCCCGGACCTTGGTTCCGACCCCCACCCCGGACCTTGGTTCCGACATGCCACACCGGACCTTGGGATGTGACCGCCACTCCGGACCTTCGTTCCTACCGCCACCTCGGACCTTGGTTCCGACCGCCACCCCGGACCTTGGTCCCGACCGCCACCCCGGATCTTGGTTCCGACCACCACCTCATCCTTGGTTCCGACCGCGACCCAGGACCTTGGTCCCGACCGCCACTCCGGACCTTGGTTCCTTCCGCCACCGCGGACCTTGGTTCCTACCGCCACCTCGGACCTTGATTCCGACCGCCACCACGGACCTTGGTTCCGACCGCCACCTCGGACCTTGGTTCCGACTGCCCCCCTGGACTTTGGTTCCGAAGGTACCCCGGACCTTGGTTCCGACCGCCACCCGGGACCTTGGTTCCGACCGCCACCTGGGACCTTGGGTCTGACCGCGACCCCGGACCTCGGTTCCGACCGCCACCCCGGATCTTGGTTCCAACCACCACCTCGGACCTTGGATCTGACCACCACCTCGGACATTGGTTCTGACCGCCACCCCGGACCTTGGCTCCGACCACAACACTGGACCATCGTTCCAACCGCCACCTCGGACCTTGGTTCCGACCGCCATCCCGGACCTTGGTCCCGACCGCCACCCCGGACCTTGGTTCCGACCACCACCTCAGTCCTTGGTTCCGACCGCGACCCCGGACCTTGGTCCCGACCGCCACTCCGGACCTTGGTTCCTGCCGCCACCGCGGACCTTGGTTCCTACCGCCACCTCGGACCTTGATTCCAACCGCCACCCCGGACCTTGGTTCCGAACACGACCCCGGACCTTGGTTCCGACCGCCACCCCGGACCTTGGTTCCGACTGCCACTCAGGAGCTTGTTCCGAACGCCACCCCGGACGTTGGTTCCGACCGGCACCCCGGACCTTGGATCTGACCACCACCTCGGACATTGGTTCTGACCGCCACCCCGGACCTTGGCTCCGACCACAACACTGGACCATCGTTCCAACCGCCACCTCGGGCCTTGGTTCCGACCGCCATCCCGGACCTTGGTCCCGACCGCCACCCCGGACCTTGGTTCCGACCACCACCTCGGTCCTTGGTTCCGACCGCGACCCCGGACCTTGGTCCCGACCGCCACTCCGGACCTTGGTTCCTGCCGCCACCGCGGACCTTGGTTCCTACCGCCACCTCGGACCTTGATTCCAACCGCCACCCCGGACCTTGGTTCCGAACACCACCCCGGACCTTGGTTCCGACCGCCACCCCGGACCTTGGTTCCGACTGCCACCCAGGAGCTTGTTCCGAACGCCACCCCGGACGTTGGTTCCGACCGGCACCCCGGACCTTGGTTCCAACCGGCACCCTGGACCTTG